>NC_133370.1:41680010-41725973 GCF_049309525.1 Garra rufa
TGTAAGTGCACATTAAACATGATTAGTAGCAGGGCCTAATGCTTTTCTACCCCAGTGACGTATCAAATTGTGAGTTAAATAACATTGTTGAGCTGTCACATAACTTCTACCATTGCATGAGTTTCATTCATTCCTATCACAGCCCATGTGAGCAGATCATATGATTCAGCCATTGCCTGAGAGAGAAATCATGAACCAAACAAGCAGGGCATTTGAGCCCTGAGACACAGCGTATCAAACCAGTTTCACACACTCCCTCCAACACAGAACAAACTCAGTTGGATGTACAGTCAAGCCCGAAATTATTCATACCTCTGGCAAATTCTGGCTTAAAGATACTTTTATTCAACCAGCAAGTTTTTTGACCGGAAATGACACAGGCTTCTCCCAAAAGATAATAAGACGATGAGAGGCATGATTGTGAACAAAAAATAAATAAATAAATAATTCTCAGCTTTTATTTACATTTGAACAAAAAGTGGCATGTCCAAAATTATTCATACCCGTTGCAAACTGTCACATTCTATGGGAAAATCCAAAGTTCTATACCATTCCAAATAGTCCAAGCTGTTCTAAAGCATCCTAATGACCCTGATTCATTGGGAACAGCTGTTTCAATCAACTCAACAGGTGAAAAACAGAAGCTCTCTGCTGTTGGTTTGTGGACAGTCATGGCTAAGACAAAGGAGCTCACTGAGGACCTGCGGCTGCACATTGTGGCTGCTCAAAAGTCAAGAAAGGGCTATAAGACCAAATCTAAATGTTTTGAAGTTCCAGTGGTTACAGTGCAAAGTATTATTAAAAAATACAAGACGTTCCTGTGAAATATCTCAGAGGACATGATCGGAAGCCCAAAAGTGGCACCTGGACTGGCCAGAGGGATAGTGAGAGAGGTAAAAAAGAATCCAGGGATCACCACCAAGGCCATCCTGGTGAATCTGGGCTCTGCTGGTGCCAACATCTCAAGGCACACAGTCCAACAGACACTGAACACCGCTGGGTTCCACGGACGCAGACCAACAAGGACACCACTTCTCCAGAGAAGGCACACAAAAGCCCGCTTTGCAAATGCTCATCTGGACAAAGAAGAAGACTTCTGGTCTTCTGTTTTATGATCAGATGAAACAAAAATTGAATTGTTTGGCCACAATGATGTAGCCTTCATTTGGCGTAAAAAAGGAGAAGCCTTCAGCCCTAAGAACACCATCTCCACTGTCAAACATTGTGGTGGGAACCTAATGTTTTCGGGGTGTTTTTCAGCCGGTGGACCAGGGAACCTAATCACAGTAAACGGCACCATGAAAAAGGAGCAATACATCAAAATTCTCAACAACAACATCAGGCAGTCTGCAGAGAAACTTGGCTTTGGGCACCAGTGGACATTTCAGCACGACAACGACCCAAAACACACAGCAAAAGTAATTGAGAATCTGTGGAGGGAGCTAAAGATCAGGGTGATGGCAAGGAGACCCTTCAACCTGAAAGAGTTGGAGCTCATCGCTAAAGATGAATGGGCAAAAATACCATTGGAGACAAGCGCTGCTCAGCAATTATAGGACGCATTTGACTGCTGTAATAGCCCAAAAAAGGCTTTTTTATTAATTATTGAGAAGGGTATGAATAATTTTGGACATGCCACTTTTTGTTCAAATGTAAATATAAGATGAGTAATATTTTTTTTCCACAATGATGCCTCTTGTACATTGTCTTATTATCTTTTGGGAGAAGCCTGTGTCATTTCCGGTCAAAAAAAACCCCCAAAACTTGCTGGTTGAATAAAAGTAACTTTAAAGAAACACTCCACTTTTTTGTGAAATAGGCTCATTCTCCAACTCTGCCCTGTGCATATAGCAACACTTCTGTTTTTGAATAGACTCATTGGATAATTATTCATGAGGCTCTGTAGCATTCTGTGTATCTTGTATCCACCAAGAAGCTTGCATTTCTTTTAGTATGGGTGCCAGCATGTATTTTGGTGCCAAGCTTAATGACTCTGTAGAATATCTCTGTAATGAGGAGCAAAAGGGCGGCACCAGAAACGCCTGCGCTGAGATGGTTTCACATGATTATGATAATAACTTTAGTTTCAGACACACTCTCTTTATTCACAATTACTTTGAAGTGTCATCCTTACTAAATGCTTAACAGTTTAGGAAGTGCAAAGAAGTTGGGGGAAGGTATCATGTTTGATGCTGACTGTTGGTTTGGCTGGAAATTCCTGGCATAGTTGAAGACATGTTTCACTCCTTAGTATAGATGATTTAGGATTAATTTCACAACTCTATCACCCATTACAAATCTACAATTGAATTTACAATTAAATGATAATATATTATAGTTGAAATATATATGTGACCCTGGACCAAAAAAACAGTCCTAAGTGTTTTTTTTTAAATGTATTTAAAGATTTAATTAATTAAGCTAAATAAAAAAGCTTTCCATTGGTGTATGGTTTGTTAGGATAGGACAATGTTTGGCCAGGATACAACTATTTCAAAATCCGAGGGTGCAAAAAAAAAAATCGAAATATTGAGAAAATTACCCTTAAAGTTGACCAGATGCAGTTCTTAGCAATGTATATTAATATTACTGATCAAAAATTAGGTTTTGATATATTTACAATTTAAGAAATTGACAAAATATCTTCATTGAACATGATCTTTACCTAATATCCTAATGATTTTTGCCATTAAAAAATCATTTTTGACCCATACAATGTATTTTTGGCTATTGCTACAAATATACCCGTGCTAATTAAGATTTTTTTGTGGTCCAGGGTCACATATTAAATGCAATTAGCTAAACTTGGGTCTTTTTTTCACCAACTTAAATAGGACTTAAATACGTCTTTATATGTAATTTCATAATGACTTCTGTTGTGCTTAACTACTATGTTTAAAGTTCCAAGTGATTTTATAGCATTTGTTTTGTATTTAAATGTAACTGTTTTTATGCATTAGCAATGATGACATTAACTTTAAATGTAATATCAAATAACACACTACATTTGAAATTATTTAACTATACTTTACATGTGCTGTAGCTTTCCACTAGCAAGTTTGGTGCGCACCCAGGTTCGTTTGACGTCATAGTTCGGTACGTTTGGCTAGTGTGAAAGGTGTCATGTATCAATGCGAGTGCGCACCGAGGTACAGAACCTGAGACTACCTGAAGGAGGGTAGCAACATGGACTCGAGTGCGAACTTGTTCAGGAAGTAAAGTAACCTGAACAAGTCCGTAGCTGGTTTATGCTGGTCCTTTCTGGTTTATGCTGGTGCTTAGCTGGTCATGTGCTGGTCAAGGACCAGCATAAACCAGCAAAAGGACAAGCATAAACCAGCAAAGGACCAGCATTAACCAGCTAAGGACCAGCATAAACCAGCAAAGGACCAGCATTAACCAGCTAAAACCAGCATAAACCAGCAAAGGACCAGCATAAACCAGCAAAAGGACAAGCATAAACCAGCAAAGGACCAGCATTAATACTATAATTATAGCTTGTATTTATACTGTTTTGTTCAGGCTGCGTCACTTGGGCTCTTGCAGTTTCCTATTCTCAATGCCTCTGTGGATGAAGGCTGCCAGAACATCACATTCAAGGCAAATCCAACCCCAAAACACTTCAATCACATCACAGCCTTTCATTATGAGGCTATGATTTGCTGAAAAGGGACAACATGCGTAACATTTTCCTTGTTTTATGTCAATTCTCAGGCGTCTCATAACATCGGCTTGGCGATGGACACTCCTCAGGGTCTCCTGGTGCCCAATGTGAAGAGCGTTCAGGCCCTCAGTGTTTTTGACATTGCTGTGGAGCTCAACCGTCTTCAGGCTCTGGGTTCAGCCGGACAGCTGGGCACCGCTGACATCACTGGAGGAACTTTCACCCTCTCCAACATCGGCTCGGTAAGGCTTCACCGCCTTTGCATGCTGTTTCCCAAGTGTGTAATTTTATAGAATTGCAACAATAACTGTGACTAAACAGGTTTCCGAAAACTCCCGTGTTCCATAACATCATTCGCTATTCGAAGAGATAGTGGTGCTTAAATTACACACTGTACTTGGTCTGGAACACTATATCACCCTACAATGGAGATCAAAATTAGAAAACAACCTACAATTTCCTAAATGTCAAGGTTACTGCTTAGTCTTATTTGAAGTTATCCTAACAGGAGTAGAAGGGCAGTTTTCAAGCATTTTTCATAAATGTATATTGTATTCTGAAGCACAGTATAAAAAACTTAAATGAGATATTTGAAAAAGGGCTCTGATCAAAGTTAGAGAACACTCACAGATACCTCCAGGTTATTGGTGTTAATCTGGCACCTGGTGCTAATTTCCTCAAATATATGAAAAACTCTGCTAAACTGGCAGCATTTCTCCAATTTTCACTGAGATTGCAAGATGGCGGGCTGTTCTAAGGCAACTGAAACCCTGCGACAAGAGGTTGTCCAGATGAAGGCCAAAGGGATGATGCCTTTAGCCATTGCAAGAGAAAGCTTGTCATTCCAAATATGGGATTTCTTGAATATTCCAGGTTTACAATGGAACTAATTTATTCTAGTCCTACAAAAAGGCTGATCGTCCATGTAAGACAAATGCACGAGAAGACAGGATAATAATCTTTTTTATTATTTTAAGGCCTGCCAAGTACCAGGTATTTTTTTTATTAGGTCCTGATACAGAAAATCATGGAATTCAAGTAGGGTGTCCTAACTTTTTCACATGACTGTAGAATATCCTGTAGCAGGTCTATACAGGTGGAGCTGGGGAGGTGGAGGCTCTAATGAATGCTAACCAGCCTTGTCAATGTAAAACAGCAAGCTCATTGGCTGCGTATTCAACATGAACCAATCAGCTAATACCAAGTAGTTTAATGCTGTGAATATAATCATTTTGCAATAACGACCCATCAGCCTGCACCATCTAGAGTTTCATAGCATTAGTTTAAACGCCAGTGCTCAAATGTTTATGTGCGCATTTCAGTTCTGTCGTCTGATGCTTTAAATGCTCAAGATCTTTAAATTTGAGTGGATTTTTATTGGCTGTCAATGTGTTTATCATTTAACAACCAGAAAAGTAATGACAAGTAATCGGATCAACACTGCAGCTGGAATTGCTTGCCAGTTCAGTGCTGAACAAGGTAAGGATCTGTCTCGGGCTGTTTTAAGAGACGTCGGACTGAAAGTGCTCTCTGCAGTGACCAAGCCTCCTATCAGCAGAGAGAATCAAAAGTCTAAGCTCACTTTTGCTGAGGAGCATGTTGTGTGGAGAGAGAAGAACTGGTCCAAAGTTCACTTTAGTGATGATCAAACTGGGGAAAGACGGGACCCCAAGTGTGTAAAGAAGTCAGTGAAAGGTGGAGGAGGTGTCATTGTTTGATGGTTTGAGGGATGTTTTCTGCAGCAGGAGTTGGGCCTTTTATACAGATACATAGCAGGGTGAATGTACATGTTTATCAGAACCTCCTTCAGCAACAGGCAGTTCCTTCTCTGCAAGCATCTCCCAATCAACTAAGAACACTGAAATAATGAAATCTAACCTGATTGGAAAATCTCTGGAAAATCCTTTGGGGACTAAGTTATGGCTAAGAAACCCACTGTAGTTACCAAAGAAGAGTGGACCAAGATCAAACCAGCATAGTCTGAAAAACAAGTGATGTCCTGCGGCTGCAGTGTAAAGGGCATTTACACCTCCTACTCATTTCTGACAGCTGTAACCCTCCAAAACTTTAATTGTGATCTTTTTTCGTGCTACAGTTTTTACTGTTCTCTACTCACTGTTTTCCACAAAATAATATGGAACATGCTAATAGAACAGTGATATACACTCAGCTAATATTCCTATTCCTAAAGGCTATTGGGAAAAAACACAGCGAAAATGGCAGATCACTGGAATAAATGTTATGTTCCTGGTTGTGCTGGAGATGTTAAGTGCAGGGATGGGTTGTTGTCTGTACTCAAAAAGGCAAGGATAACAAATAACGCATTTTAATAAAATAAGGCGAGACACTAAAGGGACATGGTTAGCTTCTTGCTAGTGATAGCCTGTTACATTGCAGTACATAACATTTCACTTACCACATAAACGGAGTAAGGAGAGATTAAATATATATTTTCCTCCCTGTGTTTCCAGTGTAAGCTACCAAATTGAGCCGCTCTGTGAAACAGCCAATCAGAGCAGAGCTCCTGATTGTTATTCATGAACCTTCCAAATAAACTATTAACAGACCGTTTTTAATTCTAGGGACAAATCCTAGGGTTGTAAATGGACTTGTAAAACTGTTTCTAGAGAATGTTTGCCCTTAACCAAGCTATATACCTTCTATGTAGATATCAGAGAACAATTTAAAATACTGCATTCTATGGCACCTTTAACAATATTTCAGAAAAACAAAGCATTTATAGATTGTTCTCTAATTTTGATCTCCACTGTATTTTGGGCCTCTACTGCTGCCTCCCCATGAATGTTGGGCCTCACGATCATTATGCCATCATTTCTGAAGGTTATATACAGTATAAGAGCCTGGAAAGTCTTAAGTGCTCAAACAACAGCAGGCTTTCAGTAGGCTTTTATTTGCTATCTAGTGAAGATCTGATCTCTCATCATAAGGGAATTAAAACTGTCGTTTTTTGTTTAGATTGGAGGGACCTATGCCAAGCCAGTGATTCTGCCCCCGGAGGTGGCCATCGGAGCCTTGGGAAAAATCCAGGTGAGCTGCTTGTTTTCTTCACCCTTTAATAAAAAAAAATTATTTGTATTTGTAAGATGATTATGTTGAACTATTAGATCTACGATAAATAATAGTGACTTTTAATGTATTTTATATATATTTGTGTGTGTTTTTTAGTATAGGCCGTCATTGTAATAACCCATATGTGACCCTGGACCACAAAACCAGTCTTAAAGTGCTGGGGTATATTTGTAGCAATAGCCAAAAATACATTGTATGGGTCAAAATTATTGATTTTTCTTTTATGTCAAAAATCATTAGGAAATTAAGATCATGTTCCATGAAGTTTTTTTGTAAAATTCCTACTGGAAACCTATCCAAATGTAATTTTTGATTAGTAATATGCATTGTTAAGAACCTAATTTGGACAACTTTAAAGGTGATTTTCTCAGTATTTTGATTTTTTGCACCCTTAGATTCCAGATTTTCAAATAGATGTATCTCGGCCAAATTTTTTCCTATCCTAACAAACCATACATCAATAGAAAGCTTATTTATTGAGCTTTCATATGATGTATATATCTCAGTTTTGTAAAATTTAACCTTATGACTGGTTTTGTGGTCCAGGGTCACATATGCCTGCATGTTGCCCAACTTATCAACAGTATTTTAAGAGTCAGTGAAATCATACTCACTTTTTTAGTCTCAGCTGTTAAAGGCATAGTTCACTCAAAAATTAAAATTCTGTCATTAATTATGACATCAGTAGTTCAAAAGTATTCTTGTAGCTTTATAAATTTATGGTGGAACCACTGTCGTCACACGGACTGTTTTAAAATGATCTTAATTTGTGTTCTGAAGATGAACAAATGTCTTACAGGATTGAAATGACATGAGGGTGAGTACTTAATGACAACATTTTCATTTTCGGGTGAACTATCCCTTTAATTTATTTAAAAATAACATTAGAAAATGGATTTAATACATGCTGTAACTTGAACATACCTCTTGATAAATGTGTTTTCTGAATACAAAAATAATTTTAGCTGAGATTAGTTCAGGTTGTAAAATGTCATGTGGTGCAACTTCCTAAAAACTTTCAGCGCTACTGAAAAATACATTTACATTTTTTTTAAATACAATTAAGTACATGAATACAATTAAATACAGTCAATAAATGTGGGGTTTATGGAAAATATGTAATTATTTTTTACTTTTATTTGAAAAAAAAAAAAAAAATTACAATGCAGTTTTACTGCATTTAAATATTAGTTTTTTTACCCCCAATAAATTCAAGTCAACCAAAATGCATAAATGAACACACAAACAAGAAATGATCTCATAGAGTGGATTGCAAGGTCAAAAAGTCTCTTTACTATCAGGTAATTTGATCTTTTTATGACAAGCTGAGATCAGTTCAGGTTGTAAAATGTCATGAGGTGCGACTTCCTAAAAACTTTCAGCGCTACTGAAAAATACATCAAACATTTTTTGAAATACACTTTTTTCATGAAATATGTACTGTAATTTCTTTTTACTTTATGGTTACACCACATGGCATTTCAGAGTCATCTCTTATAATGGTATGTACAAGTTTATCAACTGTATTTTTTTTTACCTTTATATTTATTATTGTTCAGCAAATTTTGGTAGGATTTCACTAGGACTCCATGTGATTGTGATTTTTGTGAGTGCAAAAGTTTCCCCATGCAGATCTTTGCATTGGGTTCAATTTGGTCACATACATTTTTTTTTTTTTAAAGGTCCCATATTGTACACATTTCTGGAGGTTTATTTTAGTTGTTGATGTCCTTAAGAATATATATTTGCGGTATAAGTGCCAAAATCCATCTCAATATATTTTTACAGCTCCTTTTTTAGGAGCTCTGTCAAAAACAGGTCGATTTTGGCCCATCTAATTAATATTCATTAGCCTCTCTTCTGATTGGCGTGTTGTTTTCTGAGCCATAGAGAGAGCCTAGCCTGCTGATACTCAACAGGAGAATGATCATTAATGTTTTTTCTTTTTCAAACACCGAATGCAGTAAGCTACATAACTGTTGCTTTAGTAAAGCCCCTTTCACAATGCGCGCTGATTCTGGAAAATTGCGGGAACGAGCGCTGTTTGAACAAAAGCCAGAACCATAAAGGCAGTGTTGTAGTGATGATGCACGTTATGGTTATCATGCGACTCTTCACAACGAAAAAATACGTGCAAAGTGGAATGAAGCGGCGATCGGGCAGAGCCAGCTCCTCACTATCAGCGCTGAAGCACTGTTTGTTCAGGTTAGTTTCAGTTTAGTGAAACGTACGCGTCGCATTACATCTCACATCCAAACGTCACATGTCTTTATGGGTTGTGTGTAAAGCACGCACAGATTCTGGAAAACAACTGTGAATGAACCAAATCAAACAACTCCGGAACAAATCATGGGACACATTATCCGTGTATTTACCGGAATCGCTGTGTGAAAGAGGCTGAAGTTGACGTGCCAGTGGTCTCTTATATTCACGTTGTTCTGAAGCCTGTGCAATGATGTAGTTTCGACATCTATCGACTGAACAGGGTTTTCTCGACTTGTTTTTGTGTTGTTGTTGCTTAGCAATGTTATGGACACGATATTGTCTGGGTTTGACAAAAGGAGGGTTGGACGTGATTGATGCTCTGGGTGGTGACTGAAGGCGGTGACCGAGTAGATCGGACGTCACATCTGTACGGAAGTCACAGCGGCTCGTGAAAATGAACAGCTACTTTAAGCAGGCTGTGTGCAGTTTACTGTGGATTGACTGTTTTGAAACTCATATGGTAGTTACATAGCCCCTAGACCTCAGTTATCATGAAAAAAGCCAGGAAATTTCGATTTTGACAATATGGGACCTTTAAGTGATTTTAGTGTGAGCCGACTTACACTTGACAGTAAACAATGGACCTTTTTGCATGCAAATTTTCACAGAGTTTTAAGCTAAAACCATTTCCCTGCTTTCCCACAGGTGCTTCCCAGGTTTAACTCGTGTGATGAGGTAGTAAAGTCATACATCATGAACGTCAGCTGGTCTGCTGATCATCGCTTGATTGACGGCGCTACCATGTCCCGCTTCTCCAATCTATGGCGCTCTTACCTGGAGAACCCATCTACCATGGTCCTGGACCTCAAATGAACACTTTGGAAATTAGATCTCACTGTCTGTTATATTCTGGAGTGTTTTTAGGTTACTCATAGCTGCAAAACAGAGTCATGCCTATTATGTGAACACTCAAGTTTCTCCTTTGATATTCATCTGTGGGAAGAAAATACATTTTTATTTATACTTATTTTCTCCAGTTGCCTTAATTCAGATTAAAGACTGTTACTGTTACTTTGCATCACAGAAATTATGTTAATGAAAGTGCTCTTAAGGGCACTTTTAAGGGCACTGTGCAACATGCATGGTTAGAAGTCTGAAATCACCTGTAGGTTTTTCTAATGCCTTGTTTATAGAGGATGGAGGCTGATACTGACTGGCTCTTAGACAAACTCATCCGTACTGTAGCAGCGTCTCATTGTCTGCTGACTTTCTCTGAGACTTCATTCACACGAGCCTCTGTTGAGCTGACAGACAGCCACTTCATCTAAAAGCACTTGTGTGCCAGTGTGTCTGGATGTCATTGTGAAGGAAGGACCATCATTTAACTGTTAAAAGAACAAATGGACCACACATGCATAGATTACTGAAATGTGATGGGAATAAAAGTTTTATGGCAAACTGTAGGGATTAAATTTGCGTAATAAATTTCAAAAATTCATTAAATTCTGAAAGACACAATCGCTTTACATGATGAACAGATTTAATTTAGGTTTGATGTGCCAGGTCAAACCTCAGCCGTTCTTATGGACGAAAAACATGTTTACATGATGTGAGAACAAATGTTTGAGCATGTTTAAGCTTCCGTTTACTATGTTTAAGATTTATATATACAGTGCCTTGCAAAAATATTCATACCCCTTCATTTTTTTTCACGTTTTGTTGCAGCATAATGTTAAACTGCTTTAAATTACTTTTTTTTCCCACATCAATCTACATCTCATACACCATAATGACAAAGCACAAAACAGGGTTGAAACAACTTTGCAAATTTATTAGAAATAAAAAACTGAAAAGATCCCGTTGCATAAGTATTCTCGAAATTTACCTCAGGAGCATTCATATTGCTTCTAGATGTTACTACACTTGGAGTGGAGTTAAACTGTGGCAAATTCATTTGAATGAGTATGATTTAGAAAGGCACACGCCTCTCAGAAAAGGTCTAACAGCTGAAAATGCATGTCAGAGCAAAAACCAAGTCCTGAGGTCAAGATAACTGCCTGTAGAGCTCAGTGACAGACTTGCGTTAGGGCGAAGAGTTCAGAAAAAATCTGCTGCATTGAAGGTTCACAGAAGCATGTAGCCTCCATTATCCATAATGGAAGATGATTGGAACAACTGGGACTCTAGAAAATGTCTGCCAGCCCCCATCCAAGCTGACAGAGCCTGAGAGGTGAAAAGGTGAGGCAAAGAATGGCAGATAATTGCCAAATGCAGATGTGCAAAGCTTGTCACATCATACCCAAAAACACTTGAGGCTGTAAAGGTGCTTCAACTATGTACTGAGTTAAGGATATGCATACTTTATGCAATGTACTTATTTCAGTGTTTTATTTTTAATATATTTGTAAAATTTGCAAATCTGGTTTTTGCTTTGTCATTATTATGGTGTATGGAGTGTAAATTGATGTGGGGAAAAATGAATTTAAAGCAGTTTAACATAATGCTGCAACAAAACGTGAAAAAAAATGAAGGGGTATGAATACTTTTGCAAGGCACTGTACATAAAATCTTAAATGAAAACTGTTCATCATGTAAGGCTACAAGAAGACTTGGATTAAGCATGGATTCGTTTTATAATCTCTTCATGAAAGTTTTGAAGCTTCAACGTTTTGGTGTAATAGACTGCCAATGGAGAGACATCTTGATCACACTTTATATTAAGTGGTCTTAAGTACTACCAACATGAAATACCTAAAGAGGCTATGGATTTGCTGGGAAAACTACATATGAGTTTGGGGTATGGTTAATTTTAGTACTGGACATTTGAACTAAGACCGACTTTCTTTTAGTTGTTGAAGCCCTGAGACTGGCAAGAGCAGATTCCAAATCTTCAATACTTATCTTGCTGGATCTGTCTGCTGCTTTTGACATGGTTCACCACCAGATCCTCCTGTCAACCCTATTGGCAAAGGGTATCTCAGGAACCAAACTCCAATGGTTTGAGGCTTACCTCTCAGATAGATCCTTCAAGGTATCTTTGAGAGGTGAGGTGTCCAAGTCACAACTTCTAACTACTGGAGTGCCTCAGGGCTCTGTTCTTGGTCCACTTCTCTTCTCTGTCTACATGGCATCACTATGGTCCGTTACTGCTTTTCATGGCTTTTCATATCACTGCTATGCTGATGACACTCAACTCTACCTCTCATTCCATCCTGATGATCCGGCAATAGCTGCTCGCATCTCAGCTTGTCTAACAGACATTTCTTGCTAGATAAAGGACCATCATCTTCAACTCAACCTTGCCAAGACAAAACTGCTTGTGTTTCCATTAAACCCATTGTTTCATCAAAATTTCACCATCCAGTTAGGCTCATCAACCATAACTCCTTCAAAAACACCCAGGAACCTTGGAGTTGTGATTGATCAGCTGACTTTTTCATACCACACTGCTAACACTGCTCGGTCCTGCAGATTTGCTTTATTCAACATCTGGAAAATCAGGCCTTTCTTTTGGAACATGCTTCACAACTCCTTATTCAATCTCTTGTTTTGTCCAGGCTGGACTATTGCAATGCTCTCTTGGTAGGTCTTCCAGCCAGTTCTATCAAACCTTTACAATTGATTCAGAAAGCGGCTGTAAGATTCTTTTTCAGCAAGCTGAAAAGAACGCACTTTACACCTCTTTTCATCAATTTGCACTGGCTAGCTGCTCATATTAAATTCAAGGATTTGATGTTTGCCTACAAAACCACCACTGGCCCTGCATCCCTTTACCTAAATTCATTTCTTCAGACTTATGTGCTTTTACCTTAAACGTTCCCTCTTGGTGGAATGACCTGCCCAATTCAATCCGAGCAGCTGAGTCCTTAGCCATCTTCAAGAATCGGCTAAAAGCACATCTCTTCACATCTGGAAGAGAGGCATACGCAAGTTCCAAAGGATGGTTTCTAGTCACCATTTTGTAAATGAAGCCCCAGAAATGGACAGAACTCTCATTTTGGGTTAGCTATTCCTTTTAGGCTACCTAATATACTAATGTGTGACTGAAACATGTTTTGAAGAGAAAAGGGTTTGGAACAACTTGAGGGTGAGTAAATGTTTAACAAACCCGTAAGATCTTCGTTCATCTTCAGAAGACAAATTAAGATATTTTTGATAAAAGCCAAGAGCTTTCTGACCTTGCATAGACAGCAAAGCATCTGACACATACTAGGCCCAGAAAGGTAGTAAGGACATCGTTAAAATACTCCATGTGACATCAGTGGTGTAAATAGTTCAAATAAAGTAAGGCTGGGAAAAGAAATTCCATGTCAGAACACTGGCTCCTGGGTCAGCAGTGCCACGATTATACACTGTGGTACTCTCCTGAACGTGCGGAAAGAAATTGTTGAATGAAATCATTATTTTTGTTTTCTTTGCACACAAAAAGTATTCTTGTAGTTTCAGAACATTACGGTTGAACCACTGGACTATTTTACCAATGTCCTTACTACCTTTATGGGCCTTGAAAGTGTCAGTTGCATTGCTGTCTATGCAGGGTCAAGAAGCAGTTGGATTTTATCAAAAACATCTTTGTGTTCTGAAGATAAACGAAGGTCTTAGGGGTTTGGGAACAAAACAGAATTTTCATTTTGGGGTAAACTACAGTGAGGGAAACAATTATTTGATTCCCCGCTGATTTTGCCCACTGACAAAGAATAGATGAGTCTAAAATTTGAATGGTAGGTTTATTTTAACAGTGAGCGACAGAATAAAAAAAAAAAATACAGAAAAAAGGCATTTCAAAAAAAGTTCTAAATTGATTTGCACCGCCAAACGGTGGGGATGGTGTTCTTGGGGTTACAGGCAGCATTCGTCCTGCTCCAAACACAGCAAGTTGAGTTGATGCCAAAGAACTCGACTTCGGTCTCATCTGACCACAACACTTTCACCCAGTTCTCCTCTGAATCATTCAGATGTTCTTCTGCAAACTTCAGACGGGCCTGTACATGTGCTTTCTTGAGCAGGGGGACCTTGTGGGTGCTGCAGGATTTCAGTCCTTCTTGGCATAGTGTGTTACCAATTGTTTTCTTGGTGACTATGGTCCCAGTTGCCTTGAGATCATTGACAAGATCCTCCCGTGTAGTTCTGGGCTGATTCCTTACCATTCCCATGATCATTGAAACCCCACAAGGTGAGATCTTGCATGAAGCCTGAGGGATCGAGGGAGACGAACAGTTATTTTGTGTTTTCTTCCATTTGCGAATAATCACACCAACTGTTGTCACCTTCTCACCAAGCTGCTTGGCGATGGTCTTGTAGCCCATTCCAGCCTTGTGTAGGTCTACAATCTTGTCCCTGACATCCTTGGACAGCTCTTTGGTCTTGGCAATAGTGGAGAGTTTGGAATCGATTGATTGATTGCTTCTGTGGACAGGTGTCTTTTATACAGGTAACAAGCTGAGATTATGAGCACTGCTTTTAAGAGAGCTCTTTACCTGTATAAAAGACACCCGGGAGCCAGAAGTCTTGCTGACTGATAGAGGATCAAATATTTATTTCACTCATTAAAATGCAAATCAATTTATAACTTTTTTTAAAATGCGTTTTTCTGGATTTCTTCGTTGTTATTCTCTCACTGTTCAAATAAACCTACCATTAAAATTATAAACTGATCAATTCTTTGTCAGTGGGGAAATTAACAAAATCAGCAGGGCATCAAATAATTGATATATTCAGCTTTAAGTTGAAATCAAAGAGCTTTTGATTGATCTCACATTTCATAGCTGTAACATGCTAAATAAGGTAATCTTGTCTTTTTTTCTGATTTAGAAACATAAATCTTAAACGCCAGTCGAAAATGAGTACAAATGCCAAGAGAAAGCATCAACAGAGAAACCTTGTTTTTATTTTTGGTCCAAGCGTTTACTTGGGACAGTAGTACATGACATAATATGTGAGGTGTAGCCGGTGATTTTTTTGAGTATTGCATGAATGTGCGACTGCTGTACTTCCTGTCTTACCGCGGTCTCGTTCACAGACAGCCAGGCTTTCAGAGGTACAAATACAGATTTTTTGATTGGAATGGATTATCAACCATCTTATGAGAACTACCTGGGCATAATCGTTTAGAAACCCATCCTTACATAATTGATCACACTGAATTGAATGCGACAACCTTTGCAACAAATTTTGCAAACGATTCACACAAACTCATTGTGCTCGTGTATCAGCCAAAGCTTCAGCTAAAGAAGAAAAGGAAGGTGTTGTTTCATCCAGGAACCTCTGAAACCCTCAGGTGGTCTAAGAATTGGTCAAACTCTGGAAGACATTGACTAAAAATTAAACAGAAGATCACAGACATGGAATGCTACTTCAGTGGAATGTGATTGGTGAACAATATTTAACCAACTTTTCGAGACAACAAACTTGAGTTTCAGGATAACACATGAGGAATGGTTCTGATATTTGGCTTGCTCTTAACATGAGCCTGACACTTTTAAAGCAAAGGGTTTTCTTCACTTACCTCTTCAACCCGGATTGACTTTAAGACACATGAAGGAACAATGTTTTAAAATAAACATTTAAAATTCCCATTTGGCATTTTAGAGCATGCAACTACATTGGTGATTTTGGTTTAAATCAACAAGTATGTAATAAATATAAATCAAATTGGTTTTTTTCTTTCAGAGCCACCTGAGGGTTGGTCAAAAGCATGCAGAGGTCCTGGGTAAAGGTCCAAGGTAAATCCTTGATGTATTTTAAAGATTTCCTTTAAAGCAAAGTTCAAGGCATCTCTCCTTCACATAAATAACAATGAAATGTACATTCAAAAAAAATACAAGTATAAATTGCCATTTTCAAGAATGAGGGTAAACCAGTCCAGGTGTCTGCTACGTGAATGTCTTTAAACCCTCATCAAGAAGTCTTTAAAGGAAGTATCCAAACCGATTGATTGATTGATCACGATTGCTGTGATGACATGTCCACAGTCCGGTGTTTGATTTACATGAGCGCATCCCATCAAGCGGTTTGTGAGCTATATACACCGTCCATTGAATTCAATTTTTGCTTCTTCCACATAATGGATCTTCACAAAAATGATCAAGGCAGTAATGAAGGAATCAAAAACAGTACAGTAACTAAGAAGTGGCCGCTCCTGTTGCGTGTGTGAGTCAGTGAGGTCTAGGTGTGAAATGTGTGAGTGTGTGTAGTCAGGCAGCTTTGTGATGGATTGATTGGATAGCTTCTGGAGAGTCGAGGCTCACTGAGGTCTATGGTCCTATAAAAAGCAACTTCTCAAGCCACTGTGGACGCGAGGGTCAGGTGTCGTCATCGGTGTCCTCTATGAGGACTTTGGTGTCTCGGACCTTTGATCTAAAAGTGAAAAAAGAAAAATCCTTGAGTTTCTTCAAACTGAATGAAAACCCATTAGGGCATCTGTATGATGGTGCTCAGAGGCTTACAAGGCACTTTCCACAAACAGGGTCCCTGATTTCCTGTTAGCTTTTATTAAAGGCATAAACCCTTTATTAAAATGTTCTTTAGAGAGTGAACTATTAAATGTTTAAATAAAATAAAAAACAAACAAACCATTACCTCAACTCATGTACATAATAAACAAATTTAACTAGGGATGCACCGAAATGAAAACTCTTGGCCGAAGCTGAACAAAATTAAACACCTGGCCAAAGGCCGAAGGCCAATTACCAAACATTCGATGCATCCCTAAATTAAACCTTGTTTTCATGGTTGTTTTAAGAAGCTTTTTTTCAACTACAAACTAACATTTGGTCCTAAACTGCATGACACCTTTGCCAAATCTGTTTTTTTTTTTTGCCATTTCATTTTTTAATAGAAATGTTAAAATGTCAATACTATCCATTTTTTTTTTGTGGTTTCATGTCCTATTTTGCTACATCTTTTATGGAAAGTGCCACTAAAACTGTTGAGGTCTATTTAATTTTGCTAATACTTCAGTTTCAAGAGGAAGTTGCAAGGATAATAAGTGGATAACAAAACCAGTGGCTCTCAACCAAGACGACTAAAATCATTTAAAATAAGATAAAAGCAGCATCAAAATGAGCCAAAACAACTAAAACTCATCTAATTTTTTTTATTCACCCCTTAAGAATATTAAATAAACACTACCAGTCAAGTTTTTTTAAATGTTTTTTTTTAAAGAATTCTCTTTTGCCCGCCAAGCCTGCATTTATTTGATCCAAAATACAGCAAAAGCAGTAATATTGTGAAATATTTTTACTATTTAAAATAACTGTTTTCTATTTGAATATATTTTAAAATGTAATTTATTCCTGTGATCAAAGCAAAAATTTTAGAATCAGTCTTCAGTGTCACATGATCCTTTAAAAATCATACTAATATGCTGTTTTGCTGTTCAAGAAACATTATTATTATTATTACCACCAATATTTAAAACAGTTGAGTACTTTTTTTTCAAGATTCTTTGATAAATAGAAAGATTCAAAGATCAGCATTTATCTGAAATAAAACACTATACCATTCAAAACACTGGAGTAATTATAATCTGATCTTTTTTTTCTTTTGGGAAAGAAATTATAGAAATTAACACGTTTATTTAACAAAGATGCTTTAAATTGATCAAAAGTGATGATATAGACATTTATAATGTTACAACATATTTCTATTTCAGATAAATGCTATTCTTTTGATCTTTCTATTCATCAAAGAAACCTGAAAAACATATATGCGGCTGTTTAAAACATAATAATAAATGTTTTTTGAGCAGCAAATCAGATTTCTGAAGGATCATGTGACTGGAGCAATGATACTAAAAATTCAGCTTTGAAATCACAGGAATAAATTACATTTTTAAATATATTCATACAGAAAACAGTCAAAGTTGTACTGTTTTTGCTGTACTTTGGATCAAATGCAGGCTTGGTGAACGGAAGAGACTTCGTAAAAAAAAAAAACTTGTTGACTGGTAGTGTATGATGTAGCTTCATTTTTAAAAGAGTGATTTCTGCAAAAGCCATGTTATTTATTAAATCTTTAAACTCCATAGGTCTTTTTAGAATGAATATTAATTTTCTAGTTAGCTTTATAATATTTTATTGAATACAAATTGTGAATAAAAAAAATCCTTAACCTTAATTCTTATCCAGTAAATCACAAATATCTGGAAAAGCCAGGTGAATGAATTGGTTAAAAAGAATAGAATGCCTAAAGAACGTTCATTCCTTAAAACAACTTGACTCCTGGAATGTAATTTACAGAAATCAGTCCTGTCAGCCTTTGAATATTGTTGTGGACAAAGGGGGGGATCCAAAAAGATTGAGAACAGCTGATTTAAACCAATCTGACAACACATTCCCAAATCTTTTCATGTTTGAAATTAAATTCTGGTCATTTAGATTCATCTGGGGTTTCGATAAAGTCCCTTGTACTACCTACTGGTTTTGCTGTACAAATTTTATTCTTATGTATTCATGTCTGGATTTGTGTCTGTGAGGTTGAACGTACTGGGAGGAGAGGCGTGGTCTTCTCAAGGACATGCTGTAGCTTCTCTTCCAGTTCTTCTTGCCCTGCCTGTTCCTCACACCATCCTCCTGGTCCATCATCTGCTCCAGCAGCGTCTGGTCGTCTGCATTTAGAGGCGCTACTGAAATGTCCCGCACAGCTCTGAACTCACCACAGTTATTGAGGTGCTCGTTTTCCAGACGGAAGAAGTTCCAAACAAAGCGCCTAAAACAGACAACGGATTACGGGAGTGGGTTACTTTACTGTTTGATTGCTGAAAATTCATATGGCATTAATTCAAGCAGACACTGATGGGGATGGAGGCCTGATAAATATAAACTGAGTGAATGGATAGATTCCAGTCACAGGTCAATAAAGCATTCCTGTAATGCTAAAATACAGAAAAGCTGACACAAAAAAAACCTGTCCATCATTTTAAAGAGTTGAACTACTAAAGAATTAGATTACCCAAAAATGAAAATTTCCTAAAACAATGTCACCCTTAAAGTGCAGTAGGACATCTCGGAAAATGCTATGTTTAGCCTGATAGCACTGAAAGCAAATGTCCCACCCTCCCTGCAAATCACCGCCCACCGTCCCTGAATGCATCTACGCACACAGACCAGACGACCAGAGACAACAATTCCTACAATACATTGTAACAGAGTTGAAATGTTCAACAGCCCAGATAGGAAAACTGTGTGGTGCTATTAATGCACAGGAGAAGAGAAGAGGATGTATTTTCCCAGAGTTTAATAAAACGCCTCATGCTTCGACACATACATGGGGGGTTCGAGCGAGGAAAAATGTACACAAGCAGGCATTCAACTCAGGTTACAAACACAAAGGCAATTACAGGGCCAAGCACTAGGCAAAGAAACCATCAGAACAAGTGCAGCAATGAGAAATTGACGTCAATTGACGCCACAAATGGGTGGAAAATCATAACAACCATTAGCAATACAATATAATTGGTTATCACTTTTGATAAGGTGGCACTGTCTCTAAATGTTTTGAATACTTTCAGGTCATGGTCTCGATGGTATATGCAAAGGTTCATAATGGTACACCAATGCATTGGTAAAAATGTAGCATTTTCTATCATAAAAATCTATTGAAGTCGATGGCAATTTCACGTTTTGTTTAATTATCCCGCCACCAAGAGGCACAATCCCACCAAACTATTTATGTGTCCTTAGAGTGTGCTCATATATATATATATATATATATATATGGGTGTCAAATTTGGTGAAAATACCTAATTTTGTTTTGGAGACATTTTTATATTTGAGAAGAGAAAAAATTACAGATGACTGACTTTGCATTTTTTTGCCACTTACTATAACAGTTTTGGCAATTAGGCATTAGAGTATAGCCGGCACCCTATGTTTCCAAATTTCCTACGGTGGTTTCATGACGATCGGAGTAACGGTTTCTGAGATATTGACAAATGTTTTAAGAGCTTAAATGCAACGTTGCACAAACCATAAGGTAACTCTCGTGAAAAATAAGTAGACCACACCCAAAGTTATAAGCATGTGATTATGGCTCAAATATTTTCAGGTTCCTTCAGGGCATCATGGTAATGACCCATACCAAGTTTCGTAATGATACGTCAATGTGTTCGTAAAATGTAGCATTGTATAACAAATTAGGGTATGGTTCGACTTGGCATGATGTACCGAATATAAAGATTTTTGTTATAAGTACAAAATAGCAATTTTCTTATCTCCTGACCAATAGGTGGCACTGCCCCGAAACACTGCAGGTAACCTTAGGCCGTGCTTGTTATAACACACACCATATTGAGTTTGGTCTCAATATGCAAAACGGTTGCAGAGATATGGCCTCATAACCATTTTTGAATACTTTTTTGTAGAATTAGTTTGTGCATTATTTGAGAACGGTTTGACTAATCAACTTAAATTCCATAACTTTCTGCCAGCATGGTCTGAAGATGATCAAAGCCAATTATGGTGAAAATCAGACAAACCGTTTAGGACGAGTTTGAAAAAGTAGGTTTTACGAACTATTAAAAATAGAAAAAGCTCAACCTTACAATTTTTTTTAATTTATTTTGGACTTCATTCGATTCGGCATGACCCAAGGATTCAGAGAATTTTTTTTTTTGCATTTTGTGCCTTACGGTTCAAAAGTTATTAGCATAAACATGAGAGAAATTTTGGACAAGGGGTGGCGCTAGAAAGTTTGAAGTAGAACTTGGCCCGTAATAAAAAAAAGAAAAAAAAAAAAAAAAAAAAAAAAAAAAAAAAAAGAGAGATGGACGTCAGTAGAGCGAGTTATCTCTTCAACTTTCCAGAATGTACAGACACAAGTTATGCACATGCGCAGTTGTCAGTCTGCCACAAAACTACCATAAATGCTCTAGTGGCCGTTCCAACATCACATGTCATTAACCGTGAGAACACTTTATAGTACAGTTAGTAAAAGTATTACAATACCAGGAAGGATGATCAGGTTGTTGATGTTTGCCTGCCATTCTCGCATTGTCTGCACAGCATACGTGAATGCGCTGAGGACGTATGCTGTCTGCGCGAACACGGTGCACAGAGGTATGCAAATACATATGATAACAGGCAGGTAGGACAGCCTATCGTAATTTTCGGACCGAACATTTTGATTGGAAGAACATTTCTTGGTCCTACGCCTTCCACAGAATATATAAATACATACAAATACATTTAGACCACTTAACTTAATGATTGCTATCAGGATGTGAAAAGACTTTCAACCAGCATAAAAATGATTTTGAAGACAATCACCATCCAAGTTGTAGATGAGTTTGTTTCTTCACCAGAACAGATTTGATGGATTGTTTATTATAAACACAGCTTTTTTCCTTCAGAAGACATTTGATTAACTGGAGTGGTGTGGATTACTGTGATTATCAATTGCTTTGATTCTCATTCTGACGGCACCCATTCACTTGCAGAGGACCCATTAGTGAGCAAGTGATGTAATGGTAAATTTCTCAAAATTTCTGATGAAGAAACCAACTCATCTACAGTTGAGGTGAAGTTTACATACACCTTGAAGAATTTGCAAAATGTTAAATATTTTACAAAAATAAGAGAGATCATACAAAATGCATGCTATTTTTAATTTAGTACTGACCCGAAAAAGATGTTTCATTTAAAGTCCACAAGAGAAAATAATAGTTGAATTTATAAAAATGTACACTTGATTCTTAATATTGTTGTTACCTAAATGATCCACAGCACATTTTTTTTTTGTTTAGTGATAGTTTTTCATAAGTTCCTTGTTTGTCCCGAACAGTTAAACTGCCCACTGTTCTTCAGAAAAATCCTTCAAGTCCCACAAATTCTTTAGTGTATTTGAACCCTTTCCAACAATGACTATGATTTTGAGATCCATCTTTTCACACTGAGGACAACTGAGGGACTCATATGCAACTATTACAGAAGGTTCAAATGCTCACTGATGTTCCAGAAGGAAACACGATGCATTAAGAAAACTTTCTAAATTTGAAGATGAGGGTAAATCTAACTTTTGTCTTTTGGAGAACATAAAGGTATCTTTTGTAGCCTCTGAAGGGTAGTATTGTGTTTTTCATTGTGTTTCCTTCTTAAGCATCAGTGAGCATTTGTAGCTTATGTAACAGTTGCATACGAGTCCCTCAGTTGTCCTCAGTGTGAAAAGATGGATCTCAAAATCACACAATCATTGTTGGAAAGTTCAAATTCACAAAAATACTGAAAAACCAAAGAATTTGTAGGACCTGAAGGATTTTTCTGAAGAACAGCGGGCAGTTTAACTGTTCAGGACAAACAATTGACTCATTAAGAACAATCATTAAACCAAAAAAGAAATCACAGTTGTGGATCACAACACAGTATTAAGAATCAAGTGTATGTCAACTTTTGCACAGGGTAATTTTAATAAATTCAAATATTATTTTCTCTTGTGGACTATATGTAAATGTCTTTTATGTGACATATCTTATTCAGGTCAGTACTAAATAAAATAAAAAAAAATTACATGCATTTTGTATGACCCCAATTATTTTGGTAATATAAAGTTTATGTAAACTTTTGACCCTTAACTGCATATCTTGGACAGCTTGAGGGTGAGGAAATTTTCAACATACTATAATTTTTTGGGGAAAACTCTTCTTTTAACCACAGATCGTGGGGAGAAAAGGTTATGTATATATATATATGTGTGTGTGTGTGTGTGTGTGGATATATATGCTGGTATGCTCACCTGAAGACCTCCAGTGGTGCGAGGACAGTTGCCAAAATATCAGAAATGTTCGGGAATGTAGTCACAACACCAAGAGAAAGTGGAATGGTCCATGCAAAGCGCAAGATTACATCTTCTATTATGGCACAGTAGTAGTAAGCCTGTTCAAAGAGAGCACAAAAATCAAAACAACAACTTTGTACATGCTGTGGACTGTTCTAATTAAAAGTATTTAAATGGTAAAACTAACAGCGTGTGTATTTCTTACTTTCTGTGGATATACAATCTCCTCTCTGAGGAGGGTGTTCTCCCCTGCGTTACGGTCGAAAAGACCCCAATCCATCTTCAGGTCCCACAATAAGGTGTAGCAGGAGTTAACGATCTTGCAGGCAATTAGCAGGTAGAAGAAGACCTGACCTTCCTGAAGAGCTAATGATAATAGAAAGGGAGTGACGTAAGAGAACATTACAAACACAGGACTGTACGTTTAGCTGCATGGTGTTCCTCATGGTTCAGTGTGTGGTCCGCTTTTACTTTGTGAACAATATCACCAACCACATTCTACCTGACATACAATGTCTTTCAAACTTGTTTTGAGTGAAAACAAAAAATGTCATGTTGGGTAAACAAAGAATTTCAAACAGTATCCAAAGCAAAGAATGCAACAGCTCATGTGCTTACTTTCATGCGTCTTATAGAGTGCAGAAAAGATGACCACAAAGAATGTAGTGGAGTATTTGCCAGCGTTGGCCAGGTGAGGGAAGGCACGCTTTGTGTCCCGGTAACGCCTCAGGCACTGCACAAACCGGAACCAGGCAGGCAAACACTGGATTACAGCTCGTAATCCATAAGAATATGAGTGACATATCCCTCCACCTGATTTGAAAGAAAAAAAACTGTCATTAACAACTGCCCAATTTAAACCTTTTTAAATCTGCAAAGACATTAATGTGCATCAAGATACCCTCTTTAATCGACAGTTCCCCCTCAGACTTGGACCAGTTCAGCTCCATGCTGTAAAAGCAGATCATGTACTCCAGGTCCATCAGAACCACTACTAGAGAATTGAGCTGGTCAGCCAGCCAGAAATCTGCAAACCCCACTCTGTGAAATGGTGCTGTGACCACTCGAAACTATGAACAGAAAAAGGTAGATGATAAAGCAGGAGAAAAGAGGAAATGACCAACTTAACTTACAAATGGAATATTCATTTTTCATAAAAGTGTGACAAATTCAGTCGTGTGTTATGAAAAGGGATTCTCCTGGCTCTTACCAGTAATTTGAGCAGCCAGAAGCGAGATTTGTAGTAGCACGTTTTGAATGGGTTGATAAGGAAGAAAAAGAAGAACCCATAGAGAGCTAGAGGGTTCGCTTGGATAGGGATCATTGTGAACTTAGCGAAGAGGCAAGACAGAATACTAACACACCAAAGAACTCCAAGGAAACCGGCAATCTGCACAAAAACAGAGAGAAATAAATGTATAAATCTGGTTAGTTTTATTTGATTTGATTTGACAGGAGTTCTGCACTGGTAAATCTCTAAATGTATAAAGTAGCTGTCAAAATAAATCGGAGGGATCTGTGATTATTTAAACAAACTGTTCTTTTTTCAAAAACTTTCAAAAATCTTTTAATTAAAAAAGCTAAACGGAATCAAGGACACAAAAATGATGCAACAGCATTATGTTTAACCATCTCTTGCCAACGCCATACAAATGTATTACTTTACAGTCTAATAAACACAGTAAAAAAATTAAAGAATTCTCTTCTGCTCACCAATCCTGCATTTATTTGATCCAAAATACAGCAAAAGCAGCAATATTGTGATCTTTTTTACTATTTAAAATAAGTGCTTTCTTTTTGATGATATTTTAAAATGTAATTTATTCCTGTGATCAAAGCTAAATTTTCAGCATAATTTCTCCAAACATCAGTGTCACATGACCCTTTAAGATTTGCTGTCCAAGAAACATTTTTTAATATTACTTTTATCAATATTTAAAACAGTTGAGTCATTTTTTCCCTGGATTTTATTGATGAATAGAAAGATCCTAATATCAGCATTTATCTAAAAAAAGCATTTTAAAACATACCATTCAAAAGCTTGGAGTCAGTCATTTTTTTTTACTTTTATTTAGCAAGGATGCTTTAATAAAAAGTGATGATAAAGACATTTATAATGTTACAAAAGAAATTTGTATTTTAGATTAGGGGTGCCCATCCCTGTTCCTGAAGATCTACCTACCTGCAGACTTTAGTTCTAGCCCAGCTCCAACACAGCTGTCTGTAATTATCAAGTGCTACCTAAGAGATTAATGCCGCGTTCCAGGCAACCCGTTACCCGTGTTTTTCCAACCTCCTACCCGTGAAAGTGCACTGGAGCGGCAGTCAAACCCGTGAATTCCCACCCGTGAACTCGTACTAGATCAATGTACTCCCAGTTCCGAGTTCTGACATAACATAGCCCGCGAAACAACAATATCAGCCTCTAGGGGTGCGGTGTTTATGCAAATAGCACACGGTGGAAAAATAGAGTTTAGGACAATATAAGGTTGCAATCAAATTATTAATAATATAGAAATAATAAATGCGCTTAAGCAGTTTGGTGTGACTTGTCTGGAACGCTACAAAGTCGTGAGTCATAGTTTGAAGTTGTGATTTACAAGCTCAAAAACTTGCGTGGAACGCAGCATAATAAGCTTGTTTTAGGTGTGTTTGATTAGGGTTGGAGCTGAACTTTGTAGGATGGTAGATTTCCAGGAACAGGGTTGGGCACCCCTGTTTTAGATAAATGCAGTTCTACTGAACTTTCTATTGATCGAAGAAACCAGAAAAAAAATCTACTCATTTGTTTTAAACATAAATATTTTTTTAGCAGCATTTTCAAATAGAAATTTTACTGTTTTTGCTGTACTTTGGATTAAATAAATGCAGGTTTGGTGAGCAGAAGACATTAAACATTAAAGATTTTACTGTTCAAACACTTTTGACTGGTAGTGCATCTTAATTTCACAAAACAGTTGTGAAATTACCTTTTTTTGAAAAAAAAAAAAAAACAAAGCAAAAAAAACACAACTATTTAATTGTTCAAAAACTTTAACCACAGATTTCTAATTACCTCAAACAGATGTTGGTGGGACAGGTTGTTGCGGGGATTGAGCTCGAATATTAAGACATGGTTTACTCCAGCTTGCCTCCAGCCATATGTGTTGATGCCCAATAAAAAAAGGAACTCGATGAGCAGGAAACCACCTCGATAAATTCTCACCAGGGGCCAAACATTCTCATTTCCTTCAACGAGTTTAACAACACCTACAGATGTGCAAAACATATAATTGTCAAAATAACCAAACTACTGAATACTCAAAAAAGATTAATTTGTTATATGTCTCTGATTTGGTGAATGAACTTTAGAGATGGTTGAAAAATATTAGACCTCATTAAGTAACCAAAAGCAAACCTTCATTTAAATTGCAGTTGATGAGAGGTTATATACCTGTGATGATGACCGTGACTATTAAAGCGACGAAGACACCACAGTAGAGTCCTACTCTAAAAGTGGTCCATGCTGGTGCAGGCTAAGATAAAGAGAACAGGATGGTGATGTTCATGTCCTTTTACCAGTACTAACAGAAGGTGTTTTACTAAAAGTCACAGAGTGTCCTACCTGTGCTGCTCCCAGTGGGGGAACTCTGAGCCTCTTCATAGCTCTCTGACGGTCTCCTCCTTCCAACTCTGTGGTAACAAGGCCCTGGGGATTTGAGAACATGCTGTCAGGATAACTAACCACTGTACTAGTTTGATCAGATAGTCACAATTTAATTGTTCTTTAAAGCAGAGAGAGGTTTCTTTTTTGTATGAAATCCTTATACAGTCCAGATTTCTTCAACATCTCACACCATCACAATTTATTTACTAATCACTACAGTTTAGAAAATGGTAACAAAATATGACAAGAACTCAGAGTTAAACTGTGTCAGAACAAATGTACAATCAAGCAAAAATTATTCAGACAACTGTTAATATGACAATATTTACACAATTATCAATACGTTGTTGACCAATTACCAAGCAATGCTTAATTTTGTTTAGCCTGTGGTGTAAAATGGTCAAAGCGTCAGAATTTTTGGTCCTACATTTTTATCAATTTTACTGGTAGTCCACTGTATGAAGAATTTTTAGGTATAATATGTCACAGTTTACTTTATTTTGCTATCCTTACTTACATAAATGAACTATATTGTCCTGCACCTACTAGTAAAAAACATCACAAATGATATCTGGTGTCTCAATAAATTGTGGTTTGACTGTATTTCAGGTGGAAGGAGACATTTAAATGTATGGTACCTCGGTTTCAGAGATGAGCTGAGTGATCTTCTTACAGGTGTAAAAAGGAGCCACTTCAACATGGGCCACACGCCAATCGGCGCCTCGTGCCGTCTCAAAGATCTTGTCATGTTTCTTCAAAATCTTCCGAAAGCCTGTGAAGTTTAGATTCTGAGAGGGAGAAACCATTAACACTTTAAATGAGCTTGTCATCTAAAAGGCAAAGGACAGCCAATCAGAAATAGACGAAAGAACTTTCAGACTAGATTTGACGCTAGTTTGATAATAATAAAGTGGGAATTACTGAAAAAGATGTGAGCAATCAATAAGAACTGAGCACTAAGGTTTGTAAACCATAGCCTAAATGTGACCCTGGGCCACAAAACCAGTTGTAAGTAGCACAGGATATTTTTAGCAAAAGCCAACAATGAAATTTCGATTTCAGCTTCAAACGATCATGAAAATACAGCAATCGAGATGAAACGATTATTTCGGTCCCTTTCCATTGGTGCGCTTTCGCTCCTCCATAAAAGCCTAATTTCACATGCAAATCAGCAAAATCATGTAACATGACTTTCATAAAACGGTACGTGATTGATTAATTAATGTTTCTTTGATGTTTGTTGTTTTTAAAAGCGTGAAAGAAAACTTGCATTGTTCTGTGTTTGCGCTCAGAGACAGAGCAGAACACGGCAATGTAAAGTTATCTTTTAACTCAAGGTGTGCATACACCTTGCAAATACACGGAAAAATATTTCAAAATGAGGCGCTTGGTGATTATTCATGTAAACCCTTGTCAGTTTGTCTTAAATCAGTGGTTCTCAACTCCAGTCCTCAAGGCCCACTGCCCACATTTTGTATGTTTCTGAGTCTGACACACTCAGTTCAGTTCATGAATCTTTCTTCTAATGAGCTGATGATCAAAATCAGGTGCCTTAAATGAGGAAGACATACAAAATGTGCAGAGCAGTGGGCCCCGAGGACTGGAGTTGAGAAACACTGTCTTAAATGATCATAAACAGTTGAGAATGAAAATATGCGTGTAACAGTATATTGGATCTGTGTTTTTTCAAATAATTACATTCAATTTATTTAGTAGGCTGTTAGACAACTTTAGACTTGCATTAAAGTATTCAGTATTTTTTTTTTATTTGTATCTTTTTTTTCTGCTGTATTGCTATCTTTAAATTAATCACTAATATGAAGTTTTGGACCCAGTCATAATCGCGTTAAATAATCGTGATTACAATATTGACCAAAATAATCGTGATTATCATTTTTGCCATAATCGAGCAGCCCTAGCCAACAATACATCGTATGGGTGAAAATTATCGATTTTTCTTTTATGCCAAAATCATTAAGATATTAAGTAAAGATCATGTTCCATGAAGATATCTTGGAAAATTTCTACAATAAATCTATTAAAGCTTAATTTTTGATTGGTAATATGTATTGTTAAGAACTTCCTTTGGACAAGGTGATTTGCTTAATATTTAGATTCTTTTGCACCCTCAGATTGCAGATTTTCAAATAGTTGTATCTCGGCCATATATTGTCATATCCTAACAAACCAAATATCGACGAAAAGAATATTTATTCAGCTTTAATTACAAATCTTAAGAAAATAGACCCTTATGTTTTGTAGTCTACTATGTCTACTAGTTGTGGTACAGGGTCACAAATGTTTCTTGCATGCTTTCAGACCTGGTAGTTCTGCAGCAGGATGAGGCTGAGGTAGAACTCGCTGAAGGCCAACTGCAGATCTTTGATATTGCGGTGTTTGCAGCGCTCCTGCTGTGACAGGTGGAAGACAGTACGACGGCGGCGCAGACTTGTGGCTCGGCTGCTCTCTCGCTGTGCGTCCAGAGAGGACTGCAGCTCATTCTGCAGCGTGGCGAATCGCCGCTGTGCTTCTGCAAGCTTCTCTGTGACAAAAAAGAATAGAAATTTTGTCATTATGTGATGCTGCTAGACGGATGGAATGCATATTCCTGCTTGAATTGTAAACATTACATGACCAGGGCTCTGCACAAATAACAAGGTTGGTACAGATTCTGCAAAATGAAATTCAACCAGAGATCTCACTTATCAAACAATGTCAAATTCTAAAAAAGATAAAAACATACTAACAAAAAAAAGTATTATAATTCAAGAAAGTACTACAAAGTATACTACACTTTTACTACAGTAAAACCACAAATAATTAAATTTTCTTTTTCTTTCTTTAATAACCGTACCACCTTAAAGGCTAACTATTGCCAAAATGCGACCTGTTTTTTTACTGTATTTTTACTCGCATAATTACGACAAACGAGCCGTTTTTGAGATTAACCGTGATTTCGTTTTGTGGTCAATGGCCGGTAAATTGGAGTACTAGGGGCATAACTTTGAGCGCATCAAAATCGATATTTTTACAACACTAAGGCGGCTCGACACACCATGAAACTTTGCTCGAAGTATCGCCTGGGTCTCTACGCATGAACTCGAGCATTGAGAACATTGTTTGTGTACACAGAGTTTACTAAAAAGAAAGGTTTTGAACAACTCACTTACACTGTTTGGGTTTCCACTTGCAGCCATCTTGCCAGTCAAGAGGTGTCGATCTCCGAATGCGAATGAATGGACTCCATAGGACGAAATATTAGGCTTATATGAGGCTCTTTTTACAACTAGAAGGTTAATATTGTTTTTCACTTGCGACAAAACAACGAATTAGCCTTGCATTTATATGGAAATATGCTTTAGGAGCTATCCATCCTCGCATTCGGAGATCGACACCTCTTGACTGACAAGACGGCCGCGAGAGGAAACTCAAATAGTGAAAGTGAGTTGTTCAAAAACTTTCTTTTTAGTAAACTCTGTGTACACAAACAATGTTCTCAATTAGAGGTCGATTGGCGGAACTATCTAGCCTGGAAAAATCCAGACCCTAATCTATTAAGATTATGGGTCTGGGATCGAGCAATGAAAACTGCCTAACTCGAGGGGCGGCACCAAGCATGCATTTGAAACTCTAACTGCACGCAATTGGATAACGCCACGACCAATCACAACAATACACGCTTAGCTACCAGCAGAGCTAAATGATGTTTCATTAACAAAGTTCGGGAGAAGCGCGTCAGATGCTTAGCGTAAACATCACAAGTCAATCAGCGCCATAGGTTTAAATACAGCTGACTCACCTCAATTCACTCGATGGTTTATCAGTAAACCTCCACCACCCCATCTCATCACTCCGAGTTCTCACTACTCCTATTGGGGGGTAACGTACTCTGGGTTCGGGCCACTCCCGAGCTCGGAGCCCTTCACCGGACAGCACGCCAAACATGCACTACTATTCTCTGGCTAATTATATGTAAGCGTGAACTCGTGAACTGATAGATTAAACTCTTGCCGTATCCAGTCGGCAAAACAGCAAAAACGTCCTTCTTGCAAAGGAACGATTCAAGTTTTCGGTTTTCTGTTCCTCTTTTATATGGAAAGCCAAGTCTAACTCATTCATTGTAGCGGCCAAAGCCGTTTCAAACAACTTGTTGTTCATCTGTAGCGACAGCGATCTTTCAAAGTTTACTATATGATTCGGACATCACAGTGCTGTCATCATCAGCTTAGCTCGCCTCTGGCCCGCCTACATCAGATACACCGATTTGATTGGTTCCCACTATTGCTTACGTATTGCAGTAACCTGCATCATTGCTCGATGCCAGAGTGTCTTGCAGAGACAATTCAAATTGTGCTCTCGCGAGACCTCTGGATTTCCAGGGTAGGAACTATCGGTTATCGGCAAAAATCCTTGCCAATAGTTTTTCCGGGTTGCATTTTTTGCTGAAGTGGCTCACGCTCCGCTCAGCTGTCATAGAGTATGAGAGGTTAAGTCTGACACCAATGCTTAATGTCAGGATTGTTACCATATATCTGCATTGGTTTATATCCAGCTGGTCATATTGTTAGCCAGCAAAGTTGCAGATTTAAAGACGTGACGTTAGAAAGCAAACTGTGTTCATTCAGCTGACAGAAATTCTGCTGCGCCACGGCACCCCATTCATAGTTTTACAATAGATCATATCTGTCCCAAATCTTTGTTAATGTTCATAAAGACTTGACCCTGGGCTGGAAGATTGAGTATTGTGCATTTAAGCGAAACGTTTGTATTTTGTAGCTCTAACAAAGTCTGTATGCTTCATATAGAGCTATAATTTTTGTTTTAACCTTTTCTTAAGGCCGCGGAAGCATGGTAGTTACACACTTTATTTCACAATGCCAGTTTTCCTTGTTTTTAATAACTGATCAACAAAAATATATATTTAAAATTAACATAAAAATTATTAGGGCTGCACGATTAATCGTTTTTAAACCGAAATCGCGATTTGAAAGGGTGCGATTTTCAAATCGCAAAAGCTGCGATTATTTCGATTGATTATCAAATGTGGTAACAAGCATATAAGTCGTTTTTGACAGGTCACTTCATGTGCATATTATGTCTTCATGCTTGTATTACGTTTGATGCAGAGTTTAACCAATAGGGGGCATTTTAACACTGCATGTAGAGACATGCACGGGACGGATTTTTCAGTCCCGCATCCGCAGAAATATGTTTATCTCGTTCAGTTCCCGCCTCGACATTCATGTTTTGTCCCGCTCCTGCCCGCATAAAAGTAACCTATATAGTTTTTTTTCAGTACATCAATTAAATTTACATGAAACAGTTTTGTAACATCTCGTAATTTCACAAAACCCCAGCATAAACGCTCCTGATAAAATATTTGTTATATAGGCTAAGCATCAACATTCACAAACCACTGTTATTCTTAACAGAAGAGCAAGCATGAGCTACTGTGTGTATCCATAGCAGAATGCAAGCAAACAAAGCTAAAGTTGACATCTCAGTTCATATGCGATCTCATAAAGCTCTAACACAATGAATATTATGCACAATGAATCTTTCACAATGTCTACACTTCGTGTGTTTTAATTCGCGAGTACGCAATATTCAGCACTGTGCAAGAATGTTTTAGCAGTGAGTGGATTCTAACTTAAACACCTCTGATGATGACTGCCTATCCTTGTGCTTACTAATCATAGCTGTAAGTTGTATACTAGTTGTTCTTGCTGCTTTTGTGCAATAGATGAATAACAATATTTTGCTTTTTAGATATTTCTATTTTGCGGGGGTCCCGCGAATCATTTTATTTTCCCGCTTCCCGAACAGCCGCACTCGCCCATCAAGTTTTGTCCCGCGCCGCAGTCGGTTGCCTCGGGTCCCGCTATTTACTCCCGTAGGAGTGCAGGTCTCTACTGCATGTACTGAGCAAATAACGTTAACGCCATTTGGAAAAGATGAGCGGGAGCAGCGGCTCAACTTCCCAACAAAGTGTCTCTTAATGTAGGTTATCATCAGTGTTTTACTGATGTAAAATTGTTTACAGTGTGTTTGGATTCCTAAAAGTTTAAAATTTTATTTATATTTTATTATAAAATATATATATATATATATATATATATATATATATATATTTTTTTTTTTTATTATTATTATTATAAAAGATTTTAATAATATTGTATTATATAATTTGAATTGTTAATTTAATTTTATTTAAGATACTGTAGTTATTTTCTTAATTTGTCATGATAACTGACAACTTTATTTTAAAAATGGCAACAATGTTTAAGAGGTTTTAAATAAACAGTAGAACAGTGTAGCATACTTTGTGATTATGCTTGGTCTTTCTTTGGTGCTGTTAAAACCACCATATCAAACCTGTTGCTCTTTTGTGAAATAGTAGTAAATCGCATTTTAAATCGCAAATCGCAATTTTGATCAGAAAAATCGCAATTAGATTTTTTCTCCAAATCGTGCAGCCCTAAAAATTATACAAAACGAAATTCGTTTAAGAAGGGATTTTCCACAAATAAAAACGTACGAAGTGGTCAAAAATTGTGTCTGACCCTCTCCAATTCTCCCGGCTTATTGCAGTCCAATTCATACCACGTCCTTTATGACATTTACAAATTACGCAAACTTCTTTCGTAAATAAACATATTGAACTGAAACAAAACACAAACAAATAATATTTCAACAATGTAAAACAGAAAAAAAAAATCTTAAATGGCTACAACAATATATATCGCTCTCTCTCTTTTCATTTGATCTGTTGTTTAAACTAATCTTTGCCACTTTTTTCATCATTTGGTTTTATTAAGGGTGGGTGAAAAATGGATTCTCCGATGCATCGCAATCCTCCCTTTAACAAGCTTGTGTTTTTCTCCTCATATGGCATGTGTGTGCGCTAGAGACGCGTTGAAAATGTTTGAAAATGAATGGCTTTTTTAATTTGATCTGTTTTTTTCCCGCTAAGTCACGAGTTTGAATCAATCAGAGTGATTCTAGAGTAAATGACTCAAATGATTTGGTTCATCTGTTTCTTTTTTCGTGTCTTCAGCCTTGATTACACAACATTGTTAGTACTACTACTGGCTTAGCTTGCTAGACATTAACTAAAATAAGCAAAAAAAAAAGGTAGGATGTTTTTGAAAAGATCTGATTTATTTGAAAAAAAAAAATAAAACACTTATTTTATTGATACACTGTCTTTTAAGAAATAATCAATAATTCAAGCACTTCATCAAATACCCCTTCAGGAATATTGCTGTTTTTAGTTTTACAGGGCTTAAATTTTAAAATTACATCCAAATACTCCAAGCAATTTAAGATTAAGGTATGAACCCTTAAATTAACTTCATATGCGTTACCTTGTCTGTGATAATATTGAATGCGAAAAGCAAAAAAGACTGAAACCCATGAGATGAAATATTTCTATAAAATAGCTCCTGTGCACAGTGTGACCACCAGTAATGTTTAATTTGTCAACAAATCATGTCACATTGACATTTACTGGATGAAACAACCTAAGTAACCAGCGCACAAAACAGTGTATGACTTAATGGTGCTCATACGGCTCTCTCATTCGGCATGAATCCAAATGTTTCCATGGCCACAATGTAACACTTTGCTGCTAACCATTTTTTTTATTTTGTAAACAAAGCTTTGTACTTCACTTGTGTCCAAACATTCACGTCAAAAACATTCATATGTGTTTTGCAGTACCGCTGTGGTGGGGCGGTTATCATGCCAACCCGCAAACCCTTATTTCACCTTAATTTGATTATGGATATGAATAATCTGAACCTGGTTAGACAATAAACAAATGGGCCAAAATGAGAGTAAGAGAACGATGAGAGTGAGAGAAAGAGAAAGCAGGTGGTTACTTATTGGGATATAAAAAATAACAGCAGTCCTGGTTTAATGCCAGCCCTGGCTTTGGCTCAGGAGCTTTAATGTCTGTTTTCTCAAAGTTAAATCTCTGTGTGATGGGAAATCTGTCACTGTAAATACTAAAGACAAAATGAAAACAAGCAGCAGACAGAAACTGTGAGCTTTACCTTAAACAAGTGTAATATTCACACTTAGTTACCTGAATAGAATGTGTTGATTTTGGCCAGCTCCTTTTCACATGTTTGGAAGAACTTCTCCTCAAACTTGGCATAGTATCTCTTGACAGTGTCCTCATCTGTAACTAAAGGATGAAGCAAGTGTTAAAAAGTTATTCAGGAAAACACACGCACGCGCACGCGCACGCACACGCACACGCACATGCACACGCACACGCACACGCACACGCACACACACACGCACACAAATGAATGAAGTAATATACTGACCAGAAAAGAGGAAAAGAAACTTATAGAAAACTATGTTCTCTCATAGCACGAAGGCCTTGGTTGTGTGTATATTTGTGAGTAAGTGAAGCAAAAGCAGTGAAGAACAGATTCATGTTGGACCTAGTGTTGGGCGATATGCTCAATTTTCATATCGCCCTATCGTCAGCCTGAGAGATCGTCGATACACGATACTATTGTGCTAATTTAATAATGTACTAAATTCCTTATTCGTTTTGTAAAGGTAGACTTGCTATTGGCATGTGATTAAGTTGTGCGTGTACAGAGCGCTGACTGTAGTTCTGCGTGAGTTGTTCAAGTTACTTTCGGTTTCATTCTCTGCCATCGTCAGTGAGTTGTAAATGTGCGTGCATGAATGTAAATGAATGAATCTTTCTTTACCCGTCATATGTTACCGCTGTATATCTGACCGTTGTCATCAGGTGATGTTGTAGTTCAGTTCATACTGAATGCGGAGAAGTGATGTGCGTGTAATTCACGTGCGTATGTTTAGTGCCAGATGTTACTGAGATGAATGTTTATGTTTACTATATACAGACCGATTATGATACATTGTAATTAATTCAGCCTGAACTAGGGCTGGGCGATATGGCTGAAAACTATATCACGATATCAGTGTTTCATATCGGTCGATATCGATAATTGTTGATATTTTTATGACCCATTTAAAATAAGGACCAGGAGAAAAATATATTACACTCAAGCATTTTTACTGGTTGCCAGTAGCCAACATTACTTCTTTCCCGGTACTTTAGCCTATACTTTGTGTAATAACAAAAATATTTATTTAAGTGAAAAAATAAGTCCAAAACTTTCAACATTTTGAACAATAGGGCCTTACAATCTTTTTTTTTTTTTTTTTCAGAAATTCTTGTTTTAATTTTTCTGATAATCAAATGAAAGCAAAATCACAGATTTATTTTTAAAAATAAAAATAAGCGGAGCTTTACTGTTAAAATTAATACATAGAAGAAAAATGATATTCAGTTAAACAAGGTTTAATAATAATAGTATTTTTTCAACAATTAAGTGGTGACTCTTTATTTTATTTTTTATCATATATATTGTTTTATGTAAATTATTTAAATGTGAACATATAAACACCTACATTATACTGTACAGTAATACAAGACTAATATTGTTCTGTTACATGTTAAACCGTACTTTTATTTTGACAGGTTGCCGTGAAGTTTCAGTGTGTAATACAGTATGAATGATGCTAGTTTCACTAATGAAACGGTAAAATTGACAAAAAGTGACACTCACAGCAGCTTTGGAGATGTATTTATTGGAGTTTGTCTGTTCATGTGAGATGCAAAGGCCAAAAATTAGCGGGAGCGTCACGTGTGCAGTAGGCGTGTAGTGAAAATAAAACGTCTCCTCCATTCATACATATAGAGGCAAACGGAACATGCAGGATTCTTATCGAAACGGTCTTTTTGCATTTCAGTTTTCACAGACACTAGTCCATATCGCGATCTGAATTAATTAACAGACCAACTTTTGATTTATTGGTCCAAAAATCGACGAATTCCACGGCATTCCGCCCTATAGTAAAGTCCGTTTTTATGAATGGAGTCCGCGATCCCGTTTGTGAGGAGACATTGTAAACGCGCGACCATGTAGAGACAGAAACCAAATGCCGTCGTGTAAATAAGATAAATAACATAAGGCTATTTAGTTTGTTTAATACAACAACATGGACCCGTTCTGTAGGAATGATAACCTTAACTTCTATTGTGATCTGGCGCTATGAACTGAACGTTAAAGGGGGGCTGGGCGGGCCGACGAAGAATACAAAATATTGAACGTTTTATCGAACACATTTTTTATTGATATCGATCTCTTGTCTATCGCGATATATATCGTTATCGTTTTATCGCCCAGCCCTAGCCTGAACCACGTATTACTACCTCTGTTATCCTAATGACTGAAATGCTAATATAATATAACACTCCCGTTAGAATCAGTTAATCTATCACCGCACTGTATGATGAAAATCTCCCATTTTCACTGCACGCGGTGCGTTAAGGCGATGTGGCCTCTCTATGCTTGTGTTTATACCACAGCAAGTTTCTGAAGCATCCTAGAACAGACTCTCTGTGCTGCATTTCTAAAGTTAAGTTCTTTGTTGACGAATAATAATAATAATTAAAGCTGCAAGCAGCGATGAACGGGCCCTCGCACACGGGCTCACCGCCGACCGGTGGCTTTTGGAACACAGCTAATGGTGGGCAGTATGCATTTAATCCGGTAAAAATAGGAGAAATATGTCAAAGTCACTTAAATGTGCCAAATTTCCTGCTGCCAGCTGGTGGCGCTATGCCTATAACTGATTATTGGCATGTAGATGTGTTCAGGCCACCACTTTCATCAAACATATGAAGTTTGGTGCAGATTGACCTTGGTATGTTTGAGTTAGTGAAAGATATGATATATCCTGCTGCCAACAGGTGGCGCTATGATAATATCTGAATATTGGCCTTTAGGTGTCTTCAGGCCAGGACTCTTACCAAACCTGTGAAGTTTGAGGCAGATCGGACATTTTATGGCTGAGTTATAACAACTTCTATGTCCATGGCGAAACGTCAAACTTTGTCACGCCGCCACGGACACGCCCTTTAACGAAAACTCAAGATCTTCGCAATTTAACATCTCTAAGGCCTCTAGATCAGACTGACCAAATATAATGTTGATATCATTAAATCTCTAGGAGGAGTTTGATACAAGTCATTTCCTGTTGCCAACAGGTGGCGCTGTGATTATAATAGAATATTGGCCTTCAGATGTGTTCAGGCCAGGACTCTTATCGAATATGTGAAGTTTGAAGCAAATTGGACATTTTATGGCTGAGTTATAACAAGTTTTATATCCATGGCGAGACCTCGAAATTTGTCAGGCCGCCACGGACACGCCCTTTACCGAAAACTCAAGATCTTCACAATTTAACATCACTAAGGCCTTTATATTAGACTGACCGATTTTGGTGTTGATCTGTATAAATCTCTAGGAGGAGTTGGTTGTAGAGTACAGCATGACACTTCCTGTTGCCAGCAGGTGGCGCTATGACTATAACTGAATATGGATATGTAGATGTCATCAGGTCAGGAGTGTTATCACACATGTGAAGTTTGGGACAGATCGGACATTTTATGCCTAAGTTATAGCAACTTCCTTTTTCATGGCGAAACATCGAAATTTGCGAGGCCGCCACGGACACGCCCTTCGATGAAAACTCTAGATCTTCACAATTTAACGTCACAAAGGGCTTTAGATTAGACTCACCAAATTTGCTGTTGATCGGAGTAAATCTCTAGGAGGAGTTCGTTCAAGTACGACGCCTGAAAATGGCAAAAATGACACAAATTTTGCTAAGAAAATTAATAATAACCGACTTCCTGTTGGGTCTCGGATTTTGTCCCAGGAGGCTTTTTTGTAGGTATTGGTGAGCTACATGTGTGTACCGATTTTCATGCATGTACGTGAATCATAGCTGAAAGCGCACACCGCGGAACGTGTAAAGGTGGCGCTATCGAGCCGTTTTGCCACACCCATCTCTGAAACCCATATCAGACATCCATTTTCGCCAGGTTTGATGTGTGTGCAAAGTTTCATGAGTTTTCGGGTATGTTTAGGCCCTCAAAAATGCGATTCATTCCGGAGAAGAAGAATAATAATAATAATAATAAACGAAGCAGATCCAATAGGGTCCTCACACCATCGGTGCTCGGGCCCTAATAATCGTCTTCCTATCGTCAAAGGCATCAGCAACAGGCGATATCTCTGACTATCGTCGATACACGATACTATCGTCTATCGGCACAACCCTAGTTGGACCTTCTGAATATGATCTCTGGGTCTGAAACATCACTGGCTAAAAAGTAACATGTTCACACACTGCCCACAGAAAAATCTTGTTCTCTTGTTTAGATCACAATTTCTGTGCAAGAAATCTCAAGGATGTTTGGTTTTCTCAAGGAAAAGTCATTACAAGCATTTAAAGAAGATTCAAATGAACCTTTTTGCAAGTGAAATCTGATTAAAACAAGGGTCAAAAACAGCATGAATAAAATTCAGTCATAAATTAAGTGAGAACAGCGAATTACACTATTGAGGCAATTGAGGATAGCCTTTTGAACCAACAAGAATCAATTAATCTGGCAATCTTGTTGAATTGATTGTACAAAGAAACTGTGGTTCCCTTTCGAAAGAACACCAAACTGCTTCCTCTAGGGGTCACTATGGGGAATGCCATCAGCGTGACTCGTGTCTAAAGCATGCATACAAAAACGACAATAGTGTTGGCCGGGCGACAGCCTATGACGTCATTTCCGCCGCATCACTACCGTTGCAACCACAGTATAAAGGGGCACCGGTAGAACACAACATTTGCTTTTATCGGTCTCCTTGAGCCCTTATCTATCTCATGGTTACATGTATAACCTGAGACGTTTTCAAAATATACAGCAAGCATGAAATTATTCATACCCTTGGCAAATTCTGACTTAAAAATCAACTCAACAGGTGAAAAACAGAAGCTCTCTGCTGTTGGTTTGTGGACAGTCATGGCTAAGACAAAGGAGCTCACTGAGGACCTGCGGCTGCACATCGTAGCTGCTCACAAGACAGGAAAGGGCTATAAGACCATATCTAAATGTTTTGAAGCTCCAGTGGCTACAGTGCAGACCAAGAAAGACACCATTTCTCTAGATAAGGCACACAAAAGCCTGCTTGGTCTTTGCAAATGCTCATCTGGACAAAGAAGACGACTTCTGGTCTTCTGTTTTATGGTCAGATGAAACAGAAATCGAATTGTTTGGCCACAGTGATGTAGCCTTCATTTGGCATAAAAAAAAGGAGAAGCCTTCAATCCTAGGAACACCATCCTCACTGTCAAACATGGTGGAGGGATCCTAATGTTTAGGGGGTGTTTTTCAGCCGGTGGACCAGGGAACCTAATCGCAGTAAACAGCACCATGAAAAAGGAGCAATACATCAAAATTCTCAACAAGAACATCAGGCAGTCTGCAGAGAAAGTTGGCCTTGGGCACCAGTGGACATTTACATAACAACATAACAACGACCCAAAACACACTGCAAAAGTGGTGAACAAATGGTTAGCAGACAAAAACAACGTTTTGCAGTGGCCCAGCTAGAATCCTGACTTAAATCCAATTAAGAATCTGTGGAGGTAGTTAAAGATCAGGGTGATGGCAAGGAGACCCTCCAACCTGAAAGAGTTGGAGCTCATCGCTAAAGATGAACGGGCAAAAATACCAGTGGAGACATGCAAAAAGCTGGTCAGCAATTATAGGAAGCATTTGATTGCTGTAATAGCCAATAAAGGCTTTTCCTTTGATTATTGAGAAGGGTATGAATAATTTTGGACATGCCACTTTTTGTTCAAATGTAAATAAAAGATGAGTAATATTTTTTTCCACAATGATGCCTCTTATACATCATCTTATTACCTTCTGGGAGATGGCTGTGTCATTTCTAATAAAAAAAAACAAAACTTGCTGGTTGAATAAAAGTAACTTTAAGTCAGAACTTGCCAGGGGTATGAATACTTTCGGGCTTGACTGTATATTTTTGAAAGAACGAACAGCATTGATTTAAATTTGAATTTTTTCTCTAACAATCAATTGAATATCTTTCCAAACACACAAACAAACTTTGAACTGTAGCGTGTCTTCTTTTGCGTTCTGCACAAGAAAGAAGGTCACACAGGTTTTAATGACATGAGGGTAAATGATGACAAAACTTTCATTTTTAGTTGAAGTATCACTTTAAGGAGTCCCTGTATAATTATTCTGTGTCATGTCTTTCCAAGAGCCTCAGTCTGAGAACCATAGAGTCATAACTAATTAAGTCAGCATGGTTTTAAATCACAATAATCATAACAGTTCACAGGTCATGACTTCAACCATTTACAGTTAGGGGGCATGTGAAGTTTCTGTTGCCTGTAAATACATTTGACACCATAGAGACGTCACTGCATGCTATTCCAGTGTGAGGGACAAAACACAGAGCGCAATGACAGTAAGTCTGGCTGATACTGTCCAGACAGACAGACAGACAGTGAATCACAGGACTCTCAGACTTGGGAAAATGACTCATGGCTCAAAATACCTGCATCATTTGATCCATAGAACATTTTAGGAAGTTGCAAACTGGCACAGAAATGCATTTTAGTGCAACTCTTTAACAAAGAGGCCAGTGAGGAGAATATCGTTACATGACTGTGTGGAATCCACAGTGAAAAATTTTGACACACAACTTTACACACATTATTACTCATATTTCATCGGCTGGAGCTGAAGTACTGTGGTCTGTGTGGTTGAAAAACACGTGTCATCTGACGAAACTAAAACAACATGACTTCCAGCTGTCATTCTCACAAAACAACCCATAATCTTACTCTTCCACAACAAACACTGTTTGACTGACAGCAGTCTATTAGGTTTTGTTCATAAAATTAAATGTGCCAACAAGCATTAATGTGCAAGATTCTTTGTTTGATCAAAGTACTAAAGCACAGATTACGGGTCAACAATCTTTCTGAGTAAGCAGTGGACTTGTCACATGACACTCATCAGTTACTATAAAACCTTCAAGTAAACATGTGAAAACATTTTGGGTAAGTACGGCCGTCTGAGGTTCAGCGAGGTCATTATTGTGTAAAAACACTTTGAAGAGAAAGGGTTAAGATGAGTCTGGGTTATTCTCACGATAAACTGTTAGATCTGATCTGATCCTGTGTTAATACTGGATTACTCCAGCTCTACAGCAGGGAGTCCCTCTCTGCACTGGTTTAGGTAACCCTCCCCAGTGAGACCTTCAGCTGGGTCATTGTGTCTGGCCTGCTACGAAAGCACACAGCTCAGTTTCATATCAGCTCAGCAGGGATGAATATACACAGTGCTCTCTCTCTCTCTCTCTCTCTCAGCTGAAGTTCCTGGGAGAGAAAACAAACTACTTGAGAACTTGTGAACTGAAATCTTCCAGGGAATGCATGACCTTACAGAAGTACCCTTTGTGTTTATTTAAACCTAACCCTAACACAACAGTTCTGGACTTTGCTGCTTTCTGTACTTTTGACCAGTGATTGATCAATGTATCAGCCAACTGGTCATTTTTACATTACTGCCTGATAACAGTATCTGCTTTGCATATAGGGCCACTTCTTTTGTCATTCCAGGTCAGTGATTAAACTCACACAAAACAGCTAAAAGTAGGACTGCAACACCTAATCGATAAAATGGACACCACAAATTATCCGAAAACAAATGTCACTATTGATTAGTTGGGTGTGTGCCCTGTGCATAGAGAACCTTCTTCAATTACACAACTTAACAGTAGTGGAAAATGCATTTCTACGAAAAAGCACAGAAGACACCATCAACAAACTGACTGAAGGTGACAATAAAGACATTTATACGGTTAGAGATTTTCATTTCAAATAAATGCCATTCTTTAGAATGTTTTATTCATCAAAGAATCCTGAAAAAAATAAGATATTCAAATAGGAAACGGATGTAAAAATATTATAAAAAAATAATCTTGTAAATTATAATAATAATAATAATAAAAAATATTTCAGATCAAGTATCACATTGCAGAATATGCTAAATGTTGAATATTTTACCAAATTAAGAGGGATCATACAGTACAAAATCAATGTTTTTTTTTTTATTTAGTACTGACCTGAATAAGATATTTCACATAAAAGATGTTTACAATAATAGTTGAATTTACAAAAATGACCCTGTTCAGAAGTTTACATACACTTGATTCTTAATACTGTGTTACCTGAAAGATCCACAGCTGTTTTTTTGTTTTGTTTTGTTTGGGGATAGTTGTTTCATGTGTCCCTTGTTTGTCCTGAACAGTTGAACTGCCTGCTGTTCTTCAGAAAAATCCTTCAGGTCCCACAAATTCTTCTGGTTTTTCAACATTTGTGTGTATTTGAAACCTTTCCAACAATGACTACGAATTTAAAATGCATTTTTTTCCACACCGAGGACAACTGAGGGACTCATATGTAACTATTACAGAAGGTTCAAATGCTCACTGATGATTCAGAAGGAAACACAATGTTACACTATTGCCTGATTTTGCTTTATTTCGTCGTCAAAATTAAGATTTTGCTCTCTTTTGTCGTCAAAAGTATTCTGAAACAAGTCACAACTGAGCCGCTGCGCATCTCCATTTAAACAGCGGTGTTTCATTTATGAATGAACTTGCGTTTTTAAACGAATCTAGTGAAATGATTCAATTTCTCATTCATAAAGACAGTCATTTGCTTTATTCAGGAGTGAATCAGCTGTTCGAACGAATCAAATGAATGATATGATTCAGTAATTAAATCAGTGTCTTGCCGCCATCTGCTGGCAGGTACTCTCAGTTACGTATATAAATCATTTAAAGTTTAACATTAATCTCAGCTCTTAAACTTTTATGTAAATTATTGACAGTTTTTATATTATCTGTTTTATATATTTAATATTTGGTCAGTTTGATTAGTTTGGTTAACTTTGGTTAAATCTTTTATAATAATACTGTGCAGTGCACAAAATCAAGATGGTTCATTGTGTTCATTGTTCATGATGTTAAGTTTAGAAATGATGTGCATCCACTTATTATTAGTGTGACATTTTAGCATGCAAATAAAAGAGAGAACTTCAAGATATCGGCCCTAAAAATCAGCCCCAAAAAATCGGCAGCACATATCGGCCATCGGCTGACCCTGACCTCTAAACATCGGCATCAGCATCGGCTATAGAAAAACCCATATCGGTCGATCTCTACTCATAAGCAACTATCACTAAAAAAAAAAAAAAAAGAAAAAGTATTAAGAATCAAGTGCATGTAAACTTTTGACCTCAACTGTATGTATGTCTATATTTATTTTTAGATGACAAAATGCATATTTTTTTTAGAGAAAAAAAAAATTGAGCAGTATGCAGAATCACATAATTTCTTTAAAAAGACTAATTACCTTTTACTCTATACCCTGTCCTACTATAGTCTGTTGTTGTTTTCAGTCCTCCTAAGTGTCTATTATATATGTCAGTCAGTGTAGTTTTCTAAAGCGAACCGCTTTTTATCCACTGGCATGCAATGCGTTAAATATGACAATACAGTTTGCATTAAATTAATCGTTAGTTGTAGTTCTAAATGCACTTTGCTATTACACAGCTTGGAAAGAATTGCGTATCAGGATGAAATTTCCATTAAGAAATCTAGGGACTATGATCTCATTCTTAAGACGGCAGAGCACTGCCAAGTAAAGACGTCATAATCACTCACGCAACTTTGTACGCAAACACATAAAATTAAAGGCTTATGACTTCAAACACCTGCACCATCAGCCCTTTCCGACATCCGTCATCAAGAAAAATCAGCATCTTATTAACGAAAAACCCTGCTCATGCAAGTTCCCCTCCAAAATAATAGCTTTACTTAAACAATCCCATTAGCTACAATTATCACCACCCATGAAAACCACAAACTTCGACAGAAGATTACAGTTATTTCTAGATAATCATAACCACCATCATCCCAGAGCTTAGAAAAACACTCAGTATGCAGGTTTACGTCTCTCTGGAAGCACTGTTTTAGGAAAAAAACGTACAAAAAACGTATCTGGACATGTGTTCGTGTGTGTGTGTTTGCGAATGCAGTAACCTTTGGATGCAAATCACTGCTTATCTGAGCGCTAGAACAGTACTCCATACGTTTTCCATCAGCCGTGGGTCTTGAGCTGAACCACGGGAACCAATAGATAGCATGACGTTACAACCGAGACAAAGGTTTTCTTTATCACCCGTGTTTAGACATTATAATCTGACAAAGCAATTCAATTACACGCTGTGCTAAGGATGACACTTGACATGTTCACTGTGGTGAGGTTACCTTACACTGATTTTAGGTCAGGATTTGTCATTTCCAGTTGCCTTTTAAGACAGGATGGAACAAACCAAAAAAGACACAAAGACAAGTACTGTGGGTTGTGAATGTCAAAACCGCCAGATGGTAGTCAAGTATATTGGGACAGAATGTCCTATGACATAGTTTTACTGATATTCAATTTTTTATTTTAAACTCTAATCTGAAGGTTGAATCCGCTACAAATAGAGAACACCAGGTGCTAATAAGCATCTGTAGCTACGCTGTAATACGTTAATGAAAATTTACAGATTTTAATGCAATTAATAAAGGAGAAGTTCACTTTCAGAACAAAAAATATACACATGATCTCACCCCCTTGTCATCCACGATGTTCATGTCTTTCTTTCTTCAGTTGTAAAGAAATTGTTTTTTGAAGGAAACATTTCAGGGATTTTCTCTATATAGTGGATTTCTATGGTGCCCCTGAGTTTGAACTTCCAAAATGCTGTTGAAATGCAGCCTCAAGGGCTCTAAATGATCACAGCTAAGGAAGAAAGGTCTTATCCAGCAAAACGATCTGTCATTTTCTAAAAAAAAAAAAATAATAATAATAAAATAAAATTTTATATACTTTTTAACCTCGAACGAGGTGGGACTGTCTTGAACTGCAATACACAGAGTTCACACAGAGCTAGACAAGACAAGCGTTTGAGGTTAAAAGTATATCAATTGTACATTTTTATTTTAGAAAATAACCGATTGTTTCGCTAGATAAGGCCCTTCTTTCTCATCTGGGAACTTGAGGGTTTAGAGCCCTTTGAGGCTTTTTTTAACCGCATTTTGGAAGTTTAAACTCGTGGGCACCATAGAAGTCCACTATATGGGCAGAAATCATGATTTCCTCAAAAAACAATTTCTTTATGACTGAAGAAAGAATGAACATCTTGGATGACAAGGGGGTGACTAAACTATCTGTAAATTTTTGTTCTGCAAGTGAACTTCTCCTTTAACCCTTGTGCGACCTTATGGACATTTTTGTCCATTTTTTTTTGTTTTGTTTTGTTATAAGTGTGCCTGTGTATTTGCCAACTGCATACATTTTTGGCTCAAGTGTTTATTTTTATTGAAATTTTAAAAAAATACTCACACTCAGGACCTTAAGGACGAAAATGTCCACATTGAAACCCATTAAAACATAATTTTTTTAAACCAGGGCCATTTGACTATAAAACGCTGCAATATTTGCTAATAAACATTCATTCTATCATTACACTTTTTACCATTTTTTACTAGATTGTGCCTTTTTTTCAAAATAGGCGCATATATATATATATATATAT
>NC_133370.1:41726473-41776023 GCF_049309525.1 Garra rufa
CTTAGTAAACATCTCAGATTTGAACACTTTAAATGCTTTTTAAATGTGTTTTTTGGTTGTGGGACAGCAGTTTGGACAATTCTGTAGAATGGCCCATGTATAAGATTTAATGTGATCAAACAAAGGGTTTTAACTAACTTTACAACAAAACCAAAATGTTCCAATTAAACTACTTATCTACAAAGAGCAGTAAACTGGTACACTGCATTTTTTTTTTTTCTATGGGAAGATTTCCAGAGTCCAGTCATGTCAGGCCACGTAAGATGATATGTTTGCATATACTGATGTATTCAACGCATTTACCTTCAATTGATGGGGCCTGATCCTGGGCGGAGTACAACATTTCTTTAAAAGCCTGTGGAGAAGAAAAGAACATTAAACACAATTTCCAGAGGTCAGACAATTGACTTTCATATTACACAGCAGCATGTGACTGGCACTGCGCCCGTTCTGACTGACAAGGGAAGCCCTGCCAGGATGCAGACAGACTGAGACAGAAAGACATGAGCTCTTGAGTACAGAAGAGGAAGTCATAAACCTGAAAGAAAGATAGAGGAAATGGCCATTTTTAACTTTGTCCAAATCTAGAATTGGACATCCCCTCTGTAAAAAACACATCATGTCCTTGAATCCAAAAAAAACTAGGACAAAGCATTGGTTACAATCGTAGGAGCGTAGGAGACTTTACAGCATTTCCACAGGGATGCACTTATCGGTTAGCCAAATATTAATTTTAAACCTGTGATTGGAAATCAACCAATCATACTAAAATTCTGGGCTAATATATTCGAAATATTATTATAAATATGAAATGTTTGTGAATTGTAATGTGCCTATTTTCCGAGAGGAAAAAGAAACTGCATACTAGAGGTGCACAATCATGACAAAACCATAATTGTTGATTATTTGCCTTGATATTGTAACCACTATTATCAATGTTGGTTAACAGAATTGACCAACAGAAATTAGATATATAATTTTAATTAAAAAAAAAATGTGCAAAATTGTTGTGTTGGGAAACATCATAGCCACAAATCCAACACAAGCTGAAAAACTATTTTGTAATTAGTTTATTGCTCTTTTATGCGTCAGTAATTCAAATGACGTTGCTATTGTTATCACTGTTGTCGCAATTTCAGTGACTCACTGTGTTCTAAGGAACTATAATTTAGGGGATTCACGACTGCATTTAGATGTGGTTATCACTTAGAAAACTTTGCAGTGTGTGTGTGGCTACTGGGCTCCAACCTGCATGAAAAATATTACATTCAGAACAGATGACATTCGGAAAGCGACCAAAGTGAGCAAAGAATGAGCTCAGTGACGTCTGTTTTCTCACAAAAACTCTTATTATATTAAATGTAGCCTTCTACATTGCATTATGAATCTCTTATTTACATTGTATCTCTGTGTTTTGTTATGCTGATCACTCACGTGGGAGTCACGGTTTTTGACAGTGATGGCAAAACAACTCATAACAGTTCTCTACACGTACATAAATAGTCATATTTCACAAAATGTACATTTTTGGACTATACAGCTTCATAGCACAATGCCTTTTTTTAAAGAAGCTTATAAAAATGGTATGGGGCTCAGCTCAGTCATTGGAGTCAGCTTCAGATTTCCTGATTGGTGCACCACTAGTAATTATGATATGAGTCTAACCACTGCTTAGCACAAAGTGCATAATCTCTAGAAAATGTATAAGGCTATTTAAAAACGTATGGTAACTCACTGCCTGCGACGACAATTTGCCTTATTCGGAAGCATGCTTTTGCATTAATATTAAGATTTTATTTAAAATGAAAAACTATGATATTGTGAAACAAGGGGTATTTTACTTGTTTTTTTACATCACACTAGGTGAAAGGTCATACAATCCACAGTGGAGAAGCACTGAGAAGTGAGAGAGGCTGTAACTTTGCCTGCGGAACTCAAATCAATAACAGCTGATCAATATTGTGCATGCCCTCTATAAGCTATCATGCCTAATTGTTGCATCACAAGATACTGACAGGAGAAAGAGACCCCGTGAAAAACTGCTGCGCATCAAGCTCCTCTAATCTAACTCATCACATGACCTCCATATTAAACACAATAAAATGAAAAATAATTTATTTAGACAAGCTGGGCTAAAACAGCTTAAATTATACTCCATCATAGACAGTAGTAGAGTATTTTTATTAAATGTTGTTTGAACAACAAGTAAAATGTGAATATTCCAAGATAAAATGTGAATGATTTTAAATGTAGATCCATATCAGTGTTTCCCCTAGGTTTCCAGTGTTGGGGGGGGGGGGGGGTGGGGGTTAGGGGGTTGGGTGCCGGTAGCCAACGTTACTTTTTTTCCCCGGTACTTTACCCTACTTTGTGAAATAACGAAAACATTATTATAGACTTATTCAGTGGAAAAATAAGTCCAAAACTCTCTATTTTAACATTTTGAACAATAGGGCTCTACCAACTTTTGCTTTTTTTTTTTTTTTAATTCTTGTGTGTATTATTTTTTCTCATAATCAAATTAAAAGTATAAACATTTATTTATTTTTAATCAAATGAAAAATACACCCTTTTAATTTTTGGCAAACAAACAGAGGTTTACTGTTAAAATCAATAAATAATAATAATTTAACATTTAAATAATAATTGTAGTATTTTTTCTACAATTAAGTGGTTAATCTTGTTATATTTATTTTTATCATATATATTGTTTCATGTCAATTATTTAAATAGGAATATATAAACAACTACATTATACTGTACAAAAGTAATACAAGACTAATGTTCTGTTACATGTTACTTTTATTTTGACAGGTTGCCTTGAAGTTTCTGTGTGTGTACAGCATGTTATGATGCTAGTTTTCTCAAATGAAACGGTAAAAGTGACACTCACAGCAGCTTTGGATATTGAGTTTATCTGTTCATGCGAGACGCAAATGCCCAAAATTAGCGAGAGCGTCACGTGTGCTTCAGTATATGCGTGTAGTAAAAGCGCGTCTCCACCATTCATACATACAGAGGCAAACGGAGCATGCAGGATTCATATTGAAACGGTCTTTTTGCATTTCAGTTTTCACAGACACTAGTCCATATCGCGATTTGAATGAAGTAACAGACCAACTTTTGATTTATTAATCCAAAAATCGACGAATTTACGTGGCATTTCGCGCTATAGTAGATTCGGTTTTTATGAATGGAGTCCGCGATCCCGTCTGTGTTTTCGCAGATGAGACATTATAAACACGCGATCATGTAAAGACAGAAATGACATGCCTTCGTGTAAATAAGATAAATAACACAAGGCAATTTAGTTTGTTTAATAAAAGAACAATGTATAGCCCTGTTCTATAGGAAAGATAACCTTAATGACTTCTATTGTGATCTGACGCTATATCAAAAATAAAATGAACTTGACATTCAAGGGGGGCGGGGGGTGCCGTTGGGGGGGCGGGGCGCCCCCCTAAGATAATGGTAGGGGAAACACTGCATATTGAAATTCCTTCCAGTGGGAGCACAGTATTTGTGACACAGACCTCAGCATGAACCTTAACACTACTCTTGAACGACAGCATTGTAATCAGAGCATGTGAGAAATGTTAAAGTTTTCTCTTACTCCAAGATCACTCTGAAACTGCTCCAGAATAAAAGCAGTTAATGCTAAATTTTATTAAATGTCGGTGCAAAACATCATCACAAAGAAACCATAAATCTCATGTAACAAAAATATTTTAATTCCTTTCTATCTAAATCTAGCTAGGCAATACATCTCTTTGTCCTCTTCCAGATTTGTAGTCTATTTAAAAAGTCAAAGAATGATATCATGCCCATGATATAAATATCTACTTTTTTAAGTTTAGTGCATCAGAGTATTTAAAGTGCCCTTTTTCTTTTTGAAATCCTTAGTATGAATACTATTTATACTATAAAATGGTACAGAATAGTGCAAAAGTATGCAAAATGACATTTTTTCTTTTAAGACTACTGGCGTGTTCACACTTGGCAGGTTTGGTTCGATTCAAATGAACTCTGGCGTGATTGTCCGTTAGTTCAGTTCATTTGAATAAGTGCGAACTCTGCCATCTGAACTTTGGTGCACACCAAACAAGCCAACAGAACACCCCTAAAGCAGTGGTTCTCAACTCCAGTCCTCAGGGCCCACTACTCTGCACATTTTGTATATTTCTGAATCTGACACTCTCAGTTCAGTTCATGGATCTTTCTCCTAATGAGCTGATGATCTGAATCAGGTGTGTTAAATGAGAGAGACATACAAAATGTGCAGAGCAGTGGGTCCCGAGGACTGGAGTTGAGAACCACTGCCCTAAAGGATAGTCAAACTCTGACTCAGTTCAACTGAAACATCAATGCAATTTGGACTAAAAGACAACACCAAAACAAACCAAAAACAGGACTTGACATCACATTTAAAACCGTTCCTGGAGACCAACTGTCCTTTAGAGTTGACCTATAGCCCTAATCATGCTCTTCAGCAACAGTTTTGGATGACTGGTTTGTTCGCAAAAGTATATGCTATAAAAGCTGTCCAATCAGGTTTTTGCCGTGTACTTATGCCTTTTGTTTTCTATTTTTAAGATCTGTGTTAAAAATAACAGCATGAACACTAAGCAAACCAAGACTAAATGTATAATTTATGTGAGAAGTGTAGTTTTTTTAAATATTTAACCCCTTAACGCCTGAATTTATATAGCTGTATATAAAAAAAAATGTTTTATGTGTGTTTTTGCCTTTAAGTAGATGGTAAAAAATGTTGAGATTATCAATTTAACTTTTGCACAACAAATAGATAGAAATTTTGGTATGTTGCAAATTTGCGACAACAGGCATAATGACAAAAAACAATGTTTTATTTATTCACCCTTTTTTAACTTCTGTATTTATATAAGGTAAGTTGTGCTAAGATACAAATATTTACCTGCTTATTGTGTGCTTATACACTCGACATAATGAGGTGAAATATGTGTGACAAGTATTTTTGAAGTTATTGTAATAATTAGGTTTGTAGAATATTAGCGACAGTAGGCCATAAGGATCAAACTTTCCCGACTCATTTCCATAACTTCGCGACCGGAGTAATCCTCGTGCGTAAACAAGAAATAAGTCCGTCACTTTGCGGTCCCACTAGAAACAAGTGCTTGTCGAAGGTTCCTAGGTCCGTAGCGAATATGCACTAACCGGCATTGGGGGAATGCAGACGCTATCTCGGCTGGTTGATTGAGTCAAACGGTTTGTCGCATATTTATGACAGTAGGCGTTAAGGGGTTAAAATTCTTAATCTAACATAAAAGGTCTTTGAAGTTGTGTTTTGGGCCATAACGCTTGGGCACAGTATCTGTCAAACAAACTAAAACCGAAAGCACAATATGGCTTATTCCCTTCATCAAGTCTGTTTTCGCTGCGTGTTTCAAAGCGAAGCGCGCATTTTGTTCAGGCTCGTGATCCGGTGTTTTCCGCGCCTCAGAAAGACTCAGTTCGCAGTGAGTGCAGTGAACTCATTTATTGCATGTGCTGTGAGTTTAGTGCGTGTCTGAGAACGCAACACCCACCAGTTACGCTTTATTATCGCAGAAGATGATTACAGCATTTCACTAGATTTGTAGTGAGACTGTTTTCACTGAAGCTGGAGTTTTCCATCAAAATGAAAGCCTAAAAGTGCAGTACGAATTGCTAAGAGCCTGCTGTTTAAACGGGTAACTTTACTGCAATGCAAATTCAAAATATCTTTTTTCAAGTGTAGAAATTAGGAAAGAAGTATTGTAATTTCCCCACTGTATTACAAAGCAAATATTAAGTCTTAAGTAGCACGAGTATATTTGTAGCAATAGCCAAAAATACATTGTATGGGTCAAAATTAATGATTTTTCTTTTTTGCCAAAAATCATTAGCATATTAAGTAAAGATCATGTTCCATGAAGATATTTTGTAAATTTTCTACCATAATATATATATATAAAAACTTGATTTTTGATTAGTAATATGCATTGCTAAGAACTTCATTTGGACAACTTTTAAGGCGATTTTCTCAATATTTAGATTTTTTTCCACCCTCAGATTCCAGGTTTTCAAATAGTTGTATCTCAGACAAACATTGTCCTATTTTAACAAACAATATATCAATGGAAAGCTTATTTACTTAGCTTTCAGGTGATGAGAGAATCTCAATTTCGACAAATTTACACTTATGACTGGTTTTGTGGTCCAGGGTCACATATAATATACATATGAAATATTCATTTTCATTTATTTAACAGTGCAACTGTTTTACAATGCATTACTATTGTCATAGGAACAACAATAAAATAAAATTGTTGTTATTATGATAATTATATTCTAATTTGTTTAGCTTACTAAAACACCAGTGTGAATATAATTTAGACTGAGACAGTATAGCACAAATAAAAAGAGTGTTGAGTCCACTTTAAAGTTCAGGTACAAGTCTTTTTCTTAGTTAAGAACATAGGTTGGAGCTCGTAACCACTCTCAAAGTGCATTAGATAGAATAATTTAACTTCAAAACATGAACATGCAAAGAAGATCAAATGTGACCCTGGACCACAAAACCAGTCATAAGGTTAAATTTTACAAAACTGAGATGTATATATAATATGAAAGCTCAGTAAATAAGCTTTCTATTGATGTATGGTTTGCTAGGATAGGACAATATTTGGCCGAGATACATCTATTTGAAAATCTGGAATCTGAGGGTGCAAAAAAATCAAAATCCTGAGAAAATCACCTTTAAAGTTGTCCAAATTAGGTTCTTAACAATGCATATTACTAATCAAAAATTACATTTTGATACATTTACAGTAGGAATTTTACAAAAAATCTCCATGGAACATGATGTTTACTTAATTTCCTAATGATTTTTGGCATAAAAGAAAAATCAATAATTTTGACCCATGCAATGTATTTTTGGCTATTGCTACAAACATACCCCAGCGACTTAAGACTGGTTTTGTGGTCCAGGGTCACAAATGCTCTTTACAAAAAAAAAGAATAAAGAAAAACGATTTTGAAGTAGAAGAAGAAAACAAGATGGGAGTACATACCCTAACTGTATTGACCAACATTACACAGACTACGCATATGCAACGCAGAAACGAGACAAGACGAGCATTTGATGTTAAAAAGTATATAATGAGGTCAATTTGTTTAAAAAATGACAGATCATTTTGCTAGATAAGACCCTACTTCCACAGCTGGGATCGTTTAGAGCCCTTTGAAGCTGCATTTAAACCGCATTTTGGAAGTTCAAACTTGGGGGCACCATTGAAGTCCATTATATGGAGAGAAATCCTGAAATCTTTTCCTCAAGAAACATAATTTCTTTACGACTGAAGAAAATTTCTGTTCTGGAAGTGAACTACTCCTTTTCATTTTACAATAAATATTGTGTTGTGGACTTCATATCGAAATATTATCGTATAGTTCCTAATAATACATATAAATTATAAGAATAATAATATAGAAAAATGTATAATATATAAACTCTTTTTTGTCCTGACTAACAGAACTGATTTACAAGTGTAAACGCATCCTAAGTGAAGAAAAGAAAATGAAATACCCTTAGGGGAGCTGCAGCAAAGCAATTATAGAATGATTAGACTTGTCAAATGTTGCAAAAAACGGTGTTCAACAAGTGATGTCAAATTGACATGCGGAATACAGTACAGTGCAGATTCTGCAGAAGTCTGTTGCAAAAACAGAATCCTGTACGAAAACATGAGCTCTGAGGGAACGTGGCCTTGACAGCTGCATCAAGGATGTTTACTTGTTCTACCAGCAGGCCTGCACAGTTCTACACTCAGGTCAGCATACACCACATTCCCATGACTAAGAAAAAGGTCTTAAACTCTGAAGCAGTCTGGCCTTTAGTCTTGACTTCAGCAGGCTTTTTGACACAGTGAAAATCTGTTTCTTCTATTTCCGAGCGTCAGGAATCATGTGATAGCTTCCTCGGAACACAGAAATCAGCAGAAACGCTCATATCTCTAAATAAGCTGACATCAGCTTTGTCAAGACTGTGTGACACAAAAGAAAGGTCACAGAACACAACAAATCAACACATTCACAGCACCCAGTCACAATGGGCAAAAATAAGTGTGCAACCAAAAAAAAACTCCTCGAGATCAAAACTGATCTCTCCTCAGGGCAGGTAAGACAGAGCTTTATGTGACGTACAAAGCAAATCCTTGACCGGTTAATTTTCCGCTATCATTTATATTTGATTCAGGCATCCAAACACAAACACAATCGGCTGTGTACTACTCTCAAAAAGAGATGATGACTAATTAATTAGCGAATGTCCAGGAGGAAGGCAATAATCCCATTATGTGTAGGCCATTAAACCCTGAAGGAGCTGCAGTACACTAAAGCCCTGTCAACTCTAACCCAGTCCAGTGTCGAAGACAAAGAAAACCGCCTCATATGCGCTCATGTGAAATAATGAAATTTTGTAGTCTGCTAAGCACTGCTTTCTGAAGCTCTGTTTCACCATCATGTATGTTGGTTTTAAAGGAATGGCTCCCGCAGGTAATTACAGACCTGAAAAACAAGACTGCATAGCAATGTGGGGGGAAAAAAATCTAATTTATTAGATGACACATTACAAGGCCACTCCTAAATGATCTATGTGAGAAACAGTAGACACAAATAAAATGAGTGTGGCTGATTTCAGTCATAGTTGTGAACTCGATGAACTTGTTCACCATGTACATTTTGAGATATTAAGTTTTCCTACTCCTAATAATAAGGATACACTATTTGTATACGCAGAATCTATATCTGAATGGATAAATTTTAACACTAGCTGTTTTAGATAACTATGTTCTCTATACTGCATCCTGGAATTGAGTGAAAAAACATACTGTCCTTTGAGCTGCACATATATGTTGAATTTCAATCTTTAGTCTTCTTATTAGTTTAGAATTGTTATATAATGAACATATTCATGAGCAGCATAAACATCTGGACTGATTCACCTGCATCCCTGATGTTCATATAGACTCACATTAGCTTTAAAGCTACCAGCTGTTAGCTTTCAGTTAAAGACTAACCCTGGACAAATATGACAGTCATTAAATCACATAAACACAGATGCAAACCTGCCTTTCGTTCAAAGATAAACGCTATATTATAATTACAGATGACTGATTTTAGGCAGGTTTCGTTGGCTGAAAGGAAACAGTCTGAGGCAAAACAACTCAAGGTTGCTTTTCTTCGACTCTTACCTCATATTGAATGTATTGTTTCCTCCACTCCGGGGTGATGTGGGCAGACAGGTGCTCGGTGAATTTCATTTTTAGAAATATTTCGTTGTGTTTTTTGTCTGAGGAGAATCTCGCGCTGCTGGAAAATTACCAGTGAATCATCGCGAGCTGAAAAGCACCCTCAGATTAACGGCTGTTTTTCGCTGCTCCGCGACATACATATTCAAGGGAAATATTGCGATATTTTCAAACAGCCGACCCCGGTCTTCCTCATTATCCCTCCGGATGTTTTTTCAAGAGCTGCGGGACGCAGGCAGCAGTGGTTCAGATGACCGAAGGAGCTCTAGACAGAGGTTTTCTCTGCCTGATATCTGAGGCTGAAGCTCCAGCCGCCGCCATCATTGTCGGAGAATGACGTCACGGCGCGTCACCACAGAGGATGTTTTCCAGCTCGCGGTGTTTGACCGCTCATGCCTCTTAAAATAATTACTGTGAATTATAGAAATGTGAAATCAAGGGCAGGTTATTCTTAACCTAACATGCCTAAAGGTAAAACGTTTGTCGTTGCACAAAGGTGCATTCTAATTGTCACTTGAACCAGTTTGTTTATCATTGACAGTCACAGCGTATCTAGGCTGAGTGACATGTTTCTCAATAGAGTCCAAGGCTCAATCTACAAAGCAGTTCTACTGCTTTATATTGCTGTGCTTTCCCACATTTTACTCAGTTTCGTCTGTTAAAACTTATTTAAGAATGTAGGTATGCATGCATGTATTTCATTTTGCTTAATGTTGCTTAAATGTAGGATCAAATGACCCACAAAGCACAAATAATTATCAACAGAAAGACAAAACAAGTGTTTCATAAGGCAATAACGTTTTTTCCACAAATAAAGAATCATTTTACACCAATATGTCAGCAAATATGGATATTTAATAAACAATGGCAACAACAGCAAAATGAACAGAAAGTGCATTACTGTACAGATGAAAAGAAAAGGGAGCATAGAGCGAAATACCATTTAACAATTATATTCCCAATAACATATATTTCATATTTATATAGGTCAAGATTTATGATTTTCTTATTTTTAATCTACACTGAAAAAGGATATTGATATTACATTTAACTGTGTGCTTCCCTCACATTTCTGGGGATTTTCTTAAGATATTCTTTACAGAAAAACACTGGAAGGTCTGAATATGGGAGTTGCTCTGTACATCAGCATGGAATTAGTCATGGTATTCCATCAATGCGCTGTGGATCTCCAGGAACGTGGGTCTTTCTTTGGCATTTCTTTTCCAGCAGCTGAGCATGAGACTGTACACTGAATCAGGACAGCAGTGCGGTTTCGGCAGATAGACCTGAGGGGTTGAAAATACAGCTCAGCACTGACACCTTTAGTTTTTTCCAACTTACTACATGGATTTTCCCTGACTCATCATGCAGTGCCAGCTATTCTTAGGCACAAGAAAAAAATATGTCAGTACACCAATTTAAAAAATACACTAGAATACTGCTGAAACACTGTTTTTCAATCAGGAATTAAAAAATTTTTTTTTTTTTAAATATATTAATAATAATTGTATATTTACAGTCAAACCAAAAATTAGTCAGACACCAGATATAATTTTTGATATTTTTGCTAGTGAGTGTAGGACACTATAGTTCATTTACAGTGGGTACGGAAAGTATTCAGACCCCCTTAAATGTTTCACTCTTTGTTATATTGCAGCCATTTGCTGAAATCATTTAAGTTCATTTTTTTCCTCATTAATGTACACGCAGGACCCCATATTGACAGAAAAACACAGAATTGTTTACATTTTTGCTGATTTATTAAAAAAGAAAAACTGAAATATCACATGGTCCTAAGTATTCAGACCCTTTGCTGTGACACTCATATATTTAACTCAGGTGCTGTCCATTTCTTCTGATCATCCTTGAGATGGTTCTACACCTTCATTTGAGTCCAGCTGTGTTTGATTATACTGATTGGACTTGATTAGGAAAGCCACAGACCTGTCTATATAAGACCTTACAGCTCACAGTGCATGTCAGAGCAAATGAGAATCATGAGGTCAAAGGAACTGCCTGAAGAGCTCAGAGGCAGAATTGTGGCAAGGCACAGATCTGGCCAAGGTTACAAAAAAATTCTACTGCACTTAAGGTTCCTAAGAGCACAGTGGCCTCCATAATCCTTAAATGGAAGACGTTTGGGATGACCAGAACCCTTCCTAGAGCTGGCCGTCTGGCCAAACTGAGCTATCGGGGGAGAAGAGCCTTGGTGAGAGAGGTAAAGAAGAACCCAAAGATCACTGTGGTTGACCTCAAGGGATGCAGTCGGGAAATGGGAGAAAGTTGTAGAAAGTCAACCATCACTGCAGCCCTCCACCAGTCGGGGCTTTATGGCAGAGTGGCCCGACGGAAGCCTCTCCTCAGTGCAAGACATGAAAGCCCGCATGGAGTTGCTAAAAAACACCTGAAGGACTCCAAGATGGTGAGAAATACCAAGATAGAACTTTTTGGCCTTAATTTTAAATGGTATGTGTGGAAAAAACCAGGCACTGCTCATCACCTGTCCAATACAGTCCCAACAGTGAAGCATGGTGGTGGCAGCATCATGCTGTGGGGGTGTTTTTCAGCTGCAGGGACAGGATGACTGGTTGCAATCGAGGGAAAGATGAATGCGGCCAAGTACAGGGATATCCTGGACGAAAACCTTCTCCGTAGTGCTCAGGACCTCAGACTGGGCTGAAGGTTTACTTTCCAACAAGACAATGACCCTAAGCACACAGCTAAAAGAACGAAGGAGTGGCTTCACAACAACTCTGTGACTGTTCTTGAATGGCCCAGCCAGAGCCCTGACTTAAACCAAATTGAGCATCTCTGGAGAGACCTAAAAATGTAACCAACGTTTACCATCCAACCTGACAGAACTGGAGAGGATCTGCAAGGAGGAATGGCAGAGGATCCCCAAATCCAGGTGTGAAAAACTTGTTGCGTCTTTCCCAAAAAGACTCATGGATGTATTAGATCAAAAGGGTGCTTCTACTAAATACTGACCAAAGGGTCTGAATACTTAGGACCTTGTGATATTTCAGTTTTTCTTTTTTAATAAATCTTTAAAAATGTCAACAATTCTGTGTTTTTTCTGTCAATATGGGGTGCTGTGTGTACATTAATGAGGAAAAAAATGAAATTAAAGGATTTCAGCAAATGAATGAATAAACTATAATGAATAAATTGTGATGTGAGAAATGTTGAAGGTGTCTGAATAAATTTTGGTTTGACTGTATATTTGAATACTAAAATTAATAATAATAAAATTGCATTTAAATTAGCATGTTTATTAAAATTAATTATAATGCACAAATAAAAATATGTAGTACATAAATGAACAAAATACAATTATAAAGATTAATAATAAAATACTAAATATAATAAACCAAAAAACAATTAATACATTTTTTTTTTCATTTTTATTTAAAAGGGACAATGCACAATAATTAAATAAGCACTTAAAGGGCTAGTTCACCCAAAAATCAAAATTCATTAATTACCATCCTTATGTTGTTCCAAACCCATAAGACCTCTGTTCATTTTCAGAACACAAATGGAGATATCTTTCATGAAATCTGAGATCTGTCTAGCCCTGCGTAGACAGCAACATGGCTGGCATGTTTAAGGCCCAGAAAGGTAGTAAGGACATTGTCACATTGTTAAAATAGTCCATGTGATATCAATGGTTTAACCATAATGTTATGAAGTTATGAGAACTTTTTGTGCATACAGAAAACAAAATCACACAGACAGGCTGACTTGCAATTTTTGCCTAGCCTTACTTTTTTTGAAACAGAATATACAGAGTATCTTGGGTCAACAGCACCACATGCATGCGTCATGGTAATTTTGTGAACATGCGTCGAAGACTGACACGCTAGAGAAGAAATTGTTGAATAAAATAGTTATTTTTGTTTTCTTTCACATGGACTATTTTAATGATGTCCTTACAACCTTTCTGGGCCTTGAACGTGTCATTTGCATTGCTGTCTATGCACGGTCAGAAAGCTCTCAGATTTCATCAAAAACATCTTAATTTGTGTTCCGAAGATGAACAAAGGTCTTATGGGTTTGAAACAACATTAGGGTGAGTAATTAATGACAGAATTTTCATTTTTGGGTGAACTATCCCAAAACTACAAGTCTCACCTGTTTGTTTTGGTCTCTGAAAAACTCGCCCGTGTTTTCGATCACCTGCTCATCTGTGAACTGGGCGTATGGCTGCTCTTTACACAAGGTCAGAATCTCCCACAGGGTCACCCCGAATGCCCACATGTCGCTGGCCATGGTGAACTTACCCTGTGAAAACACAGATTGTCAAATGGATAGAGTAGCTTGTGAGTTTACGACACTGCAAACTTGACTCCAGAAAGACTTACCAGTAGGATGCTTTCCCAGGACATCCAGCGGATGGGGAGCACAGCTCGTCCCTGTATGCGGTAGTAATCTCCACGATACAGGTTGCGGCTCATGCCGAAGTCGGCGATCTTGATGGTGTTATTTGTGCCCACTAAACAGTTGCGTGTAGCGAGATCACGGTGAACGAAATTGAGGGAGGACAGATACTTCATTCCAGAGGAAATCTGAGAGGCCATGTGGATCAGAATTCTGTAGCTACAATGAAAAAAAAAGTCATTTACAATATGGTATCAATATTTGTGATCCTGGACCACAAAAACAATTTTAAGTAGCACAGGTATATTTGTAGGAATAGCCAAAATACATTGATTGGTTTAAAATCTTTGTGATCTTTGAAATCTTTGGGATATTGAGATCATGTTCCATGAAGATATTTTGTACATTTCCTACTGTTAATATATCAGAAATTAATTTTTGATTAGTAATATGTATTGCTAAGAACTCATTTGGACAACTTTAAAGGTAATTTTCTCAATATTTAGATTTTTTTGCACCCTCAAATTCCAGATTTTCAAATAGTTGTATCTCAGGCAAATATTGTCCTGACTGGTTTTGTGGTCCAGGGTCACATTTTACTTTGTTTATCAAACAAAACTATCGTAAGCCTCTAGAACACTGAATATAGTGCAAAGGTCAAATAATCAAACTCCTGAGTAAAGTGTATGCACTGAAAAAAATGAAACAACTGCATCATCAAGTGCATTTTTCATTGGTCTAAGCAAAAATTATGGTTTCTGCTTTAAACTGCTTTTGCTTATTTTGTCTAAAAGCAAATAGCACTCCCCATAAATAAATGAAAAAAATATTTTGTTTAAATAGTGTTTTTGCTTGACACCAGAGTGTTGATATGCAGAACACATACTGGCAAGTTTTACTGACTGTAGAAATTATTGTGGCTTTTATTAATTGTTTATTTATTTATTATTATATTACTATAAAAAAATAATGCATGTTTTATAAAAGACATTAAAATACACATTAAGGTCTTTCAAATAGAATACTTCTGTCTTTATTTATAGTACATATACTAAATGAAACATATAGATTTTTAAAATGTAATATAGATTTTTTTTTTTTAATGCCAAAAAAAGGACCAATAGTTAATTATTGACCTACAATAAGTAACATTTTAGCTTGTATCTAAATAAAATGTGTTGTGGTATATTTTTAACTAATATATTTTCAGAAATAACTAAACTTCTTTCTTTGTATGCATGTTTTTGTCTTTGCAGGAAGAAATGTTTATTTATAATTAAATAAAAATGTAATGCTCGAACCAAACCATAAATGTGATTTGAGAAAAACAAATACATTTTACTGTAACCAATTAAAGTAATTAAAGTTGGTCCAAAGTATAATTGTATTGAGTGTGATATACCTGATTGCAGCTGAGTTGCCGGCCTGAACTCCTTCATCCTGCAGCTCATGGTGGGACAGGAACTGATTGAGGTCTCCGTTCTCCATGTACTCCGTGATCATGCACAGCGGATCGCTCTCAACGCACACCGCCAACAGGCGAATGATGTTCGGGTCTCTTAATCGTGAGATGATCCTGATCTCTTTCAAGAAGTCGTTCCTGAAAATGTAGATTTCCTTGAGGAAAATGTAAATTGTCCTAAAATGGCTGGACAGCATCTGTAAAGCAAAAAGCAGTGCTGCTCAGCAACAACAGGCATGTAACATTGATTGCGGGACACCTGCACCTGTGTGTTACCTTGCATTTTTGTTTGCATCCGCTCTTAGAGTCTTGACTGCTACAAGCATTGGCTCATCACTGATGCCACCACAACGGTCCTTCATGAACTCCTGCATTCCCTCAGCTTCGCAAAGATGAACCTGCAGCAGGAACAAACATGTATAACAAATAACTTTACCAAGAATGATATTTTGGAGAAGAGAACTGGTCACCAACTTCTCCAAATTGTCCTTCTCCAAGCTTCTCTTTGAAAGTCAGTCTCTCCCTCGGAAACTCTTCCAGAGCGCCATCCCTTCCTGGAGATAAGGGCATGTTAACCACTGTGACGCGGTAACTGTGGGCACCAGAGGCTTCCTTCTGGCTCACGATGTCTGCCTCTGCGTAGTGTGGGGCCTCTTCTGTAGGGTGGGCCATAGAGGGTTCGGAAGGGGCATCGATCATTGCTGTAACACAACCATATCAACATAGGTATGTTATGTTGTTAAAGGGACAGTTCACTCAAAAATGTAAAAATCTGTCATTATGTCATTCTAAACCTAATTTCGGTTATTTCTTTAAAAAAAGGTTACAATACATTTTTCAAAATTTGGGATTGATAAGATTTTTAAATGTTTTTAAATTAAGCCTCTTATGCTCCCCAGAGCTGCATTTATCTGATAAAAATACAGTAAAAGGGTGAAAATGTGAAATATTATTACAATTCAAAATAACTGTTTTCTATTTAAATACATTTTTAAACGAATAAATAACAAAATAACAAAGCTGAGTTTACTCCAGTCTTCAGTATCATGCGATCAGATATATGCTCAAGAAACATTGCCATCAATGTTGAAAATATATGTGACCCTGGACCACAAAACCAGTCATAAGGTTAAATTTTACAAAACTGAGATGTATACAACATATGAAAGCTCAATAAATAAGCTTTCTATTGATATATGGTTTGTTAGGATAGGACAATATTTGGCCGAGATACAACTATTTGAAAATCTGGAATCTGAGGGTGCAAAAAAATCAAAATACTGAGAAAATCACCTTTAAAGTTGTCCAAATTAAGTTCTTAACAATGCATATTACTAATCAAAAATTACATTTTGATATATTTATAGTAGGAATTTTACAAAAAATCTTCATGATTTTTGGCATAAAAGAAAAATCTAGAATTTTGACCCATACAATGCATTTTTGGCTATTACTACAAATATACCCCAGCGACTTAAGACTGGTTTTGTGGTCCAGGGTCACATATGCATTTATTTGAAATAGAAATCTTTTGAATGTCTTTGTTGTAACTTGTCACTTCAATTTTATGTTCTCGATGATTTTTTTTTTTTTTTTTTTTTTTTTTTTACTGGCTTCAAAATTGGTGTAGTTTTTTTAAAAATCGGATCAGAGCTGCTTGCATAAAACAGCATTAAACTAGTCCATACATCAACTCTTTTTTAAAGCCGTGTAGCAAAATAATAACATTAAAATAAGTTTTTATTCATTGATAATGTTCTTCGGATGCCACAGTTTTTATATGGTGGCAAGATAAAAAAAAATGTCTTTTGACTGATCCAATGTAGGAGTCGACCAATATGTGTTTTTTAGGGCCGATGCTAATAATGATTATTACAGATCTAGAAGTAGACTGATAAATTATATTTTAATCAGATTTATATGTCTGGTGTAAAAATTGAAAAGAATGTCAAAATTAAAAATAACAAGGGCTCTGACAAAACTTCTTTAAATGCTTTTAAATTATTTTATCTGCAAATCGGTTTTGAAAAATGACAGATTAATACAGATCAAGTCAACCGATGACCGATATTTTGAACTGATATACACGTCTGGTGTAAAAATTAAAATTAATGTCAAAATTAAGAATAACAAGGACTCTGACAAAAACTTCTTTAAATGCTTTTAAATTAATTTATCGGCAAATCGGTTTTTAAAAATGACCGATACCGATTAGTACAGATCAAGTCAACCGATAATCGATATTTTGAACTGATATACATGTCTGGTTTAAAAATTAAAATGGTCAAAATTAAGAATAACAAGGACTCTGATAAAAACTTTCTTTAAGTGCTTTAAAATGATTTTATCTGCAAATCGATTTTATAAATGGCCGATATAATAACCATAAAAATGCTTAATATTGGCACCAATAATTGGCCAGGCAGATAATCAGTCGAACCCTAATCCAATGTCACATGATACACTGAAAGGAGCCATATTTGAAATAAAAGTTAAAGTAGATGGAAAGATTGTCAATAAATAATATCCTTAAAAAATAATAATATATCAAACAGAACTATTTTGTTGTAACATTTTGGTGTTATTTTCTTCTGTCTTCTGACAGAATACAAAATTATTATGAACTAGGTTTGAAATGACATGAAGATTAATTAATGAAAACTTAGAGAAAAATTAATGACAGAATATTAATTTTAGGCTGAACATACACACAAGGATTTCCCTCTAACAAATGCAGAATAAGTTTACATATAATGAGATATAGCAGTCAAAAGTTTTTGAACAGTAAGATGTTTAATGTTTTTTTAAAGAAGCTTCTTCTGCTTACCAAGCCTGCATTTATTTGATCCAAAGTACAGCAGAAACAGTAAAATAGTTAAATATTTTTACTATTTAAAATAACTTTTCTTTTTGAATATATTTTAAAATGTAATTTATTCCTGTAATTCAATTCAAAGCTGATTTTTTTAATCATTACTCCAGTCACATGATTCTTCAGAAATCCATCTAATATTCTGATTTGCTGCTCAAAAAACATGTATTATTATTATTATGTTGAAAACAGCTGAGTAGAATTTTTCCAGGTTTCTTTGAAGAATAGGAAGTTTATAAGAAGAGCATTTATCTCTATATATCTTATTTGTCTTTATCATCTCTTTTGATCAATTTTATTTATCCTTGCTAAATAAAAGTATTAATTTCTATAATTTCCTCCTCATGTTATAGTGTATAATGTTACAAAAGCTTTTTATTTCAGATAAATTCTTCCAAAAGATCTTTGAATCTTTCTATTCATCAAGGAATCCTGAAAATTTACTCAACTGTTTTAAATATTAATATTATTAATAATAAATGTTTCTTAAACAGCAAATCAGCATATTAGAATGACTTCTGACGGATCATGTGACACTGAAGACTGGAGTAATGATGCTGAAAATTTAGCTTTAATCACAAGAATAAATAACATTTTAAAATATTCAAATAGAAATCAGCTTTTTAAATGACTGCTTTTGCTGTATTTTAAATCAAATAAATGCAGGCTTGGTGAGCAGAAGATAATTCTTCAAAAAACATAAAAAATCTTACTGTTAAAAAACTTTTGACTGGTAGTGTAAGTAATCGAAAAAAAATTTTTATGACACTGAACAACCCTAACCAAGGTTTTCTGTAGCCTGGAATTCTGGTAGTTTCCGTAAAAGTTGTGATGGCTCCTGGTAGTCAGATCCCATGGGGAAAATTCTTTCATATGTGGAATTGGATTCAACATCGCTGGACAGAGAGGAGCGACGGTGGGTGAACGCCTCTCTTTGAACAGACAGATGCGTGGTCAGCTCATCATCCAACATACGCCGAGAGGCCTTCAACAAAATGTGATACATACATGCTACATTAATAACCACAAAGCTGACAGCAGGGTTATTACAGTTAACTAAAACCATAAAAAACCTAAACTGAAAATAAATTTACAAAACCCTTTAAATAAGCTAGTCACCAATGGAACATTTCTTATTTTCATTTAGTTAAACTTGATGTACTAAAAAAAGAAGAAATTTAAAAAAACTATATTAAAAAACAAACAAAAATTACAGAAAAAAAACTTTAACTACAATTCATAAATACACTGTATATTAAACACTAGTACCTCAGTGATACTAAAATAACATTGGCTGACAGGATGAATCTTACTGTCATGCTATTCTATTACACAAAATTATAAATACTCATTTTATGCTCAAGAAATGCACAGCAGGCTTCAAACTCAAGTTAATAAGCAGGTTGAAGTTGTCTCTGAAGTTGACAATGAAGATAATAATCTTACCTTCTCAATCATTTTCTGCCAGACCTGTCGCCACAGAATGATTATTATGATGGCCAACAGAATGACAATAATGGCCACCAAACAGCCTATTAGTATCCTTGTGTTGCTGTCATCAATCTTGTGGGTGGGATCATCGCCTGCAGAAGGTTCAGAGTGGAAAAGACAAAACAATCTTTTTATATTTTACAGAATCAAAGTTTTCTGCAAAAAGGACATCCTTTCGATGCCATATTAAGCATTGCAATGCTTCATTCAAAAAGATTATTGGCTCTTTTAACTGTAGAATGGGAATTGCAGTCACCACAATAAGAGTAACGATTTCTTCTATTCATGCACAATGAAAATATTGACACCCCATCTTTTTTTTTACCTTTGATTATGCTGCAAGATTATTCTAAAATGCTTAAATGATTATTTTTCATATATGACCCTGGACCACAAAACCAGTCTCAAGTAACAATAGCCAAAATACATTGTATGGGTCAAAATGATCAATCTTTCATTAGGATTTTAAGTAAAGATTATGTTCCATGAGAATATTTCCTACCGTAAATATATATTAAAATATTTGTTTACAAAAAGTTATCCATTCAATACACAATAAAGCAAGCTCACATTTTTATAAAGTTTCAGTGCAGACATGTGTTACCCTGTACCACAAAACCAGTCATAAGGGTAATTTTTTTAATTGAGATATATACATCATTTGAAAGCTGAATAAAATAAGCTTTCCATTGATGTATGATTTGTTAGGATAGGACTGATAGAACCATTTTTTGGCCAAGATACATCTATTTGAAAATCTGGAATTTGAGGATGCAAATAACTAAAGATACTGAGAAAATTGCCTTTAAAGTTGTCAAAATGAAGTTCTTAGCAAGGCATAGTAATAACCTATCGTTCCTATCCTAACAAATCATACATCAATGGAAAGCTTATTTATTCAGCTTTCAAATTATGTATATATCTCAATTTAAAACAAAATGACTGGCTTTGTGGTACAGGGTCACATATGTCTGCACTGGAACTTTATAAACATGTGAGTTTGCTTGACCAATTAGTCTATAAAAATATATGTTATGTGTATAACTGTGAAATTCATGAGCCCACTGTATGAAGTAATGAACAACAGATGGCACTGTTGCCTTCAAATTTATACTTTACAATGGTATAACAGCCAAATGGCACAATGTGAGAGCATATAATTATTCACAAAGATTTCTGTATTATATCTAGAATAAATATAACGTTCACCTGGGTGAATCCCTGGATTCTGATTACGTTTACGAGGAACAAGAGAGGTGTTGTACACTTCTGTATCTGAAAGGTGAATTTGGGTGAAAGGCATTGTGAACTGCAGTGATACTGTATTTTTAGTAGGCTATTAATATGCTAAAATGAATCATGAAAAGTGAAGAGATAAGAAAAGGAGCGCTGGTGATAAAAGAATGAACACGCAGTGCGATTAAACCTCTATTACCTGATTGGAAAGCAATTTCACTGAACATCATCCAGATGTCATTGAATGCAAAACGGCACCTAATTGCGCTGGCCATGCGGTTGCCAAGGGCAACCGTGACAAACCGAGCACTTGGACTGATGTTGTCTGCTTTTAGCTTGAAAACCACAGGATTGGGCTCCCAGTCTGAATCTGAGTGGAAGAAACAAACGGCCTGTCGGAACATTTTTACTCCCCATGTGTACATGTTGTTGCAGTGGACCTAAAACAGAAAGTTATCCATTCAATACAAAATAATTAATTAATAATTATAATAGTAACATACAGTTGAGGTCAAAAGTTTACACCACTTTCAGAATCTGCAATATGTTAATTATTTAACCAAAATAAGAGGGATCATGTTATTGTTTATACTGACCCGATTAAGAAATTTCACATAAAAGATGTTTAATAGTCCACAAGAGAAACAAATAGTTGAATTTATAAAAATTACCCTGTTCAAAAGTTTACATCACCTTGATTCTCAACTCTGTGTTCCCTATCAGTCTGTCTCTTCGACGTCACGTTGGAGACCGACGAATTGGGATCTCGCCTAGAGAGACCAATCCTCTTCGTTTATAAACTAAACGAGCCAATGCACATTGGCATGCATGACTGCATCCAGCTGCCGCTGATCACAGCGTGAGTATAAATAAGCAGCAGGTGCGATGCATAGACAGCCTTTCGCTTCGGAGCCAATCCTCTATGAGAAGACGCACAAGCTTTCTACAAAGAGCAAACTCTTCTGCTGGTGCTGGCGGCACTGCGCGTCAGTGGTGGTGGTCATCTGTGGGTGAAAAAAGCGCACAGTTAAGGACTGCACTACCCGCCTTCTGTGTCGCAAGTGGCCATCTCCCCTGTGCGCTTCAACACATAGAGCAGTTTCCTACAAGAGTGCCACAGGTGAACATCTTTTTAAAGACGAGGCATTTAAAAAGGGCAATATGCCATTTCACCAGTGCGTTTCTGGATGCGGTCATTACCTGGCACCTCTGGCAGAGAGCTGACTGGTCTGACAGTGACGGCGGATAATCCGTCGTGGGTTCCTCCTTCCACCGACACTCCGTTGTCAGTGGAGCTTCCAGAAGAACGGGCTGGACCTCCTCGTGGGGTACCACTCATGGCTTTTGGAGCTCCCCCTGACGATCAGATGTCGATCGCGGCATCGGAGGGTGAGCCAGACTTCTCGGGGGAGGATGATTCCGGCACACTGTCGTCCACTGGGCGGTCAGCGGTGCCGGATACCGACCCTGAGATGATGGCTATGCTTGCCCGGGCCGCCGAGAAGGTAGGGCTTGAATGGAACCCTCCATCACGTCCCGATCCTTCCCGGCTGGACGATTGGTATCTTAGGGTGGCCCACGCTGGTTCTCAGCGTCCCACCCCAGTGCCTTTCTTCCCAGAAGTGCATGATGAGCTCACTGGGACGTGGATGGCACCTTTTACTGCCAGAAACCGCTCCAGTGGCACATTCTCACTCACCACCCTTGATGGCGGACCAGCGCGGGGGTATACGGCTGTCCCGCCGGTGGAGCGTGCGGTGGCGATGCAATTGTGTCCCGGCGCCGCTTCCACTTGGCGGGGCAATCCGTTGCTCCCCTCCCGGGCCTGTAGGCACTCGTCGGCTGTGATCGGCAGTGCCTATGCAGCTTGTGGGGCTGGTGGCTCCGCCTTACACGCTATCGCGTTGTTACAGGTTCATCAGGCTCAGGCACTGAAGGACCTGTACGAGGGTGGTCACAACCCAGAAGTTCTACGGGAACTTTGCATTACTACGGACCTCGCGCTACATGTGACGAAGGTGACCGCGCGGTCTCTGGGTCGTGTGATGTCCACGATGGTGGTCCAGGAACGCCATCTCTGGCTGTGTCTGGCCGACATGAGGGAAGCCGATAAAATGTCCCCCCGTGTCCCAGACCGGCCTCTTCGGTGACGGTGGAAAACTTTGCCCAGCAGTTTTCTGCCGCACAGAAGCAGACTGAGGCCATCAGTCACATCCTGCCCCGGCGTGCACCTGCTGCTGCCTCCACCTGGCCGGCGGCGGCACTTCAGTCTGCTCATCGCCGAGGGCGGCCCCCTGCTTTCGCCCCCGCTCCACCGCAGAGATGGAGGGAGCTGCTCTTCGGGAGGTGGTGAACGCACCACTCCCTCCCCCAGAGGAGGGCCGGATGGAGAATCTTTTGTTTTCTTTTTTCCCGTCATCGGCCACACGGCCGGTGACACCCAAACTCCCCAGAGGGGACAGCGGGCGTTGCACGGGTCAATACGTCTGTGGTCCAGTTGATTCCGCTTGCACACTGTCTGGGAGCCTGGCTAGAGCTTCCCAGCCCATCTTACTGGCTCCGCCGGACCATCAGACTCGGCTATGCGATTCAGTTCGCCCGGCGTCCTCCCAGGTTCAGGGGCATCCACTTCACCTCAGTGAAAGTGGTAGACGCCCCTGTCCTGCGCGCAGAGATTGCTACCTTGCTGGAGAAGGAAGCCATAGAGCCGGTCCCTCCAGCCGATATGAGGACAGGGTTTTACAGCCCTTACTTCATAGTACCCAAAAAAGGCGGTGAGTTACGACCAATCTTGGATCTGTGCGTCTTGAAACGGCCCTTGTTCCCCTCAAAGAACAGGGTGTTCGTATTCTCAACTACCTCGATGACTGGCTGATACTGGCACAGACTCGAGATCAGTTGTGCGAACACAGGGACCTGGTGTTGGCACACCTCACCCGCTTGGGCTTTCAGGTCAACTGGGAAAAGAGCAAACTCTCCCCCATGCAGAGGATCTGTTTTCTCGGTATGGAACTGGACTCGGTCTCACTGGACTTGCTGGACTCACGCCTTACCCAAGAGCATGCTCAGTCAGTGCTGAACTGCTTGAATACGTTCAAGAGCAGGGAAGTGGTCCCACTGAAACAGTTTCAGAGGCTCCTGGGGCATATGGCAGCAGCCGCGGCAGTTACATCGCTTGGACTGCTCCAAATGAGACCACTTCAGCACTGGCTCCATGGCCGAGTCCCGAGGAGAGCGTGGCAGCGCGGCACACACCGGGTCAAAGTAACCTCGGCCTGTCGCCAAACCTTCACCCCGTGGTCAGACCTGGCTTTTCTTCGGGCAGGAGTACCCTTAGAACAGGTCTCCAGGCATGCTGTGGTAGACACGGATCCCTCCACCACAGGCTGGGGGGCCACGTACGACGGACAGGCAGTGTCGGGATTTGGACGGGCCCTCAGCTACACTGGCACATCAACTGCCTAGAGATGCTAGCAGTACGTCTTGCCTTGAGCTGTCTCAAAGGACGTCTACGAGGCAAGCACGTGCTGGTCCGTATGGACAACACTGCGACCGTTGCGTACATCAACCGACAAGGTGGTCTACACTCCCGTTGCATGTCGCAGCTCGCCTGTCTCCTTCTCCTTTGGAGTCAGAAGCATCTGAGGTCACTTCGTGCCATTCATATTCCGGGCTTGCTCAACCGTGCAGCCAACGAGCTCTCACGAGCTGCGCTTCCCGGAGAGTGGAGACTCCACCCCCAGACGGTCCAGCTGATTTGGAGATGTTTCGGGGAAGCTCAGGTAGACCTGTTTGCTTCTCCGGAGACGTCCCACTGCCAGCTGTTTTACTCCCTGACCGAGGGTACTCTCTGCACGGATGCCCTGGCATGCAGCTGGCCGCGGTGCCTGTGCAAATATGCGTTTCCCCCAGTGAGCCTTCTCGCACAGACACTGTGCAAGGTCAGGGAGGATAAGGAGCAGGTCCTGCTAGTGGCACCTTACTGGCCCACTCGGACCTGGTTTCCGGAACTAATGCTCCTCGTGACAGCCCCTCCCTTGCAGATTCCTCTGAGGAAGGATCTACTGACTCAGAGACGGGGCACTTTGTGGCACCTGCATCCAGACCTCTGGAAACTACATGTTTGGTCCCTGGACGGGACGCGGAGGTTCTAGGTGATCTACCCAAAGGAGTGGTAGACACCATCACTTCGGTGAGAGCTGTATCCACGAGACATGCTTATGCCTTGAAGTGGAACCTGTTCCTCGAATGGGCTTCCTCTCGTGCAGAGGACCCCCGAAGATGCCCGATCGGAGTCGTGCTTACCTTTTTGCAGCAAGGGTTGGAGCGTAGGCTGTCTCCCTCCACCCTTAAGGTCTATGTGGCAGCTATCTCTGCGAACCATGACCCCTTAGAAGGAAGGTCGGTGGGTAAGCACGACTTGGTCATCAGGTTTCTTAGGAGAGCGAGGAGGTTAAATCCTCACAGCACTACAGCGGGTCCCCTTTGAGCCTTTGCGATCAGTCAAGCTGAAGTATCTGTCAATGAAGACTCTGCTCCTGCTTGCACTGGCCTCCATCAAGAGGGTAGAGGACCTGTAGGCTTTCTCGGTCGACGATTCGTGCCTTCAGTTCGGTCCGGCAGATTTCCAGTTAACCCTGAGGCCCCGGCCTGGCTACGTGCCAAAGGTTCCCACTACTCCCTTCAGGGATCAAGTGGTGAGCCTGCAAGCGCTGCCCCCGGAGGAGGCAGACCCAGCCCTAGCTTTGCTTTGTCCCGTCCGAGCATTAAGATGCTACGTTGACCGGACGCAAAGCTTCAGGACCTCAGACCAGCTCTTTATTTGTCACAGGGGACAGCAGAAGGGGAAGGCCGTCTCCAAGCAGAGGATAGCTTACTGGATAGTGGATGCCATCACCCTGGCTTATCAAGCTCAGGGCGTGCCCTGCCCGCTCAGGTTGCGAGCTCACTCAACTAGAAGTGTTGCATCCTCCTGGGCGCTGGCTCGTGGCACCTCACAATGTGATATTTGTAGAGCTACGGGCTGGGCGACCCCCAACACGTTCGCTAAGTTTTATAGCCTTCGTGTAGAGCCAGTCTCCTCCTGCGTTCTCACCTCAAATGGGTAGAAACACTGAGTGGCACTGGCTCGGGTCGGCTTGCTATCCACTCCAGAGTGTCCATGTAGTAGACCCTGTCGAGCTCCTCCTTCCTCAGCACCAGACGTGGCGGAACGTCCAGGTGCCAGGCCCTCTCTCGATGAATCCTTCAGAACCGATTGAAGGCTCAGGTTAACATGAGAGACTTAAGTGAATCCCATATGTTTTTCCACAGTAACCCGCAGAGGCTGTGTTTCCCCGGTAGACCATTTACCATCGTAACGAGGGTTCAATCACCTCCAAACTTCCATATGTCCTAGTATGAGCCATATGCGTATTGCTCCGAACCTCCTGCAGGATGGGTGGGGGCTCCGCACGTTCCCAGTGCTCCAGCTTCACTGAAGTGGGTAGTGCTATGTTATACAGTGAAGGAGTACGAAGGAGGGAACGGAGACGTCACGTCCCGTCGCCTCAGCTGCTGTACCACCACTGTATCCCGGGCCCGACTTGGCTCCTCAGCGAAAACCTGTCTATGCATCGCACCTGCTGCTTATTTATACTCACGCTGTGATCAGTGGTAGCTGGATGCAATCATGCATGCCAATGTGCATTGGCTCACTTAGTTTACACACAAAGAGGATTGGTCTCTCTAGGCGATATCCCAATTCGTCGGTCTCCGACGTGACGTCTCCGTTCCCTCCTTCAGGGAACGAGGGTTACATATGTAACTGAGACGTTCTTACCTGAATGATCCACCGCTGTGTTTTTTGTTCATGAGTCATGTTCATGGGTGAAAACTTTTTGAATTTAAAGATCAGGGTAAATTTAATTTATTTTGTCTTCTGTGAAACAAGTAACTATCTTCTGTAGCTTCTGAAGGGCAGTACTAAATTAAAAAAATAATGACGTTTAGGCTAAATAAGAAAAATGTACACATCTCCATTCTGTTCAAAAGATTTCACTTCCCAGCTCTTAATGCATTGTTTTTGCTTCTGGAGCGTCAGTGAGTGTTTGAACCTTCTGTAATAGTTGCATATGAGTCCCTCAGTGGTCCTCAGTGTGAAAAGATCTCAAAATCATATAGTCATTGTTGGAAAGGGTTCAAATACACAAAAATGCTGGAAAACCAAAGAATTATTGGGACTAAACAGCAGGCAGTTTAATTGTTCAAGACAAACAAGGGGCTCATGAACAACTATCACTAAACAACAACAACAACAACAACATCTGTGAATCATTCAGGTACAAACACAACAATAAGAATCAAGGTGATGTAAACTTTTGACCACGATCATTTTTATAAATTCTAAAACTATTATTTTCTCTTGTGGGCTATATGTTAACAACTTTTATGTGAAATATTTTATTCAGGTTAGTATTAAATAAACAGTAACATTTTGTATGATCACTCTTATTTTGGTTAAATAATTAACATTTTCCAGATTTTAAACTTTTGACCTAAACTGTACATGATACATTTTGTAAAACAGAAAGTAGGCATTCAACTGAAAACACCTTTTTAAAAAAGAATATAAATTACTTCCGTTGTCTTATGAAAAATGAAGTGTACTGTCTAATGAACAGAACAGCATTAATGTTAAACAAAAGTAAACTTTAATGTTATTTTTACTGAGATCTGCCATGTATTTAAAAATTTTTTAATTATACATTCACAATTTTGTTCATTTAAAATACATTAATGTTAAATGTTATAATAAAGAACTCACTACGGTTACAATTATATTATTAGTATATAATATATCATAAATTCTTTTATTATTAAAATTATATTAAGTGCACATTCAATACAATTAAAGGGATAGTTCACCCTAAAATAAAAATGTGATGTTTATCTGCTTACCTCCAGGGCATGGATCCAAGATGTAGGTGACTTTGTTTCTTTGAAGTCATACATTGAGGTCTTAACACAAGAAACAGTCAGTGTGTGCAAGAAACTGAACAGTATTAATATTTTTTTTTTTTACCTCTGATCAACAGCAATGTCCAAATGTCCTGAGCGTGTTCACAACAGTGGGCGCGTGACACTCTGACATAGTAGACGCATGCATAAAAGTGATCTGTCGTGTTTACACAGAGAGATTTTAGGTACGACAGCTACTTATGTGCTTATCCTGATTGTTGCAACCGATTAAAAACTGAAAGATTATGTTTGCTTGTGCAAACTCATCCGGGAGTGTTCAATTTTCAGAGCCTGATCGACTGAAGTTATGGTTGCTTGTCCTTTATCACGCGCCGGCTGTTGTGAAAGCGCTCAGGACAGATGGACATATTCCGGTGGATCAGAGGTAAAAAAGTATATAAATACTGTTCAGTTTTTTGCACAGACCAATTGTTTCATGTGTTAGGACCTCAATATCATCACAAGCCGCAGAGTTTACTTTGGTTTTGTCTATGTATGTTTTTTGACTCTCAAAGCCGTGGATCCCATTGATTGCCATTATATGACTGACAGACCGCAACAGTTTGAGTTAAAAATCTTTGTTTGTGTTCTACTGAAGAAACAAAGCCACCTACATCTTGGATGCCCTGGGGGTAAGCAGATAAACATAAAATTTTCAATTTTGAGTGAATTATCCCTTTAAGCACACTTCTTTTTCACAAGGAGCCGATTTATATTAGACAAACCTTCATTGATGTGAAATTTCTGACCCGGTCGAACTCAAAAGTCATCTCCACTGACCCACCAGGGAAACTAGCATTGGTCCAGCCCACATAGTCATAGCCAGGCCAGACTCCATACACCAGGCTTTTAGTGAAGTCATCCAATCCCCAGCTTCCATCAGTGAGCTGTCCAAGGCCTTCTGTCATGCTGGGAGAAAACCTAGTTGTTTGAAACCTTGTTGAGTGAATGAGGTAGTGATATTAGCTTTAGTGTTTAGTGTGTGTTGCTGTACCTGTAGCTAATAGCTCCATCATACACAGTGTCATTTAGGTAGATATGTTGGCCTCTGAAAGACATCTGTTGGCCAGCAGGGGCACTGTAGGACACAAGACCATCTGCAGAAAAATAAGAGATAAAACTGAATATTTACATTTTTGTCCACCAAAATGTTTGAATAGCATCTAGCACTATATTCAGTATAAATAATAATAATAATAATAATAATAGTAATTTTTAGAATGAAAATTTCCTGATAATTTACTCAACCATGTCATCCAAGATGTTCATGTCTTTCTTTCTTCAGTCACAAATAAATCACGTTTTTGAGGAAAACATTCCAGGATGTTTCTCCATATAATATACTTCAATGTGAGCCAACAGGTTGAAGGTCCAAATTGCAAAGTCAATGCAGTTTCAAAGGGCTCTACACGATCCTAGCTGAGGAATAAGGGTTTTATCTAGCAAAACGATCTGTCATTTTCTTAAAAAATAAAAATCAATATACTTTTTAATCAATGCTTGTCTTACGTAATCATGTTGGAAAGGTCATGTGCAGTTCTTCGTCTGTGTTCTTTGGCTCAAAAAGGTAGGGTAGGGCAAAAACTCTCATTTTTTTCTTTTAACTTCGTCCAACATTGTTGTTTAAACTTTTTTTTGTAAAGGGCATTTAACTTCCTTTGCACATTCGCTTTGAACACTGGGTCAAAACTTCCATCTATATCATGCACATGTAATGTGAGCTAGTAAGTTTGTATTTTTCTCAGAAAATAACCGATCATTTCACTAGACAAGACCCTTATTCCTTGGCTGGGTTGTGTAGAGCGCTTTGAAGCTGCACTGAAACTGCAATTTGGACCTTCAACCTGCTGAGCGCCATTAAAGTCCACTATATGGAGGAAAATCCATATAATTTCTTTTCGACTGAAGAAAAAAAAGACATGAACATTTTGGATGACATGGAGGTGAGTAAATTATCAGGAAGTTTTTATTCTGGAAGTGAACTTCTCCTTTGAGTTATTCACTGAATGTGTTGACATTTAGAAAGAAAGTCAATGCAATTACATTAGGCTAAATGACTGATGTGTAAATGATTCATTTTTAATGACTTTTCCTCTAAAGAGGATAAATCAATTCCATAAACACTTGAAATATATTCTGCACAAGTATGTGAATGCAAACACTTGTAGCTTTTCAAACATTGTTGAGATCAGAAGCTTTAGTTAACTCTATAGTCTGCATTTGAGTACTTGAATAAAGCATGTTTCTAAGTAAGAATAGCTTACCAAGCCATTCACAGCCATAGAGCTCCACTCTCATACACACAATCATAGAGGGGTCAGTCACAGGCATGAAACGCACAAAACGAGCAATTATGGGAGGCTCCAGGTCCTTAAGCACGACATCATAGGCGTTACTGTTCCCTTCAATGATCTATATAGATGTACAAGAATGAAAATACACAGACTGATTAACTCACACTTTATATTTCACAATACTCATCATTCTTAGAGGCTTAGAGGTAAGGTTCCCCCCAAAATGAAAGTTCTGTCATCATTTATTTCCCCAAGTCACTCAAAACCAACGGAGGCCCTAAAGGGACACGGCTAAGAGAAAAGGTATTGCGTGGTCACAGGAAACTTTCCCTTCACTCTCAAAACCTTTGCATTCTCTTGTAAAATGACTGCTTTTTCCTGAGAATCTTTTTCTTGCAACTTATTTATACCACAATAGTTTTGTGAGCGAATGCAAAGTTTCTCAGGGGAATGCAAAAGAATTGAAGTGGAATTCCTTCAATCTCATTTTCCCCCCATCACCTTGTCCCCTCAGGGGCTCAATACAAACCTGTTTGACTTTCTTTCTTCTGCATAACACAAAAGATGATATTTTGAAGAATGCTAGGATCCAAATGACACTGAGCCTCGTTGACTTTAATTGTATGGAAAGAAAAAGAACACATGACAACTGAAATATTTTTGAGAATCTGTGGTTTTACAGAAGAAAGAAACACAGGTACAGAGTTTTTCACGACGCGTCATCAGTCGGCCATATTGGCAGCACTAAACATAATGCCATTGAAACGAACAAAATTCGCCTATTTTGCTGATTATTGCTGCTGAAAATGGTCAATTATTGTCATGTTTTGTGCTGTACTAATTGGTCGGACCTGGATAAACATGTTCGTACTATAGACTGCAAAAGGAGCAAAGGCATTTGTGGTTGGCCAAACTTAACTAGGATTTTCAGAACAAGAAACTTAATAACATTCGTGTCTGTTCTTATCATTTCCGGTCAGGTGGGTGAAATATTAGTCTAATATCTTAATTAATACTGCATGTACATATCTTTACCCCCTATTAACTTTAGTTTGTCAAAATATTGCACCCTTTCCTGCTTACTAAGTCCTTTTCTATATGATTTAGCAGCTTCCACACAATTTTCTCTGTGGTTTAGACAGCATAAATTAGCAAAACGACGTATTCAGTAGTACATTAACTGTGCAATCCATGCTGTTGTTTACATCTGAGTATCGCCAATATGGCCGTGCATCCGGGTAACTGACCAAATCATGACGTAAGTGCAAATTCTCTATTAAACAACATGGAGTGATAAAATGATAACAGAATAGTAATTTTCACATTAAGTGTCTTTTGTCAGCTAATCACAGCAAAGATCTCAGTATCTATGTAATTGATAAAAATAACATTGCCATCTCACCTGTCGACCTTGCCGGTCCCGCCAGGAGACCCAGCGTGTGCCATCCCGGCTGTATTTAATCTTGTATCGCTGAGCAAACTCATTGCCCACTCCGTCTGCATGCCGCCCCTGTGTGCCAACAAGAGTGACAAAATGGAGGGTGCGAAGGTCAATCTGCAGAAACTCCTTTAGATTGTCTGGTTCAGCCATGACATCTGGACACCATGCTCCATCTCCATCATCAAAATCCAGTCTGAAAAAGAGAACAATATGGTGGAGAAAATAAGTTCTGTTATTAGTATTTTTGATCAATTGTGCGATCAGTGTGTGGGATGTACCTGCCATATCGAGCTGCAGTGGACTCTGACCACTGGCTGGAAGCAGAAATATCTTCATCCTGAATTTGGCCTCCAGTCATCCCCAGTGGGTACCTACATACAGCTATCACATGATAAAATTTAGAAAGGTTACATGCTACATATTGACAACACAGACATTTATTAAAATTGTGTGCATTGATACAAAAGTCAAGGTGTCAAATATCTGTTAATGTAAGTTTGGTTTGCAAATTACCATATTAATTGTGTCTCTGTTATCTTGTGTGTCAAATACCAGTCATTTCATTCAATCAGTGTACTATCAACCGTTACAAATAACAATAAACAGATTAAATTGCATATAAATTATACATTTATAAACAGGAATTCATAACAGAGTATGACTGCAACATTATGACAAAAATATTTCAGGTGATACTTCTGGCTACACAGATAAATATATTGGTCCAGGACAAATTATGCAACTGCTGTTAATCGCTGAAGCTATACAAGGCAAATTAATCACTTACAAACTGCACGTCGTATCTGTTGTTTATGACGAGAAGATTCGTGATAAGTGCGCACACACTCCAAAACTAATCTAATCTAAACGCTTCGGATAAGTCGTTGCGTTTTCAAGCTTAACAGAATCATGTCTGAGTGGATACAATTGTCAGCGCTGCATAAAACAACATGTAACAGTAAGACCGAAAAGTAATGCGATTAATTTATGCTTTTCATAAATTTTAACATTTAATTTTAATTGCAACAGCAGTAATATATTTAGTTTAATTGTGCAGGCTCATTTTTTGTCCTTGTATGTTGAATTTGTGGGGCACTTTGGTGCCTTTTTGCCACAATCTCCTATTAATTTCCGATCATGCATGACATAAAAAAATTTTCTGATCAATTTATTTATTAAAAAATAGGCTATATTAAAAATCCAATTCATATAATGACTTAAATTCATTTCTGTTATGAAGAACATGACATGTTTTTAATTTCTAAATTAAAATGTATTTTGATGTTTTTTGTTAGGCGGCATAAAAGTAAAAAAAAAATGTCATGGTGATACAACAGTTCTGATATTACAATGAAAAAGACATTTTAATTAATAAAATAGAACACAGCTTTTTAAAATGCGACAATATTTCACAATAATATAGCTGCAAGCAGCGATTACTGATTAATTTGCCATAGAAATATGTTTTATTTTAAGTATATGACTGTTACAGCACAAGCTGTGGTCTGATCTCCCTAAAACTTGTTTGGAATCACCTGTCACATGTGCTCACCAGGTTTTGTGAAGTTTTGAGTTTTTGTTTAGGCTTTATAGGCTTTTGGGTATATTTAGACAGACCCCTTTACAACTCTGTTGTAGCTTCCCAAAGACTAAATTGCAACATTTATTTTTTGATAATTATTGACCTAGAGTACAGATAATTATACTGCAGTGTTTTTTCCCAGATTGAGAGAAAAACCAGTTTTTTTTCTACAATTTCTTAATCATTTAACAAACGGTTTTACTGACAGAAGTGGTTCTAGATGCAAAGTTGTTCGGAATGAGAAGGTCTATCATTTGATATAAATATTGTGCGCATGTGTGAAAAACTGCAATATACAATTGTTTACACCCTTGAAAAACGTGCCCCCAGTGGCCGAATTCTTTTAGTTTTCTCACAGACATTTAGGGCGAGCCTTGGTGACGTTGTAGAAAGTGTGAGTACTACCATCCCTCCAAGCCCAATCAGTTTTACATGGAGATTTCTGATCCTTGGCCATTCTAACAATTTACAATAGGATACAACTGTAACAAATACAATTTTGCTGTATTTGATCAAATAAATTCAGTCTTGGTAAAGCATAAGAGACAGATTAGTGCCACACTACTGTAATAGCACAGACATTGGCTGACACAAACTGGATCTTTTTCTTGAAGTTGAAATGATCCTGAGTTCTTTGTTCAGCTCTAGATTTTGGGACTGAACCAATATAATTTATTTGTATCATAAAGCTTCAAGCATGAGGCCACCACCAAACGATAGGCTACTGAAACACCAGACTAAGATTTATACACAGTAGGTGGCATTGTGCTGCAAAAGCAAGACTCCGTATTTCTGCTCCAGGGAGGTTGTGCGTATAGGTGGAATCCACACCCCATAAGCAAATACTCAAAATACCACTAACCCCATCCGCGAGGCCTCACTAGAAAACAGAGAGACTTTTATGTTCATTCCAGGACATGCTCACCAGGAACTAAAGGGCTTTCTCAGCTTCATAGTTATTTTTCTTTAAAAGGTAGGTAGAAAATTGAAATAGGAAATTTGCGGTAGATGCAAAGTTGATGAATGATGCATCATTACTATTTGTCACACTATTTACTAAAAAACACAGTACATTCTCCTGATGATGACGAAAAATGAAGTATGAATAAGAAACATTCTCTTATTTTTTTGACAACAGAATCTAAACAGAATCCATAATCTAACATTCCCAGAATGTTCCAGGAATCATTTTTTTTATCTAAGACAAAGTGTCTTTGCCATTTGCCTGGCAGTAAGTTTACCACAGCATAAGGATAAATAGACACCACTGTAGAGGAGTACAAACTGGAAAACTCAGTCACCCAGCGAATAAATACTTCCCATCCCTCTAAATTTGGTTTGTTAGCCTTGGCAGATGAAACAGACACTGAACCCCCAGCTGTTTCCTCTCTGCCACTACCTAATGTCAATGACATGCCTGTTTTCAGCTGTCTGCTCAAGTGGTCAACACTTCAAAAGACTGTAAAAATGCTAAAACGTGGTAATTTCTCTTACTGTATACAGTGGAAACTAACAGATCTATCATGGAACATTTCATGTCATTACGTTTACAGTTTTGGAAGTCAAAAAGAAAAAGGCATGTTATAATTTAGTGAAAAACCTGTTTGACAGCTCACACACACGTTGATTTATCAAATCGTTCTCGAAAAATACGTGAACAAATTCTACGAAAAGCATAGAAAAATGTGAGGCTTGTTGAGACCAAATTTGGTGTGTGTTATTATTATTATTATTGTTACAAGCATGACCTGAGGCTACCTGTCTGTGTTTCAGTGCAATGCCACCTAGTGCTCAGGAGATATAAAAAAATGACCATTTTTGCTTGTAACTTCTGAATGGTTCGGCCATACCGAGTTGAACCACATCCAATTTTTTCTTGTCAGCCATTTTGGGCGTCGACCATTTCAAATTTTGTTAAATTTTCCCATGTTAGCCATTTTGGGTGTCGGCCATTTTATATTTTGTTAAAAAATGCTGTATTTTATGAAGACATTAGAGTATCGTTACAAAACTTAGCATGTGTTTTTGGCACCATGCACTGACAGTTGAAATTTTGAAAACATGCTATTAGCTAATAGCAAATACAAGAAATGGACATGAAGAAAACAAAATTTAAAACATATTTTGTATATATAATAAATATCAAATCAATGAACTGGTCTTGATATATTCCTTGGGTAATGCTGAGAACATCGATTATTATTATGCCATAATTGGATTAACTTCCTGTCTGCCATTTTGATTTATGTTGAAAACCTACTTTTTCTAACTCCTCCTAGACTGTTTGTCCGATTTTCACCAAATTTAACTCATCTTCAGACTATGCTGGCAAAAAGTTATGGATTTCGTGTCGATATACGAAACGGTTTTTGTTAACGCATCAATGAATTTGCTGGAAAAATGCCAAACTGCATATGAGGCTGTATCTCTGCAAAGCTTTGACATATTTACACCAAACTTTGTATGTGCCATTGTCTCCTTTCACTGACTATGTTGGTAACACATAGTCAACACCTATTGGTCAAAAGTAATAAATCATCCATTAACCATTAATAATGAAAATTACAAAAATGCTAATTACTTTTGATTGCATTAGCCTATTGTAATGAACTTGGCTGAACTTCCTGTCCACCATTTTTGATTTATGTTGTAAACATACTACTAGACTGTGCTGACAAAATGTTATGGATTTTGTGTTGATTAATGAAACTGTTTTCGTACAGTGCCTATACAAATTTTAGGCTTGATGCTAAAATGACTCTGAGGCTTTATCTCTGCAAAGCTTAGACATAATGACACCAAACTTCGTGTTTGTCATTGTCTATAATTAGGGGCCATGCACCGAAGGTGCGGTGGCACCTATTGTATCCATTGGTGTTCTTCTTCTTTTTTTCTTCCGTTTCTTCCCTTTTTGAGTCTACGGCAGCCCATAGAACCGCTTGTGAGAAAGTTGTGTAATTTGGCACACTGATAGAGGACAGTGTCAACATTAACCACAGCAAGTTTGGAGACTCTGACTAAAACTCTCTAGCGCCACCACTTGTCCAAATTTTCACTTTCTTTATGCTAATAACTTTTGAACCATATATTGATGCTAAAATGACTGTGAGGCTTTATCTCTGCAAAGCTTAGACATAATGACACCAAACTTTGTGTTTGTCATTGTCTATAATTAGGGGCCATGCACAGAAGGTGCGGTGGCACCTATTGTATCCATTGGTGTTCTTCTTCTTCTTTTTCTTCCGTTTCTTCCCTTTTTGAGTCTATGGCAGCCCATAGAACCGCTTGTGAGAAAGTTGTGTAATTTGGCACACTGATAGAGGACAGTGTCAACATTAACCACAGCAAGTTTGGAGACTCTGACTAAAACTCTCTAGCGCCACCACTTGTCCAAATTTTCACTTTCTTTATGCTAATAACTTTTGAACCATAAAGCACAAAATCAAAATACTATTTTCTCTGTATCTCTGCAAAGCTTTGAGATATTTGCACCAAATTTTGTATGTGGCATTCTCATTCAGGAATTGTATTAATTATTCTGCATTTTACTCACCTGGGTTGACCTGTGACTTCACAGCTCCAACCAGTAGAAGGACAATAAGATATTGCCTCATCTGGAACATCTTATTGTATGACCTTAATTCCTGTAAAAACATTTACATAGTTTAACAAATTATATGTTAAATTACATAGATTTAAAAAGGTTAATTAAACACATCATCCATATGCACACATTCAGAATCAAAACAACTGAAAATAAAAACTTGGAATATTCAGTCTGTACGCTGGAGAAAAAAAAATTGGCGTAGGATTTACTTGATAACTACTTTAGTTAAGAAACTAAACTAGTAAATATAAAAATTAATATAGCTGCTAGCAGCAATTACTGGGGTTTGAGCATTTAAGGCCTTTATGGCCTCTATGCTGTTAGGGTGTAGGCCAACATGAAATAAATGGCTGACACCAGAACACATTCATGATGGAGGATATGATTTTATTGAGTTTGAGTTTAAACCTAGAAAGAGATCTATCATATGATATGAAGATATAGTGTATATGTGAATATATGGACGTTTTATTCCGATTTTAGTTCTTTTACAATAGAAATGTCATGTTTGACACTTTTTTAAACTGTTATAGTACCACCTATGGTCCGATATTCATGAAACTTTGCACGCTTGTGTCATCTGGTACTGTTTTCACCAATTTTTGTAAAGTTTTGAGTTTTTGTTTAGGTTATAGAGGCTTTTGGGTATATATGGCCACGCCCTTTTTTAAAATGACCCGGTTATAGCTAACCAAAGGACAAAATTATATATTTTTTTTAATAATTATTGATCTAGAGAGTCCAGAGAACTGCACTGCAGTGGTTTGATCGAGATTGGGCAAAAAACCTAGGACTAGTTCGCAAAAGTTTTTTTTTAACATGATTGAGAATAATTCATGAATGATTTGATTGACAGCAATGGTTCTTGAGGCAAAGTTGTTCAGCATGAGGAGTTCTATCAAATATATGCATATTGTGTGGATGTGTGAAACACCACATGCTTACAGTGCCATTAAACTCATTAGTACCAACTAGTGACCAATTTCTTTCAAAATTCTTACAGATCTTAAGGGCCAAGAATCAATCATGCCCACCGAGTTTCATTCCAATCGACCTCCGTTAACCTTGTCAAATAGGTGCTCAAACTTCATCGGCAGCCATGTTTTTTAAGATACGTCAAAGTCCTCATAGACTCCACTTTGGACCAAAACACTGCATACCAAAAGTCGATCGGACCAATGGTTGTATAATTATAGCCATATATTTCTTTCATCTTATAGCACCACCAAGTGGCACGTTTTTGGCGTTCCTATCTGACAGCGAGTCGAACGTTGTTGTTTTTTTATAATTATTGATATTTAGTGACCAGAGAATATTTCTGCATTGGTTTGGGTCCGATTGGGCGAAAAACCTATTACTAGTTCGCAAAAGTCAACAAAGGTATACATACTGAATAAAACATGAAATTTGAAAGCATATAGACCTAAAATCTTCTCTATGTGCTATAGTGTTTAGCATTATAATCAAAGGTTGTTTCAGAATTTGATTATCAGAATATAAATTAATAATGTAATAATATATAATGATATTACATGACACTAACATTTATTTGCATTACAGTGAACACATTCATAATGCTTAAAAAAAAAAAAGCAAGAGACTTGCCAAACCATAAACCCACTAGATGAGAAACAAAGTGGCTCTTGTAGGTGCATTTGCCCTCAGGTCAGTAAGTTTTCCCTGTATACAATGTGCACTATGTGACTGGTGTTTATTTATATTGCGTATGGCTCCAGTTAGCTGCATGTGAGAGAGCAGTACTGTATATGCAGTCACCAAGAGAATCACACTATATATGGAGTACAACTGTTTACTACAATCATAAACAATGTGTGATCAACGCTTCTCTGGTATAAGCAGCTACATGTTTTACTACATTCATTTATACCAGAATTTAAGTATAATTGAATCAAAAAAAAAAGTTTACGTAACAAAAACTTAGAAATTCAGGTTGCAAAATATACATTAATTTTTTACTTTTGAATTTGAATAAAATATGTTGGAATGCTTTCTCCAAACACTGACCAGAATTATTGTTTTTTTTATTGAAAAATAATTTCCAGTACAGACTTCAAAGATGACTGATTTGTTGGGCATATAAAACAAACTCGTTATCTCATCTAATGAACCAATTAAAACCCCCTACAAAAGACAAGTGACACTTACCGCTCTCTTCAGTTATTAACTCGAAGATTACCGCCTCTAAGTATTAACCTTTGGGCAAAACACAATCCTCCTGGTCTTCACGATCCATCCTGAGGGAAAATGAGCAGCAGGGGCAAGTGACCCTCTTACAGGAGCAGAAATAAATAGAGAGAGAGAGAAAAAAAAAGATACAGTCAGCACTATTCTGGGAAAAGTCCAAATAGCCCAGATTTCAACCTGAGAAACAGAAGGTTTTAATTATGGAGCACAGAATTCTTTCACAGAATAGTTAACTGTTTTTCACAGTTAAACTAATATATATTTACACACATGTATACCGTGAAAAAACACTAAAAACTGACAATTAAACATTGTATCAATAAATTACTTCCAAATCAGGGTTGGGGTCAATTCAGGAATGAACTCAACAATTCCAATTCAAAGAAGGAAATGGAATTGGAATTGGAATTGGAATTGAACAACAATTACAGGAAACAGAGTTGGAATTGAATTGGAATTACAGGAAGTGGAATTCAATTCAGGGAAATTCCACTGAATTCCGTTTATTGCTGTTTCTGAGCATTTATTTGTGATTGAATAATTGAATGACAGTGGTGATAAGTTTCTGGATGTACTATACATTCAATATATGATTACCACATAATATTGTCACGGATTGGCCAGGTTCCACCACCTCCCTCACTCAGCGATCACAATCACCCGACTTCTAATCAGACGCACCTGCAGCTCATCACCCATCACCAATATAAGCACACATCACACACCACTCAGTGTCCGGGCTCGTTTGCACGAAGCGGACTCATTGTGCTTCACTCTTGTGGTCACAATCCTTAACCAAACCTACCTTGATCCTAACCTTCTGATACTTACCTGTATTCTCGTTCTGTTCCAGTTTGAAAGTCAAGTCTCTGTCTCCAGCCAGCGGTGTGTCAGCCATAAGTCTATCTACCGAACTCCAGCGGTGTGTGTGTGTGTGTGTGAGTCTTCTGAAGTTCTCCTCCCGTCGTTCCTGGAAAGGAAAAGCATCAATCAACATTTAATCTGTCTGCATATCAAGAATTACATATTGGACTGTTATACTTACCCGGTTCTGCATGCTATCCTCTTCAACTTGCTCTGCTGTGAATAAACCTGTTAACATTTGCACTTACCTGTCTCGTTGGTCTGCTTCCGTAACAGTTAGCCCGGACCAAGACAGCAATCCGGATCCATTCCAAGAGCTGGTGGACTCACTCAGGAAAGTATTGTTGGCTGGTCATGCCACCATCCCAGCTTCAGTTCGTCCCACAGCACCACCGGCACCCAGCACTTCTTCGGTTCCCGTCAATTCCAGTCCCATGGCCCGACCAGCGCCCTACTCTGGCGGGGCGGAGGAGTGCAGCGGATTTCTGTTACAATGTTCGTTGATATTCACAATGCAACCTGCTCTCTATCCCACAGATTCAGCAAAAATTGCTTTCATCACGTCTCTGCTTACCGGACCAGCTCTCAAATAGGCTGATACTTTGTATCAGCAGGCCGGGCCGGCAACCCAGTCGATCCAGACCTTCATCGCTCATTTTAAAGAGGTTTTCGGATGTTCTGATGCAGAAGTATCCGCAGGAGAACAACTGTATCATCTAAAACAGGGAAGTACGACGACTCAAGACTATTCCCTGCGTTTCCGCACTTTGGCCGCAGCCAGCGGATGGAATGAGCGATCGTTACTGTCCATGTACCGGCTCGGTCTGGAACCCACTCTCCGGATGCAGTTAGTTGCATTGGATGATTCCATGGGATTGGAGAAATTCATTCAGCAGTCACTTCGTTGTTCAGATCGTCTAAAATCCTACCAAGAACAGTCCGCCACCACTGCATTCCTCCGACCAGTATCAACCGCCAGCCCTCCAGAACCAGAACCAATGATCCTAGAATCGGGAAAGATCTCTGCAGCTGAGCGACAGAGAAGGCTGACCCGGGGTCTTTGCATGTACTGTGGGGCTGCGGGGCACGTCCGTCTCAACTGTCCTCTACGCCCTGTACGATCCTTGGTGAGTGTAATACGTTCTGAATTGGACAACATGCACTGACTACCAATGTTCAGTTAACCACCCAAGCCTCTTGTGTTACAGTCGCAGCCCTCATCGACTCCGGGTCAGCGGGAAACTTCATCTCGGACACCCTCTGTCGCCAGCTCCAGCTACGCACTAAAGCCTCAACCACCATCTACCAGATTCAACCCATAACCAACAGGTATCAACTCACGGACTCGAATTCACCGAAAGTGTGAACCCATCACCCTTCAGATTGGAGTCCTACACCGTGAGGAGATTCAGTTTCTGGTTCTGGAGGGTGCCACGATGGACATCATCTTGGGGCGCCCGTGGCTGGTGAAACATGATCCCATCCTCTCTTGGGGCACAGGAGAAGTGACTAAGTGGGGAAAGGGATGTGCCGACCACTGCTTTCCAGATCTTCCACGCCCAAACCACAAGCTGTTACCAGTCAACGTCACCTCAGTCGAAAGTCCTGTTGAGAAACAGTCAGTCCAGATCCCCAAAGTCTATTCCTCATTCCAGGACGTTTTTTGCCCCAAGAGAGCTTCCCAGCTACCGCCACATCGGCCATGGGACTGCGCCATTGACCTTGTTCCGGATGCTCCAATGCCCAGAGGTAAGATCTACCCGTTGTCGCTTCCGGAGACCAAGGCAATGGAGGAGTACATACAGGAGGCTCTCGATCAGGGTTAGGGTTAGATCCTAAGTTGGACCTCCGCAGCGCGTACAACCTCGTGAGAATACGTGAAGGGGACGAGTGGAAGACTGCCTTCGTGACCCCTACTGGCCACTACGAGTACTTGGTCATGCCCTATGGATTGGTCAACGCCCCCTCCGTATTTCAGAACTTCATCCACGAGGTACTCAGGGAGTTTCTTCACCACTTCGTCGTCGTCTACATAGACGATATTTTGATCTACTCCCGGAGTGAGGCCGAACATCGCCTCCACGTTGCGGAGGTCCTTCAAAAGCTACGGGAACACCACCTGTACCTCAAGGCGGAAAAGTGTTCATTTCATCTATCGGCAGTACACTTCCTTGGATACGTCATAGACCAGCAGGGGGTCCGTATGGACGAGAGGAAGGTGTCTGCAGTTGTGTCCTGGCCAGAACCCACTACCATCAAAGAGCTCCAACGATTCCTAGGTTTCGCCAATTTCTACCGCCGTTTTATCAATAACTACAGTCTTATCACTGCTCCACTTACCAGTCTGCTCAAAGGGAAACCACGAACCCTGCTCTGGACCCCTGACTCGGCCGCAGCCTTCCAGAACCTCAAAGAAGCGTTTACTCAGGCACCTCTTCTGACCCATCCCGACCCTGATCTCCCCTTCGTGGTGGAGGTGGACGCCTCTACTACCGGCGTGGGAGGGATCCTGTCTTAACGTCATGGTACTCCTCCATTGCTTCATCCATGTGCCTACTATTCCCGGAAGCTCAGCCCAGCGGAGAGGAACTATGACATCGGCAACCGCGAGCTCCTTGCCATCAAATTCGCTCTGGAGGAGTGGCGACATTGGTTGGAGGGAGCCAACCATACATTCCAGGTGATCACAGATCACAAGAACCTGCAGTACCTTCGAGATGCCAAAAGACTCTGTCCCCATCAGGCAAGATGGTCCCTGTTCTTTTCCCGTTTTAACTTTACCATAACCTACCGGCCAGGATCCAAGAATACCCGAGCAGACGCTCTGTCCTGAATCCATGATCACCACGACTTGCCTGACGCACCCACGACCATACTCCCTGAAAACATCATCGTTCAACCCATTGAATGGACGAACCCTCCAGCTGTCGCCACTCCGGAACCCAGATCTCCGCCGGGCTGTCCACCAGGTCGCCAATTCATCCCTAGGACCCAACGGGTAGATCTGATCCACTCTACGCATACCTCTCTGGGCACTGGACATCCAGGGGCCAACAACACTCTCTCGCTGCTGACGTATCGCTTCTGGTGGCCGCACATGGCAAGGGATGTGAGGAGGTATGTCCAGGGAAGTAAGGAGTGTGCGATGTCCAAGAGTCCACGTCATTTGCCTGCTGGGAAACTCCATCCCTTGCCTGTGCCAAACCGCCCCTGGTCACACCTGGGAGTTGACTTCATGACCAATCTCCCCTCATCTGACGGTAACACCTGTATCTTTGTCATTGTTGATCGATTCTCATAGTTCTGCCGACTAATACCCCTGAAAGGTCTTCCCACAGCCTTAGAAACTGCTGAGCTGCTCTTCAATAAGGTCTTCCGGTACTATGGCATCCCGGAAGATATCGTCTCGGACAGAGGGCCGCAGTTTATCTCACGGGTATGGAAGTCATTTCTCAAACTCCTAGGTGTGACCGTCAGCCTCTCCTCTGGATACCACCCTGAGACCAACGGGCAGACGGAGAGGAAGATCCAGGAGGTGGGGCGGTTCCTCCGGACATTCTGTCATGGTCACCAGGACTCCTGGAACCAGTTCCTGGGCTGGGCAGAATATGCCCAAAATTCACTGCGGCAACCAACCACAGGACTCACGCCATTCCAGTGTGTGCTCGGCTTCCAACCACCACTTTTCCCCTGGAATGGCGAACCATCACAGGTGCCAACCAGTGGATTACTGGTTCCGGGAGAGCGAGAGAGTCTGGGACGAGGCTCACCATCATCTACAAAGGGCAGTGCGCAGAACCAAAGCCACTGCTGACCAGAAGAGGATTCCTGGTCCCACATATACTCCTGGGCAGAAAGTCTGGCTCTCCACAAGAGACATCCATCTGCGCCTGCCCTCGAAGAAATTGAGTCCCAGGTTTGTTGGCCCCTTCACCATCGTAGAACAGGTCAACCCCGTCACCTACAGACTTCAGCTACCACCACAGTACCGTATCCACCCCACATTTCACGTTTCCTTACTCAAACCCTTTCACCCACCTGTGATTCCCTCCACAGAACCTGGCCAAGAAGAGGAACCCCTTGGTCCTGGAAGAGGGATCCATCTACTCGGTCCGAGAAATCCTTCTGTCCCGACGTGGTGGTAATCTGGAGTATCTCGTCGACTGGGAAGGCTACGGACCAGAGGAGAGGTCGTGGGTATCCAGAGTTGACATTCTAGATCCAGCCCTCATGGAGGAATTCCACTGTAACCATCCGGAATGTCCAGCCCCTCGAGGACGAGGTAGACCACCACGACGTCGGAGGCCTCGGCCCTCAGGAGCGGGCCCTGGGGAGGGGGGTAATGTCACGGATTGGCCAGGTTCCACCACCTCCCTCACTCAGCGATCACAATCACCCGACTTCTAATCAGACGCACCTGCAGCTCATCACCCATCACCAATATAAGCACACATCACACACCACTCAGTGTCCGGGCTCGTTTGCACGAAGCAGACTCATTGTGCTTCACTCTTGTGGTCACAATCCTTAACCAAACCTTGATCCTTACCTTCTGATACTTACCTGTATTCTCGTTCTGTTCCAGTTTGAAAGTCAAGTCTCTGTCTCCAGCCAGCGGTGTGTCAGCCATAAGTCTATCTACCGAACTCCAGCGGTGTGTGTGTGTGTGAGTCTTCTGAAGTTCTCCTCCCGTCGTTCCTGGAAAGGAAAAGCATCAATCAACATTTAATCTGTCTGCATATCAAGAATTACATATTGGACTGTTATACTTACCCGGTTCTGCACGCTATCCTCTTCAACTTGCTCTGCTGTGAATAAACCTGTTAACATTTGCACTTACCTGTCTCGTTGGTCTGCTTCCGTAACAAATATATGTCTTAACTCACAAAAAAAATTAGTCATGTTCATTCATGTATTTCATTCACTTTTTATTGCATCGAATTATCATAATTTCCTGAAATTTGGCATGTGAAATGATCATGCTTAACATACTAAACATACAGTACTTTGTATTTCTTATTTCTGTATGTTTGTTGTTTATGTGATTTACAATATTTAATGCACTATAAACTATTAAGCAAATCAAGTCAAATTATTTTATTTGGCAACTCAATTGGAATTTAGTGGAATTTTTTTTTTTTGAATTTCAATTCTGTTTCCTGACATTTCAATTCCAATTCCATTTCCTGTCAGCTGCATGCAATTCCAATTCCATTCCAGGAAGTGAATTGGAATTTACCATTCATTCTCAATTCAATTCATGAATGGCCCCAACCCTGTTCCAAATAATCACTTTCCCAAACAAAAACACATATGTGACCCTGGACCACAAAACCAGTCTTAAGTCGCTGGGGTATATTTGTAGCAATAGCCAAAAATACATTGTATGGGTCAAAATGATTGATTTTTCTTTTATGTCAAAAATCATTAGGGAATTAAGTAAAGATCATGTTACATTAAGATTTTTTTGTAAAATTCCTACTGTAAACCTATCAAAATGTAATTTTAGATTAGTAATATATGCATTGTTAAGAACTTAATTTGGACAACTTTAAAGGTGATTTTCTCAGTATTTTGATTTTTTTGCACCCTTAGATTCATGATTTTCAAATAGATGTATCTCGGCCAAATCCTAACAAACTATACATCAATAGAAAGCTTATTTATTGAGCTTTCATATGATGTATATATCTCAGTTTTGTAAAATTTAACCTTATGACTGGTTTTGTGGTCCAGGGTCACATATAGTGAAAATCATATGGTCTACAGTTAAAATTGAAAGGATTAGCTTTCAGAATAAAATTTCCTGATAATTTACTCACCTCCATGTCATCCAAATGTTGCTAACATGATTTGTGTCATTAGCATGTTATTGACATGATTAGCCTGTTACTAGCATGTTGCTAGCATGATTAGAATGTCACTAGCATGATATTAGCATTAGTAGCCTGTTGGTAGCATGATTAACAAGCTGCTAGCATGTTTGTAACATGATTAACATGTCAATAGCGTGTTGCTAGCATGTTGTTAGCATCATTACCATGTTGCCAGCATGATTAGCAAGGCACTAGCATGTTTTTAACATGATTAGCATGTTGTTAGCATTATGTTAGCATTACTAGCATGATTAACAAGTTACTAGCATAATTAACATGTTTCTAACCTGATTAACATGTTGATAGCATGTTTCTAGCATGATTAGCATGTTGTTAGCATGTTTCTAACATGATTAACATGTTGATAACATATTGTTAACATGTTTTTTAGCCTAATTAGCATGTTGTTAGCACATTTCTAACATGATTACAATGTTGTTAGCATGTTTCTAGCATATTGTTAGCATGTTTCTAGCATGTTGTTAGCGTCATTACCATGTTGCTAGCATGACTAGCAAGGCACTAGCCTGTTTTTAACATGATTAACATGTTAGCATGTTTCTAACATGATTAGCATGTTATTAGCATGTAGCTAACATGACTATAATGTCACTAGCATTATGTTAGCATTATTAGCATGATTAACAAGTCACTAGCATGATTATCATGTTGTTAGCATGTTTTTAGACTGATTAGCAAGTTATTAGCATGTTACTAACATGATTAGTGTCATTAGCATGTTATTAACATGATTAGCCTGTTACTAGAATGTTGCTAGCATGATTAGAATGTCACTAGCATGATGTTAGCATTAGTAGCCTGTTGTTAGCATTATTAACAAGTTACTAGCATGTTTCTAGCATGTTTGTAACATGAGTAACATGTCAATAGCGTATTGCTAGCATGATTAGAATGTCACTAGCATGATGTTAGCATTAGTAGCCTGTTGTTAGCATTATTAAAAAGTTACAAGCATGTTTCTAGCATGTTTGTAACATGATTAACATGTCAATAGCGTGTTGCTAGCATGTTGTTAGCATCATTACCATGTTGCTAGCATGATTAACAAGGCACTAGCATGTTTCTAACATGATTAGCATGTTGTTAGCATGTTTTAAAAATAATTATCAAGTTATTAGCATGTTACTAACATAATTATCATGTCCTTAGCATGTTTCTAACATGATTAGCCTGTTACTAGCATGTTGCTAGCATGATTAGAACGTTGCTAGCATGATGTGATCATTAGTTGTTAGCACGATTAACAAGTTACTAACATGTTTCTAGCATGATTAGCATGTTGTTAACATGATTCTAGCCTGATTAGCATGTCACTAACATGATTCTAGTTGCTAGGATAGATAGATAGATAGATAGATAGATAGATAGATAGATAGATAGATAGATAGATAGAGTTTAAATGGATTAGACATATAGACCTTTTTCCTGAGTAAACGATGAGCGCCGCCATTACGAATTCTAACGTCAGATTGAATGCTTTTCTGTTCCGGTTTCCATAGGAACCCATTCAAATAGCGTCCATGTGTTTTTAATGTAGCTACCTTCCGCTGCTTCGTGTCATCTACACACTCATTAAAGTGAGGCACTGACAAATGACGGTCATTGCGACATTGCCAAGTGATGGCGCTATGGAGCCATGTGCTTTTTAAAAACATTTTAATAGGTTTAACATTAGTTTATTAGCTCGGAATATACCCTAATTTGACTAGAAACAATGCAGACCGGAAATGCAAAGAATTCTTTCAGTTAAGAGTCGGACTTACTTCTGTGTTCAGGAAAAAGGTCTATAGTACATAGAAGAGAAGCTTAACTGAGTCTCAAAGGATTCTGGGAGTTTTGACAGTTGGAGTTTGAATAGTGTTGGCTCATTTGAACATTCCGTCAATGTAAGTCTATGGGATTTCCCCCAGTTTTAATCGTCATTTTTAGGAAAACCGTAAGTCCGATCAGTTAGAAAAGATACAGCAACTGGAGTCAGATCAGTCTGAAGATCTGGGCTGAGTTTGGAGTTTGTAGAGTTAAAGCTCTAGGAGGAGTAGCAGTAAGAAATTTTAGTCTCAGAGGAATAATAATTACTGTAAGTTTAAATAGCATCTAAGTAGGTTGGCTTTCTCAAGCAAACTTAATAAAAAGGCAACACAATCTTAAATGATTTTCATTTATTCAGTTTCATTCATTCCAAAGGGTAAAGTTTACTAAGATCCACCAACATTAGTTTATTTAAAAGAAAATGAATGCTACACAGGAGGCGTTAGACTAGACTTGAGCACAAAAATATACAGTGTTAGTATTAACTGCTACACTCTTCCCCCAAAATCAAAAATGATAGTAATAAAGAAAGAATGCTAACATACCGTACCATATGACATTATTGCACAAATACTTCCACTTGTGTTAAAATTGACATTGGTATCACTGTTTAACAGTTCAAGCTGCTCAGCTGCACAACTGACAGTGAAGGTTAAACATGCTTCACACATGGAGTTTAACATGTTCTTTAATATTTTTCTCTCAGGTTAGCATTGTTGCAAAACATTATACAGTCAAGCCTGACATATGAGAAATACTGGCAAACATATCATTAAATGCCCACAGAGACAACAACAACCTAATCTCAATAAAAACAAATATTTAAATAAAACTGGAATTAATTGTATTTATGTCTGTCTGTCCATACATTCCTTGGCCGACAACCCCATAGCCCATCTTCAGAACAATAGATTGAAATCAAACAAATAGAATATGCTTTTTGTTCATTTTAAGTGACCAGCCACCACTGTAGATGTTTGGCCTTAAAGGGACAGTTCACACAAAATCATTTACTCACCCTTGTTGATCCAAACCTGTTTGAGATGAATATATTTGATGAGAAATACTGTAAAAACAGTAATTGTGTACAATAATAAAAAAAAAAAACCTTTTCTCTTTTTGAGTATGTTTTAAAATGTAATTTATTTATGTGATGGTACAGCTGAATTTTCAGCATCGTTACTCCAGTCTTCAGTGTCACTGATCCTTCAGAAATAATTTTAATATGCTGATGCTAGGAAATTAAAAAGAAGAGAACTTTAGATATAAATCATGGGGTCCAGAACTAAATTTAAAACATTGAACCCCACTGCCTTTCATTGTATGGACAAAAAAAAATTTCACAGGTTTGGACATTTTTTGGTGAATTATGCTTTTTACACAACTTCACATTGTGTGAAAAGTTTTTGAGTGCGATTAGGACAACCTGGACAGCCACTGGCTGCAATCTGCATAATTTAATAGATTGGGACATCAAATGTCTTTTAGTCTTTAATATATATATATACAGTGTATATATATATATATATATATATATATATATATATATATATATATATATATATATATATATATATATATAATATAAGTTTTTCAACAGTAATAAGATTTTTAATGTTTTATTTTTTAAAGAAGTCTCTTTTACTTACCAAGCCTGCATTTATTTGATCCAAAGATCAGCACGCACAGTAATATTTTGAAATATTTTTACTATTTAAAATAACTGTTTTCTATTTGAATATATTTTAAAATGTAATTTATTCCTGTGATTTCATTTCATTTCATTACTCCAGTCACATGATCCTTCAGAATCTATTATAAAGCAGTACAACATTACACACAATTTTGTAAATTTGCACCATGCAGGACTTGAACCCACAACATGAAAGTCTTCAGTGTCAGCAGCTTAGCAGTGTGAGCCACTCAGTTAATACACATTCAAGTAGCTGCAGAAGAGAAGTTTAGGTGTTAGTTAGCTAGTTAGCTTAGATGCTAACCAATTAGCATGCTAAGCTAACTAGCATAACGCAAACATTGCATAGCATGCATAAACTAGCATAAATGGAAAATTACAAATGAGATATCATCAGAACTGGCATAACC
>NC_133370.1:41776523-41853897 GCF_049309525.1 Garra rufa
TAATAGTTTAGGGATAGTTCACCCAAAAATAAAAAATTCTGTCATTAATTCCTGACCCTCATTTTGTTCCAAACCCATAAGACCTTTATTCATCTTCGAAACACAAATTAAGATATTTTTGATGAAATTCGAGAGCTTTCTGACCCTGCATAGACAGCAACACAACTGACACGTTCAAGGCCCGGAAAGGTATTAAGGACATTATTTAAATAGTCCATGTGGCATCAGTGGTTCAACCTTCATTTTATGAAGCTATGACAATACTTTTTGTGTGCAAGAAAACAGAAATAATGACTTCATACCCAGTTAGAATTCACACCCCTGGCAAATTCTGACTTAAAGTTACTTTTATTCAACCGGCAAGTTTTTTTGTACTGGAAATGACACAGGCTTCTCCCAAAAGATAATAAGACTTATGTACAAGAGGCATCATTGTGGAAAAAAAAAATATTTCTTAACTTTCATTTACATTTGAACAAAATGTGTCATGTCCAAAATGATTCATACCCTTTGCAAACTGTCACAGTCTATGGGAAAACACAAAGTTCTATACCATTCCAAATAGTCCAAGCTGTTCTAAAGCATCCTAATTACCCTGATTTATTGGGAACAGCTGTTTTAATCAACTCAACAGGTGAAAAACAGAAGCTCTCTGCTGTTGGTTTGTGGACAGTCAAGACAAAGGAGCTCACTAAGGACATTCGGCTGTGCAATATGGCTGCTTACAAGTCAGGAAAGGGCTATAAGACCATATCTAAATGTTTTGAAGTTCCAGTGGCTACAGTGCAAAGTATTATTAAAAAATACAAGATGTTCCACACTGTGAAAAATTTCAGAGGATGTGGTCAGAAGCCAAAAGTGACACCTGGCCAGGAGGATAGTGAGAGAGGTAAAAAAGAATCCAAGGATCACTACCAAGGCCATCCTGATGAATCTGGGCTCTGCTGGTGGCAACATCTTAAGGCAGACAGTCCAAGGGACACTGCACACCGCTGGGTTCCACGGACACAGACCAAGGAGGACACCACTTCTCCAGATAAGGCACACAAAAGCCCGCTTGGCCTTTGCAAATGCTCATCTGGACAAAGAAGAAGACTTCTGGTCTTCTGTTTTATGGTCAGATCAAACAAAAATGTAATTGTTTGGCCACAATGATGTAGCCTTCATTTGGTGTAAAAAAGGAGAAGCCTTCAACCCTAAGAACACCATCCCCACTGTCAAACATGGTGGTGGGAACCTAATGTTTTGGGGGTGTTTTTCAGCCGGTGGACCAGGGAACCTAATCACAGTAAACAACACAACGAAAAAGGAGCAATACATCAAAATTCTCAACAACAACAACAGGCAGCCTGCAGAGAAACTTGGCCTTGGGCACCAGTGGACATTTCAGCATGACAACGACCCAAAACACACAGCAAAAGTGGTAAAGAAATGGTTAGAAGACAAAAACATTAACGTTTTGCAGTGGCCCAGCCAGAGTCCTGACTTAAATCCAATTGAGAATCTGTGGAGGGAGCTAAAGATCAGGGTGATGGCAAGGAGACCCTCCAAACTGAAAGAGTTGTAGATCATCGCTAAAGATGAATGGGCAAAAATACCAATGGAGACATGCAAAAAGCTGGTCAGCAATTATAGGAAGCTGTAATAGCCAATAAAGGCTTTTCTATTGATTATTGAGAAGGGTATGAATAATTTTGGACATCCCACTTTCTGTTTAAACATAAATAAAAGATGAGTAATTATTTATTCCACAATGATGCCTCTTGTACATCGTCTTGTTATCTTTTGGAAGAAGCCTGTGTCATTTCTAATGAAAAAAAAAAAACTTGCTGGTTGAATAAAAGTAACTTTAAGTCAGAATTTGCCAGGGGTATGAATAATTTCGGGCTTGACTCTATGTCGAAGACAGACACGGAAGAGAAGAAATTGTTAAATAAAGTTATTATTTTCGTTTTTTTGCCCACAAAATGTATTATCATAGCTTCAAAAAATTACAGTTGAACCTTTCTGGGCCTTGAATGTGGTAGTTACATTGCTGTCTGTGATAGAGTAGAGCTAAGTAGAGCTTCAATGCTTTTAACAGAACTTTGTGAGAATGCAATGAACTAAGATGACTGACAACTTTTTAGCGATTATAAGGGGAGCACTCTTTGCTTGCTTTCTGTGCTTTAATCATTTCAGAATTTGAATAAATTCACTCACAGATTCACTCTCTGATTGTCACACCCCCGGACTTTCTTGTTGGTTTTTCCCATTTTCCCCCGCAGTTCTGAGTGTTTTTGGTTTCTCCCTTATTGTCTGCACCTGTGTTTGTAATTAGTCTGTCTATTTAAGGTGTGTGTTTTCCCAGTACTCTTGTCGGTCTTTAATGTTATATGGATGTTTTCCCCTGGTGTTCCTGTGTCTGCCTGTATTCCGTTGGATTTATTAAATATACGTCTTTTATTTACGTCGTTGTTCGTGTGTTCCTGCCTGCATCGTGACAGAAAGACCAACCGAAACAGTTTTTTTTTTGCGTATTCCACCCCGTTTTGTTTATCATTCAGTTTTTCAGTCTTTTTGTTTCCGTAGTGTTTTCCCCCATGGATCCCTTCCTCCAACCAGAATTCATCCTCCTCCGGCTGAAGCAGGGGGATTTACCGCTCGAGGGTTTTACGATCATGTTCCAGCTTGTAGCAAACACCACCAGCTACCCGGACGACGCGCTCTGTGCGTTCTACGACGCTAGCCTCAACACGTCATGCAGAGCGCCGTCGTCCGAGGACGGCCCTCGAGCGGATTTCGCCGCATTTGTGGAGTGGACACTGGCGAGAAACAGACCCGCGTTCCCCGCCTGTTCCAAGGAGCATCTCGCCAGTGCCACTCCGGACCCAGAGCCCAGCCAGCCACCCCGACCCGTGGATTATGAGCCCTTCACAGACGGAAAGCCCGAGCCCGGAGCGACAGCAGTATGGAGTGCCGACGGGGTCAAAACTGCTGATCAGGTGCGTGAGCCGGCCATTACATCCGCGACGGTGGAGTGCTTCATGGAGCAAGAGAGGGCTGTAGAGAGCCCCGTCCACTGCACCGCCACTGGGGGTGAGCAAGAGCACTCTGGGGACTTAATTGACTCTTTCACAGAAATACCCATCTGCCTGGATTTTCCTCCCTCTTCTGCCTAAGCCTGAATCTCCGCTGGTTCCGCCCAGCCATCCAGAGTCACCGCTGGTTCCGCCCAGCCTTCATGAATCCCCGTTGTCTGCTGTCTGTCCCCTTGCTCACCCTCAGCCCACCATCTGTGTGGTGGGTTCGCCGCGGGTCTGCCAATCTCCATCGGTGTCATGGCTGGAGGATCCTTCACCATCGCCTCCAGCCTCAGAGTCCTGGACTCCGCCTCGGCCCTCCGACCCTGCGGTTCCACCCCGGCTCTCTGCTCCCTCGTCTCCGCCGTCGGTCCACCAGCTCCACCGGGCTCCATCGTCCCTCCGGCTCCGCCCTGGTCAGTCGTCGCCCCACCTTCGCCTCTGGACTATACTCCTCCGGCTGTGCCTCGTCGCTCCGTCCCACCAGCTCGTTGGACCTCCTCCCTCCCGCGGGCACAGCCTCAGCCCTCTGTCGCTCCGGCTCCGCCGCGGATCTCCATCTCCGCCTTGGTCGCCAGAGCCTTGGGTTCCGCCTTGGCCCTCCGGATCCGCGGTGTCACCCAAGATCTTCGGCTTTCCGTCTCCGCATCGGGCTCTCCCAACACCTGCTCCGCCTCCGTCGGTCGGCCCCATGGAGTCGTCAGCCTCTCCTCCTCCATGGCTCCTCCCTCCATCGGCTCCACCTTGGAACTCCATCATGGCTGAGTTCTGGGTCCCACCTGGCTCCTCCTGCTCCAGCCCCTTCCTGTCACCTCCTTGGCTCCTCCCTCCGTCACCACCCTGGACTCCATCTTGTGTCCTCCTCCCGGGAGTCCGTCCTCCACCTAAGCCCCCTCCTAAGACTTTGTACTGTTTCCTTTTGTCTGTTTGTCGGCACGAGGACGTGCCTTCCGGGAGGGGGAGGTAATGTCACACCCCCGGACTTTCTTGTAGGTTTTTCCCATTTTTTTTCCCCCGCAGTTCTGAGTGTTTTTGGTTTCTCCCTTATTGTCTGCACCTGTGTTTGTAATTAGTCTGTCTATTTAAGGTGTGTGTTTTCCCAGTACTCTTGTCGGTCTTTAATGTTATATGGATGTTTTCCCCTGGTGTTCCTGTGTCTGCCTGTATTCCGTTGGATTTATTAAATATACGTCTTTTATTTACGTCGTTGTTCGTGTGTTCCTGCCTGCATCGTGACACTGATAACTATTCATACAATATTTCCACTTGCCATTGTACAGTATGTACTACTTGACTTAACTGAGTGAAAGTGTAGTAGATCCAGGGTGGTGTGATTAAGTGGAGATGGGGATTTGTTAACATACTCATGGATCAGCGTATACTAAATGAGGTAAGGGTACATTCAAGCCATTTAAAAAAAAGTTTAAATATGTCATTTTGATTCAAAGATACGTTTTAAGGGATAAAATTAGTAACTGCAGGGGAATTAAAGATCGCATAGTTTACTGACAACTCTAAAATCACCTGCGATACTCAACCACTAGGGTAAAGGCTCTAAAGTAAGTTTAATTTGACAGAATACAAATTCCACTCACAAACTGAACTGTTTACAGTGAAAAATAAAATACAGAATCACATTTACAAAATGCTAAGCACTGGTCTCATATGTTTGCTCCTGTGACTGCCATAAGTCAGAAAACATAAGCAGTTTCACAGAACAGATCACAGAACACACAACTTTAGCCATATCAAAGTCATTTTGCAAAAACATTACGAATACATGAAAGCTTTAACCTCTCTGAAAGCTCAGCCGCTTTCTAAAAGTTCCCTAGTGATCGAAAATGTGTGCGCATTGACAGCTTTCATATCTTATTCATTAGAGTCAAGCTAAAATTCTGGAAGCATCTGAAATGTATTTTCTTAAATACATAATTTATAAATAATCCCTATCACAACTGGAAAAAGTTTGCATGTTAATAAACAAGGCATTTTAAACTACTGTAAATGTATCTAAGTTTGTTTACAAGGAATCAAAATGATACAAAGTGATTCTACGAGATTTAAACGAATTAAACGAAATTTGAACTAAACGTGGCTGGTAATTATTCATCTTTTAGCCCTACTTGTAACCATGGCCCAATTTCTGCCCTATAAACCATGTAGGATGAGCACTGTAGCATCTATAAATAACAGAAAACAGGAAAAACTTGAGCTATATTTAAAAAGACTACACCTAAGATTTCGTCTGCCTTCTGATTGAAGGCTTTCTACTGAAAAACGTTTTGAGTCAGTATATAAAAAAAAATCTTACTGATGAGAAAAAATTAAGACAAGTGAACACACATCTCTTTCAGATTTTTTGCTAAACTTTACAGTCGGGCTTTACCTTTTCATCTTTCTCTGGTCCAGCATTGCCAGATCTCTCAGTGGTGTCGCCAGCAACTGAAGTCTCATCTTTGCTTCTCTCCTCCTCACCTTTTACAAGCCATGCTGCCAATTCAGATTAATCACAAAATTTAGAATACAAAATAATCAATGGCCAGTTTCACAGGTACAGACCAAGTCTGTTTCTAGTTCACATGACAATACAAGTTATTGTTTTATGTTAACTCCAAATAATTGACTAAATAAATGTATGAAATATATTTAGATATTTCAAATTTCATTCACTGATGTAATAAAGCATATTTTCACAATGAAAAAAGTTAAATGACTGTCATTTATTAAAATTTAACGAAACATGAGATGAAATGTGATTCATGTTTGATGAAATTAAATGTGATGTTTTCTCACCGTCAGCATTGTCTAGACTCTGTTTATGGCACACCTCAAACGCCTGACCCACGGTCCGCACTATCCTCATGGCTTGGCTCTGAGACACAGAAGACAGATCTTTCAGCAACCAAGGTTTATTGAACATGTCAAACATACTTTCTCACATGCAGGTAAACATCTGTAGATTTTCATTTGATATGGGGCAAAATGCTGTACTGGGAGAGACACAACAATTAATTCACCTTCGAGAGGCAAAGAGATTTATAGAAAAAAAATGACAGATATAAGTAAGAGAGGAGTGAGTGAGTGGGAGAGAGAGAACATTACATCCATAAGTCAATTCCACATTATAGTGGTGCTGTCAAACTGATGGATTAGTTCATTTCAGATGGGCCCTGGCGCTGCGAACAAAACCCAAGCCAAAGACACTCATATCAAGCAGCTTATGCCAAGTTGCCAACATCACTTTATTTCTGTAGAAAATGGCTATTGCAGGTTAAAAATATTCTACAAGACAAAGTTTGCAAACATAATAATTTAGAATTACATAGAATAGTAGTTTGTTCTTTAAGTTGAACTTTATTTTGTGTGTGTAGAAACATAACAAAACATAAAGTTACATTTGAATATTTTTTGTGATTTTTATATATGCTAGAAATAATATTTACATCTTTGTTTTATAAATATTTAAGATGGACTGTGCAAGTGTGATTACCTGAATCTGATACAGCATTCATTCTTCAGCTCAAGCTCATATTTACAATAAAACATTAGTTTGAATGTCCACTGACGAAAGCGATATCTTTGTCATACTATCCTTTTATCTGTAAAGGATGATTTCCAATGACAGTGCTACTCCTTGTTTACAATCCTGTTCCCCATCAATATAAAAGTCTTTACTGCTGACTCATTCATAATAACAGTCTCTTATCGCCATATTTATCTAATTTGTTCTGAAACAAATAACATAATAATGAGACCAAAGGCTGCCCATTAGATTTACCCAAAACAAATTATATCTCATGTTTAACCACTATAGAGACATTAAACCCAGCTGCAAATGCGAGATAATCTGGCCGAGGTGATGCTGCTTTCGGCAGGTGAACGCTGAATGGCCACTGATGCCCTGGAGCTCACATCTCCGAAAACATTGAAACAAATTTTCTGTTAAATTTTCTTTGACTCTAGCCATCTATTTCTTTCTATGTCTTGCGCTTCTATCCTAGACTCAACTGTTTGCTGTCACAATCAGGGTTAGCACTGATTGGGATGACACCTGTTCCCCCTTTATGCTGATTTTCCTCTCTATTTCTCTCTGCGTGTTCCTAGGCTTTTCGCCAGATTATTGTACTGCACTGCCTGATATAATTTTTATCACTATTTGTCGAGTCTTTTTACATGTGTTTTGCCTAGTCTTCAAGTTACCTGCCGTCTGCGGCTCGTCCTCCCTTGGACGATCATCTCCGGTCTGTTTGCACCTGCTGAGAAAGTCGCCCTTCACTTTGCTGCCTGGGACTGCTCTCCCTCTCTCGCAAGTCAAGTTTATTCCAGTGTTCCAGTTTTTCCTGAGTTCGTACAGATCTGTGCTACCTATACGGGCTGTGGACTGCACACTGCCTAAGTTATGAGACATTAAAAACCTCTGTTTTGACTTGTCTTTGCCTCTGGGTCCATTTGTCGTGAAATTTTCAAATAGATGTTATCTTTATTAAACTGCTTATTTAAATACCGCAAATAGAGTGATACAAACAGTGAAACGGTTGGAGATCTGATATTAGTAGAATATTGCTCTACTCTCAGCCAATATACATATATATAAATATAAACACAGTGGTTAAATTGGGCTGGGCCATCCTCATACAATTTCAATATTATAGCCTATAGTTTTAAACACTTTAGGGCCATTCACATGTCACGTCCTTGCACGCTCAAGTTTGCTATTTCAAATGTAGACATGTGGTATGCACGCTTATAATGGTCTTCAGAAAAGTTTTGGTTGCATTTTAACTACCGATTAACTAATAGCTTTGTGCTTTGTTTACAGCCATTATCGGGGAAACCACTATATCCTCCTGACTATCAGGAAAAAACTTTTTGTGAATTTAGTAATTTTTCCTGTCATTACATTATTTAGAGCATAAAAAAAAAGAAAAATAAAATGTTTGAAAAATGATATTGTATGCTACGTCCTCTATAGAGGACACCAGGACTTTAAAAAGTCCTGTTTTAAAAAATAAAAACACACGAATAAACAAGAAAAGGCAAAAACTGTGCAATTTTTTTGTTTTATTAACACAAACCTATTGCTATTTTTTTATACCAAACTTTATATAAAGATGATTCTCAACTACATTATCAAAAATGTAACAGAATGATTTGATATAACATTTTTCTTTATGCAAAATGTGTGTGAAATGGCCATATACAGGTTTTCCCAATTTATACAATATATCTGTAAACTGTATATAATTTGCATATTAATATGTTTTTGGGGCAACATATAATAAAAATAAGTGTAATAAAAGGAGTAATAAATTGCATAATTTTCATAATAATATCTATTATTTTATAGCAATATTGAAATATAATTTACTTCCCTATTCACTTGTTGTGTCTCCCAAAATGTGTAATTAACATGCTTTAAGTCCTGGTGTCCTCTATAGTATGAAATTTATGTCCTGTCTCATAACAGAAAGTCATATTTTGATTTGAAACCCCATAACATTTTCTTGCGATGTTGTTTTATGAAAATTTTAAAATTGGTGAGATTTAAATGATTACAAAATATGATCATATTTTCATACGGGTGTTAGATTTGATTACTAAAATAATATCAGCCATTTTTAAAGACCAAGGGGAGTGGTCATGGTGAAACTTCCAAACATTTGGTATCTCTGAAAAGCCCTGAATGTGCTCTTTACAGGACATCCAGACTTAAAATCTGTGTAAGGTCTCAGAGAAAAATTGCTAAAAACGTATTCCTCTACAGAGGAAAAAACTCCATTGCTGGTAGTCAGGAGGATATTTCTTACGTTCCAAAAGCGCCTTCTACTAGCAGAGAATCAAATTGGCTTTTCAGTAAGTCTGTCTGCTGTTTCCACCCATATAACCCTATTTAAAATTATTATATTACATAAATGATACTTCTGACTCATCTCTTTTCTTAGATGATTTAAAGGCTGAAATGTGAGGTTTATTATTAAACATTTTTTTGCGAAAACCAGCACACGTAAATCATGTTTTTACAGTCATGTTACCATAGACATTGCCTTGATCATCATTTTAGTATTTATAACAGAGGGCTCTCTCAACTTGTTATATTTTACAGTTTGTCAATTGAAGCTTGAAAATTTGCTGGAAAATCATTACTGGTTCATTTGGTCATTGTTGGAATTTTCTGCTGATTTGCCATCAAGAACATCAGTTGTCATCAAGATAATGTAACAAATGTAAATGTAGAACACATCAAAGAAAATCAAACATTAAGTCTGTAGGGCACAAAACTCTCTTACTTTAGTCCTGGACCAGCATCCTTAGTGCTGAACCCTGTTACTTTAAATCATCTGATGAATAATATGACAATTAAACAATTGATCTCCATCAGAATGAATCCATTGCTAAGATTTTACCATTTCCATTCCTGGGCAATTAATTAATATTATTTGTGCAAATATTATCAAATGTCTGTTGGATTTCCTGTATTATGGTGATGTTTACCTTTCTCTTCGACTTGAAGACATTGCAGCGGAACACATTGCTTTTCTTGTCTCTTGCTATGTAACTGAATATCTTCAGGTCCTGTGAATCATGCGAGACGTAAAATATTCTGAAAAGGAAAAAAAATGAATAATGAGCTGCAGCAATTGACCTTAAAACTGTCTCATTGCCATGGCAACAACAAGGCTAACAAGCTCTTCACTAACTTGGTCCCTCTGACATGTCATTAAACATTACAGAAATACAATAAATGTGCTCAGTAGATTTTAAAAAGTACAACAGCTTTTAGGAACACAACAGTAAATATTACTGTTAAACCGAAACTCTAGAAATGGGTCCATTTATTACAGTAATACTAAAATGGACTGGCACTAGTCAACACTTATGATGTTACTGCTAACAGTATATTTATGTGCACTGGAGACCAGTTGTTGCTATGGGGATTTTGAAGACATTCTGTTTTTTTGTTGCAGCTCACGGAGCCAAATGAATTTGATGTGATGTGCACGTGCACAATGATAAAGGTCATCAAACCCCAGAGGCCATGTCACTCCAGTCATGAGCAAAATTAGAAATCAACTCTCTATGTAAACAAAATGTGGTTCAATTACCTGAAAATGGGGTCCTGGGCCAGTGTCATTTGGCTTTCATCCCAGCTATAGTCATGTTTCTAACATACATATTTAGCACATTTTTAGTCAAGAAATATGTACATACACAATTAATTGCACAACATCAGTTGTATATTATAACTGTTATTATAAAATTACAAGGTGGAAAAATAGAAACACCTCACCTTTTTCTTTTTCCGCAAAACCACCTTGACACCATCCACTGACACAATAAGGTTGACTTTCTTCTTCTTGATGTTTTTAATTTTAAACTCATACTGAAAATGATAGAAAAAAAGGATGGATTGAATTAATTAAAGCATGAACCATGACATGAACCTCACACTTAAAAAATAGTAACATCTAAATTAACTAGTTTTATTTAAAAAAAAAAAAATTATTATACTGAATCAACCTAACTACATCAATTTATAAACAAAAAACATTTTTTGAGAATTTAAAACATATTCCTAAAACATGCCTTATGTTTTTTTTGTAACAAATAAATAAATACAAAAAAACTGTCACACTTTTTGCATTTTCCTTTTATCTTTTACTGTATCACCACTATATAGGTGGCAATATAATAATATAATTTCAAAGTAAAATGCTTCTACAAGCTTGAGACTACTGTAAAAACATCTATACCATTTTTTATGTACAATATAGGAGAGTACTGTAATTTGTTTAAAGTGCCCCTATTATGCCTTTTCAAATATGATATTTCATGTAGTGTGTCATGTAGCTGTATGTGAACATAAACTATCTGCAAAGTTGTGACGCCGACAGTGCACTATAAATGAAGTTTTTGTCTAACAAAAAAAAGAGTCGGCTCACATTCGCCTAAACGAGTCGTCAGCAATTCGAATCTTTTTTCTGTAACGGCCACATGTCACGAGCTACACATTTGCGTAATGTCCGCCCACGTTCAATTTCGCGAACAACTTGCCCGCCCACAAACAGTAGGCCTACCATTTTCACGTGGATTAACGTTACATCATGTCAAGAAGACGCCCTGCGAGTGAATTTGTTTTATATGCCCTTCCGAAAGATGAAACTACCAAGGATGAGTGGTTAATTTTTTCAACACCTCAGCAGTCCAATGCCAATCTTGTGTTGTGTTCGCGTCATTTTACTGATGACTGTTTTTCCAATCTTGGGGAGTAACGTTACAACGCGAGATTCACCAAACGCTTGGTTTTAAAAAATGGATCAGTGCCCAGTTTATTTGGACCGGCTTGCTCCTCTGAACTTCTACCTGTAAGTATGATTAATAATTGATGATTGTATTTTCTAGCGATCGTTCAAAATACGTCTTTGTGTACGTTATGGTGTGTAACAACCCCGCACATGTCTTGGTAACCGGCTAACTTGCGTTTCTGTAGTTCTGTTGTTCAGCTGTGAGTGCAATGTAGTCTAAAAATTGTGATTGATGCAGCTTGACTGTCTGTCTGCCTTATTAGTTTAAGTAATGATAATGATAAACGATGGCTTAACGCAGTGTTATGGGTTGTACGTTACAGTGTTGAAGTTCACAACGTAGAGGTGTGCCCGGTTCGCTTACAAAAGCAAATTGCAAGCACTTCCCACAGTTATAATATGACACCCACTGAGAAACGTCCTGCTCCAGTCGTGCTTGCAAAACAGTTTCTTGTCTATGTGCCACTTCAACCGTTTCATCGTCAGACTCCGGCTCGAATTGATAGGGTAAAATCGAGGCTATCTTTTCTACGCATTAACAGGTCTCCACAGCTGTCATTCAGTTATGCCAATGGGCGTTTCGTTTTGCGCTGAAGCGGTAGACCAATCCAAAAGGACTGCACCATCTGACCAATCACAGCAGTGAGGGCTCACGGAAAGGAGGGGTTTAGAGAGACTGATTCTTCGAACTGCTTCACACGAGTCGTTTACGAATCATTTAGAAACGGGGTAAAATTAAATCTAATTTTTGAGAAAACTAAAGTGTTTTTTGAACTTGCATACATGTAAACCTGTTTTAAGAGACTATTACAACAATATTAACTACCTTTAACATGGCATAATAGGGGCACTTTAAGTGTCATGTTTTTTATACATAACACAAGTACAGCAAAAACGGTAAAAATCTGAAATATTTTACTATTCAAAATGACTGTTGTTTATTTGAATATATTTTAACAATGTAATATATTCCTGTGATTTCAATGCTGAATTTTAGCATTACATGATCTTTCAGAAATCATTCAAATTTTCTGGTTTGCTGCTCAAAAGACATTTATTATTATGTTGAAATCAGCTGAGTAGAATTTTTTTTAGGTTTATTTGGTGGATAGAAAGTTCAGGAGAACAGCATTTATCTGAAACAGAAATCTCTTGTAACATTATAAATGTCTTTATCATCACTTTCGAAAGCATCCAATTTAAAGCAAAAAAATATATATATATACCGATTCCCAGCTTTAGAATGGTATAAGTGTATAATGTTACACAAGCTTTTTTTAATTTCAGATAAATGCTGATCTTTGGATCTTTCTATTCATCAAAAAATCCTGAAAAAATGTACTCAGATACTTTAAATATTGATAAAAATATTAATAAAAATAGTTTCTTGAACAGTAAATCGGCATATTAAAATGCTTTCTGAAGGATCATGTGACTGGAGTAATGATGCTGAAAATTTAGCTTTGATCACGGGAATAAATTGCATTTTAAAATATATTCAAATAAAAAAAAAACTGTTATTTTAAATAGCAAAAATATTTCTGAAATGTACTGCTTTTGCTGAACTTTGGATCAAAAAAATGCAGGCTTGGTGAGCAGAAGAGAATTCTTTAAACACATTAAATATGTTACTGTTCAAGAACTTTTGACTGGTAGTGCATGAACACAATTGAATTTATCATTGATCAGGTTACAGATTCTGGAGTATCCGCATGATATACAGTACAAATGAACAATTAAGTATGAAAAATGTCCATTATAACATGTACATCTCAAATCAAACAGATTCTCAATGTCTAGAAAACTTGAGCAACTTGCATTAATAAGATATTCATAAAGATATCAACCACCAATGGAGATGCTATTCCTTTCGGAAGACTTGCTTAGCTCTGTTAGATGCAGACTGCATGAATAATCAAAGAGTAGGAAATAAACAGCAAATCCACAGGGGTGGGATTAAAGGCGACGCACTAGGAATACTGAAGTGTGGCTGTGTTAAAAGAACTCTCTTTCATCTGAAGCTTTGATTAATGTTAACATGGGCCACTAGCAAGGCGGGCTATTTTCTAAAAAGCTTGTTACTCTGTCTGCTCTCAGTTCTCCTCAAAATATATAAAACAGAGGCTGATATTTTTTACAAATGTAAGTGCTATGAAACACTACTGACTTTATCAATTGATTTATCACTTGGAAAAGTTCCCTGAAGAAAAATCTTGTTCAAATACGTCTAAACATTGCACAAACACGTTCTCTTTGATGGAGGAAAGTCGATTAAGCTAAACCGTGCTGCTGCTGCCAGCACATTGGTGCAATCTCATAAATACTGGACCCCTGAGAAGAGAAGACGTGAATGAGCAGTCTTTACACTGGTACCATATTATTAGAATAAAGAACTTCCAAACACCTGCCTGAGCTAATAACTGTGATTTTTCATCATTTCAGAGTGTGAGCCCATTAACTTGTCCTATATCAGGACCAGTTATTCAGTGCAGAATCATTGAATAACTCTTGAGAATGGTTACAAAAGCAAGTATTAATGCAAAATGAAGATTAAATATTTAATAGTTTTGCACTATTTTCTAGGTCACAAATCAAAATGAATTTTACTGAGCATGTGAACTGTGTGTATAGTATTCTTAGATTGAAGAATGAAGTCAATGAAGTTTAAGATGCACTTTTCAAATCATTCTGGAGAAAAGACCATTTGGTTTCCCTGGTGGAAAAACAGCTTAACCAGCCTAGGCTGGTTGGCTGGTTTTAGCTGGTCATCAGGCTGGTTTTAGAGGGGTTTTGGACACTTTTCCAGCCTGGCCAGGCTGGTCTTAGCTGGTCAGGCTGGGAAACCAGCTACTTCCAGCTTAAACCAGCTAATTTTAAATCAGCTGTTTTTTCCAGCAGGAAATTCACACTCCATAATTAAAATATATATCACCAGTAATATCATCATTGTAATACTTGTGAATCAGTCAACTGTGTGTAGATATGCAATTCATTCATCATTCTTTCAAAGAGGTCATCTGTCTGCATTCTTATGAAAATTTTCCTATACTTCATCATCGGTCAAATTCAGGAACCCTTACCCGTATTCGTCTCATAGCGGCCAATATTTCAATCCTGCTTTTGGGTCGGACAATATCCAGACTCCCGATGAACTGTGATAGAAGAGGTTAAACATCAGATAAACTGTATATTCTGGGAAAATGATGTGCATTCATGCCAGTGCAACAGGTGAAGTACAGTTAGCCACTTAATTAAGAAACCTTACATTACATTGTCCATGTAAATATTACACATTAATCACAATGGGTTGTTACAATCCCTTCAACAATATAATTACATACTGTATTAATTTACATGCATATTCAGTACTCATAATACAATGACATGGTAACAGGTATGCTAATGAAGTATAAGCCATTTAATAAACAATTGTATTTTTTAATATTTACCTTCACCTCGAATGTGAGCCCATGCTGGAACTGCCCATCATTTTCAGCAGGAATCCTCTGATCCACTGAGTCGTCCACCAAATTATATTTACTCTTCTCCAGCATCGTTTTATGTTACGAAAATGTCGTTCGATACCTTTATTTACTCAAAACATGCTAAAGCCTCTTGGCTGCACTGATTTCTCGGGGATTTCTCTCATAGAAAGATGACGGCAGTCCTGAAAATGTCCAAAGGCAGAGATGCATCCAGCGTCATTTAGAGTAAATATGATCTTAGTGTTTGTTTCATAGCCGAGCAGAAGGCTTAGAAGGCGTACTGTCTGTTAGCACGCATAGTCTGGATTTCCAGCATGATGATAAATATCCCACCTGTCCCCGTTGGCGCAGACTGTCCCTTATCGTTAATTTATGGGTCTTACTATGGAAAAGGCTTGTCTATTAATATTCATCAGAGAAGCCTTCGCCATTGGAAGGTTATCAAGCAATATAAGCACGACTTGAGCTATATTCATGAGGCAAACGTTCCCCATAGGAAGGTTTCCAAGCAATGTCTGCATGACTTAATTAATATTCAGTCGCCAACCTTCAACGTAGTAGCATTGGTAATTTCGCGTCCATGACTTCAAAAAGGTTTCACTGTCAGGCTGTGAAATAAACCGGACTTTGGAAATACTTATGAAGTGCTGACATCTTGTGGTTAAAAAGGTGAACGCGCCTGAGGAGTGCTTTCACAGTGCGTGGTAACGTTAGAAAAAAAAATCTTTCCACTCCTACAAATAAATTGAAGCCATGACTTAAAGTTAAGATTTAAAAGTTCTGTAATATTACTTATATACAAACTGACAGACTAGTACAAAAACTGTATCTAAACGGGCTTTGACAGGGCTTGTTGTAAACAATGCCACTGAACCAAACAAAGCTTAATATTTCGCTGATTATTGCTGCTGAAAATGGTCAGTTATTGTCATGTTTTGAGGCTGTACTCATCTGTCTGATTGGGAAACACATTTGGAGTACTAGACTGCCAAAAGTTTTAACTTGTTGAGGAGAAGAGTGCAAGAAACTGTAAAGAGCTAAAGGCGTTTACGGTTGGCCAAACTGAACCAGGATTTGCAGAGCAAAAATCTTTAGTATAGGGAACAATTCTCACTATTAACCTGTTCCTTATTAGCATGCTCATTAGCTGTTTATTAGAACTTATAAATCACCTATTCTGCATGACCATATTCTACATCCCTAATCCTACCCAATACCTGAATTTAACAACTACCTTACTAACTATTAATAAGCAGCAAATTGGGAATTTATTGAGGCAAAAGCCGTAGTTAATAGTTTGTTAACAGCAAGAACTGTACCTTAAAATAAAGTGTGACCATGCAAACCCTCTATAGGCTATGTATACACATCCCCTGAAAATATCTAGACCAGAATTGATCTAAAATAGACTTACTCTTGTGTGTGTCTGTCTATCCCATATTACAGGGACCAAATGTCCCCACAGATATTTGAGAACATTTCCAAACTTTGTGGAGAAGCTCCTCAAGATGGCTGACAAACGTCTTCTGTCTGCAACGGTTTTCTCATAATCTTGCTATAAGTAATGTTGTGGGAATTGAATTGATTTAACACATTTTTTTTAACAAGTTGAGGGGGCAAATTCTCTAGTTCAGATAACTCACAAACTAACTGAGACAGAGAAAACTTAAAATGTTAAGTTGAATGAACAAATTCAGAAACTGCTAGTTGTGTCAACTTAAAAAAAGTTGGTAACGCTTTACATTAAGGTTGCCTTTGTAAAGGGTTTCTTAAAGTGTTCATAAATCACTAAAATAAGTAATTTACATTATAAATCATTGATAAGCAGTTATAATTGCATGAATACAAAAGGGTGATTTTAATGCAACACCTTTTAAAATAGTGAGACATTTTTAACTCACATGTTATAAATGCTTAATAATTATATTTATTCATACGTATTCCACTGTAAACCCAAATCCTGATTTATTTCATGATGCAGCAAGACTGAAGTGAGACTTAAGGGTGTTGTATTTATGGTTCCCTCATTTATAAGGTTCACTTTCATACATTTATAACGCATTAATAAATGGTTAACAGGCATTTACTTTACATTAAGGTTCTCCTTCACAGGTTATTCATGTCTATAACTGATTAATAAATAGAGAGTTACAGAGTAGCTTTTGGTAAAAACATCATAACAAATGAGAAAACCATAAATACAACACCCTTTAGTCTCGCTATAGGATTCTGATTTTGAGTGAAATTAAAACATGTATTTATTAAGCATTTATAACGTGAGTTAAAAAATCCTTACTATTTGGGAGGTATTCCATTAAAACGATTATAAAATTATTATAAAATCATTATAATATCATTAAATCATTATAAAATGATTTATAATGCATTTGTAAATTAGTTATTAGTCATTTATGAACACTTTACAAAGAAAACCTTCATGTAAAGTGTTACCAACAAATTAATTGAAACAATTAAACTGTGTGGGAACACTTTCGTGGTTCCCATGAGGACAACAGCTTATAAATTATACTAAATAAAGTGTTTTGAAAATCTAAAAATGCATAATGTTTTATGTGAGGGGTAGATTTAGGAATAGAGGTAGGGAAAGGGGATAGAAAATACAGTTTGTACAGTATAAAATCATTATGTCTATAGAAAGTCCCTACAGAACATGGAAACCAATGTGTGTGTGTGTGTGTGTGTGTGTACACATATCTGCGAATATTGTGGAGATTTTTCAATGACTCTTTCTGCAGGTTACATTATTACACCAGTAGGTGGCGACAACCGATTTATTTAGAAACACTGAATTATTCTGAATGTCCTGCAAATGTCATCAAGAGTGAATCCTCTACTCATTGTGGTGTTTGTTTATCATTTTGTAATATTTTTGAAAATCAGGATACAATATTGTGTTGAAAATGCAAACTGTGCCCTTTTTTTGCTTTAAAATTCTTAGATGTAATTATACTTTTAATGTAAATGTTATCATTTTTACATTACAGTTGAGGTCAAAAGTTTTCATCCAAATATATCATATTTTTAAATGTAGTACTTCCCTTCAGAAGCTACAGAAGAGTTATATGTTTCCCAGAAGACAAAATAAGTTAAATTTACCCTGATCTTCAAATTCAAAAGTTTTCATCCCCAGCTCTTATTGCATAGTTTTTCCTTCTGTAGCATCAGTGAGCATTTGAACTGTTATAGTATCTAATAGTTGTATATGAGTCCCTCAGATGTCCTCAGTGTGACAAGATGGATTTTTAAAATAATACAGTGTTAGAAAGGGTTCAAATAGACAAAAGGCTGGAAAACCAAAGAGTTTGTGGGAACCAAAGGATTTTTCTGAAGAACAGCAGGCAGTTCAACTGTTCAGGACAAACAAGGGACTCATGAACATCTATCACTAAACAAAAAACACACAGCTGTGGATCATTCAGGTAACAACACAGTATAAAGAAACAAGGGGAACAAGGTAATTTTTATAAATTCAACAATTATTTTCTCTTGTGGACTATATGTAAACTTATTTTATGTAAAATATCTTATTCAGGTCAGTACTAAATAAAAAACAACATGCATTTTGTATGATCCCTCTTATTCTGGTAATATAATTAACATTTTGCAGATTCTAAAAGGGGGATGTAAACTTTTGACTTTAATTGTATATTATTAATATACTCAAAACTGCTAAATTAATAAATAAATAAATTCTAAACTAAATTAAGTAGTACTTTGAGACTAATTATAGTTTAGGCAATAGCAACACAAATGTTTGTTATTTTTCCATTTCTTTACTCTTCTTGCAAAATGTTCTTCTTCAACCTACCTGTCCTGTCCTGTCCTTCTTCCACCCACTTAATGTCAGTGACAAACTCTTTGTTTTTGGTGCAGCTAAAACGCTCCGGTTACTCACGTAACCTCGGTTCCCTGAGATAAGGGAACAAGCGTTGCGTTGTCATTTTTGACGACTGCTTATGGGGAAAATCCTGTTTACTCCAATGGCGCTTTAGCCCGCCAAGAAGGACGGAGCCAACTGCTCTATAGGTCGGCGAAAGGCGCCATTTCATCAGAATCAAACGACTGAAGCGACAGCCATCAACTCGCGTGCAACTTTAGCAAGGCAGCTTACGCAACGCTCGTTCCCTTATCTCAGGGAACCGAGGTTATGTGAGTAACCGGAGCGTTCCCCTTCGAAAGGTAACTCTCGTTGCGTGGTCATTTTTGATGACTGCTTATGGGCAACGTATCCAGTCACGCTGTGCTAAAAGCAAGAACAGAACTAGCCTGCTCAGTGGCTCAGTCTAAGGACACTTCTTGAGGGCCCAAAAAGACCTGAGCTAATAAGAGACCCATAGCTGGCATATAAACTTTGAGTGTGGATGGGGCACGGCCCTTGTCCAAAAGCTCTTGTAGAAAAGTCAGTACATGGGACACATCACATGATAATTGGATCCTGGTTACGTACTGAACACCAGTCACTGAAGACTGACCACTTAAGAGCGTAGAGACACCTAGTAGACGGAGCTCTAGCTTCTAAAATGGTATTTTTGACTCTCGCAGGGAGTTGGTTAGGCTCCCGTCGAGCGACCAGACATGAAGGTTCCACAGCTCTGGCTGGGGATGCCAAATCTTGACCTGCACTTACGAGAAAAGGTCTCTCCTCAGCGGTATCTGCCATGGTGCTACAAATAGCATCTTGACCATCTCCGGAAACCAAATCTGATTCCTCCAGAGGGGGGCCACGAGGAGGAGAGAGCACTTTGTCTCCCTGACTCGCCTGATAACCTGGGGTAGCAGGGCGACCGGGGGAAAAGTGTACAGACGGGTGTTGGGCCAGTCGTGGGCCAGAGCATCCCGTGTTTTTGAGAAATAAATTGGGCAGTGATAGTTGTCTTTGGAGGCGAAGAGGTCGACCTCTGCCCTGCCGTAAAACTGACCATTTTCTGCGAAACGATAGAGGGTGCAGCCTCCATTCTCCCGGAGCCATGTTGTTCCTCGACAACATGTCCGCTCCTTGGTTTAATCTGCCCGGCACGTGAACCGCTCGTAGTGAGAGGAGTTTTTCTGTGCCCATAACAGGAGACGTTGCATCAACCTGTAAATGGGACAAGACCTGAGGCCGCCCTGGCGGTTGATGTAGGCTACTACCGACATGCTGACTGACCGCACTAAGACATGATGTCCTTTTAGGGCTGGGAGAGGGGTTTCTAAGGCCAGACACACTGCCATCATTTCGAGACAGTTTAGATTAGATTAGATTCGACTTTATTGTCATTACACATGTACAAGTACAAGGCAACGAAATGCAGTTTAGGTCTAACCAGGAGTGCAATAAGCAGCAAGTGCAGGATATAGGTATAATTTATAAGTTATAAGTGCACTAATGAGAGATATGTACAGGGAGAAACTATGGAAATTATTTACAGATGAAAGTATTGTGGACATAATTTACAGGCGCTATTAACAAGTAGAATGTACAAATAGAGGAGCATAGTATGCATGTTGTTGTTAACTATAATCAGGAATTGCAGATTGATACGAACATAATATACAGGTAGCTGATTACTAAAGCAGGAATTACCAAATATAGGCCCGGTTTCGCAGACAAGGCTTAAGCCTAGTCCTAGACTAAAATGTAAGTCTGAGTTGTTTCAACTGAAATAAAATTGCACTGATTGATTTTAAAATATATCAGTGCCTTTATTTTGTCTCAAGATGCACACCAGTAATGTTTTTTTCTTAGCATGTTTATAAAAATTACTTAAATGTCCTAATTGAACTATGGTCTAATCCTGGCTTAGTCTAAGCCCTGTCTGGGAAACCGGGCCAATACTTTACAAATGTATAGATACATATCAAAAATTTACAAAATGTATATGTGCAATGGAAATGTGCATTTACAAATGGATATGTACAGTGTAGTGCAACAGATTAAGTAGTGCAATGGTAATGGGGAGACTGTAGGGGTGTGTGGGGTGGGGGGGCAGAGTTCAATAAGGAGACAGCTCTGGGAAAGAAGCTGTTCCTCAGTCTGCTGGTTCTAGTCTTTGGGCATCTGAAGCGCCTGCCGGAAGGCAGGAGAGAAAACAGTTTGTGGGCGGGGTGAGAGGAATCCTTAAGAATACTGCATGCTCGACGCAAACAGTGTTTCTTCTGAATGTCCTCAATGGATGGGAGTGGAGTCCCTATGATGCGTTGGGCAGTTTTCACCACCCGCTGCAGTGCCTTACGCTCTACAACAGAGCAGCTTCCGTACCAGACTGTGACACAGTTCGTAAGGATGCTTTCTATCGTGCAGCGATAGAAGTTCACCAGGATGGCTGAGGACAGCTGGTTCTTCTTAAGTGTTCTCAAGAAGAAGAGGCGCTGGTGAGCCTTCTTGACCAGGCTGGAGGTGTTGGTAGTCCAGGATAGGTCCTCTGAAATGTGGGTCCCCAGGAACTTAAAGGATGAAACAGACTCAACAGTCATCCCATTGATGTGGATGGGATCATGTGAGCCTCTTCTTCCCTTCCTGATGTCCACAATGAGCTCCTTGGTCTTGGTGGTGTTAAGGAGCAGATTATTGTCTGTGCACCACGTGGCCAGGTGCTGAATCTCCTCCCTGTAGGCAGTCTCATCGTTGTTGCTGATGAGACCGATCACCATAGTGTCGTCTGCAAACTTGATGATGGTGTTAGATCCATACACAGGCCTGCAGTCGTGGGTGAAGAGGGAGCAGAGAAAGGGGCTCAGCACGCAGCCCTATGGTACACCAGTGTTCAGTGTGACGGTAGTGGAACAGATGTGACCTGATCTAACATGCTGAGGTCTGTCAGTCAGAAAATCCATAACCCAGTTGCAAAGTGAGGTGTTAACGTCCAGGTCTCTAAATTTAGTGATTAACTTAGATGGTCTGACAGTGTTGAATGCTGAGCTGAAATCAACAAACATTCAATCATTCGTGCATAAGTGTTTGTATTGTCCAGGTGTGTGAGTACAGAGTGCAGCGCTATGGAGACTGCATCATCTGTGCTCCTATTGCCACGGTAGGCAAACTGGTGTGGGTCCAGTGTGGATTGGAGGGAGCCCTTGAGGTGTGAGAGGACCAGCCGCTCGAAGCACTTCATAATGATGGGTGTGAGTGCTACAGGGCGGTAGTCGTTCAGGCATGTTGGGTTGGAGTGTTTCGGTACTGGCACAATGGAGGTGGATTTAAGACATGTGGGTACAGTTGCTTGGGCAAGGGACATGTTGAAAATGTCTGTGAATACCCCAGCGAGCTGCTCTGCACATGCCCTCAGTACGCGGCCAGGGATACCGTCTGGTCCAGCTGCCTTGCGCGCGTTGATCCGACTCAGTGCGGTGTAGACATCTGAAGAGGCAAGTGTGATGGGTGAGTGGTCGGTTGAGGGAGTGATTTTGGTGGCAGTGTCTATATTGTCTCTCTCAAAGCGAGCATGAAAGTCATTAAGCTCATTCAGGAAGAAGACATCGGCGGCTGTGGGGGTGGAGTGGCTGGGTTTGTAGTCACTGATGGCCTGAATGCCCTGCCACATGCGTCGAGAGTTAGAATTAGAAAAGTGCTCCTCTAGCTTAAGTTTGTAGCAGTGCTTTGCCTTTTTGATGCCCCTCTTCAGATTTGCCCTGGAAGTGCTGTAGGCCTGTGCATCACCTGATCTAAAGGCAGTGTTGTGTGCTTTCAGCAGGAGACGCACTTTCTTGTTCATCCATGGCTTCTGATTTGGGTATGTGGTGATCTGTTTCTGGGTTGTAACACTGTAGTATTAATGTAATCCAGAACAGAGGAAGTGTAGCTGTCAATGTCCGTGTGAGAGCCACAGGTGGCCTGAGAAGCAAACATACTCCAGTCTGTGTGTAGAAACCTGTCCTGGAGTGTGAAGTCTACCCCCGCTGGCCACACTTTGATGGTCTTCACTGATGGCTTCACACGGTTGATGAGGGGTGAGTATTTGGGGGTGAGGAACAAAGAAAGGTGGTCTGATTGTCCCAAGTGGGGGAGGGGGGTCGCAGTATAGGCTTCAGCCATGTTTGTGTATACATGGTCTAAAGTTTTATTTCCTCTGGTGTGGCAGAAAATGTTTTGATGAAATTTGGGGAGTACTGTCTTTAAGTTTGAGTGATTAAAATCCCCCACAACAATAAATGCAGCCTCCGGGTGAGCAGTTTGTTGTTTGCTGATGGCCGTATGAAGTTCATTCATAGCAAGCTTGGCATCAGCGTCAGGAGGAATGTAAGCAGCTGTTATTATGGTGGAGGTGAACTCCCGCGGCAGATAAAACGGTCTACACTTAACCATGAGAAACTCTAGGTTAGCTGAGCAGTGTCTCCCAATAGTAACAGAGTTCGTGCACCAAGCTTTGTTAACATAAATGCACAATCCTCCGCCTCTGGTCTTACCGGAGTCATCTGCCGTTCTGTCTGCCCGGAATGTGTGAAGCTCAGTTAGAGCAATAGCACTGTCCGATACATCACTGTTTAGCCATGTTTCAGTGAAGATCATGACATTGCAGTTCAAAAGTCTCTTGCTGTATTTGATGCGGAGTCGAATCTCGTCCATTTTGTTCACCAGTGACCGTACATTAGCGAGGAAAATGCTGGGTAAAGAGAGCCGGTGTGGTGTTAGCTTTAGCTTAGCTCTAAGTCCTCCACGCTTCCCCCATCTTTGTTTACGGTCGCGTCGCCGCCTTCGAGCACTTCCGCCCGGCCGGGTAGAGTGCGCAGCCGTATGTGTTCTGGTGATCTCAGGGACGAGTCGAAGATTACTGATAAAACTGTCGGGAATGTACAAACCAATATCCAAAAGCTCCTGTCGGGTGTACGATGTAAAGGAACGACTGTTCTGTACGAACAGACCCGAGATGAGCAAGTCAAATACTGCAAATTTGCAGAAACTGGAGAGACACTGAGCCTCGCGATGTGTACGCGCCGCCATCTTTGTCGATTATGTGTTAATGTGTAAGCGTTGCTCGTGGATTGCCTTCATACAGAGCACCCCATATGGAAGCGTCTGTCGTGACCACCTTCCTCCTGGAGGTCATTCCCAACTGAACGCCTGACATATACAGGCGAGTAGATGTCCAAGGAGCCACAGCTTAAGACAGCGGTGGCTTACCTTGATGTAAGCACGGCCCAGGCGCCAGGCGTGGGACGGAACGTGAGCTTTTAGCCAAAACTGTAGGGGTTGCATCCACAACAGGCCCGGAGGAATCACAGAGGACACAGCGGCCATAAGGCCGATGATCCTCTGAGATGCTTTCAGGGGATGTGACGTTCCCAACTTGAAAGACATCGCCGCTCGCTGAATAGTTAGGGAGCGTTCCAATGTAATCCAAGCTCGCATCTGAATCGAGTCTATGACTGTACCCAGAAAGGAAATTCGTTGTCTGGGAGTCAAACAACTCCTGGACATGTTGATTTTCAACCCTAACGCTTTAGGTGGTTGAGCAGTAACGACCTGTGAGCGATCAGTTAAACTTCTGAGTCGGCTAGCAGTAGCCAGTCGTCGAGGTTGTTCAGAACGCGGATTCCCATCTGTCCCAGAGGGGAAAGAGCCGCGTCTACACATTTTGTAAATGTGCGAGGGGTCAGGGACAGTCAACAAGGAAGGACTGTATACTGTTAAGCCACTCCCTCGAAAGCGAACCTCAAGAACGGTCTGTGACGGGGCGCTATTTGGATGTGAAAGTACGCATCTTTCATATCCACAGACAGAAAGCAGTCCCTGGGCATTTTTTTGCGCAAGGATCTGTTTTAAGTTAACATTCTGAAAAGCCGTCAAATGAGGGCCTGGTTCAGATGTCTGTTGAGTCCACCGTCTTTCTTGGGAACGAGGAAGTAACGGCCTCAAACAGCCTGACTCACTGTTCGCTAAAGGGACCATTTCCACGGCACCCTACAAGCAGTGTGTATGTACTTTGGACCGAAGAACATGCATTGTTCTGTACCGAAGTGTAAATAATACCTCTGAAGCAAGGTGGCCTGCGAGGGAACTAGAGCAAGTAACCTCGTTCCACAGATGTTTATAATCCAGCTTGACACACTAGAAATGGCTTTCAAAGCCAAAACCCCGGCGGCAAGTGGTTACTTTACTACTCATGGCAGTTCACATCATGTTGCGGGAAACTGGCAATCGCAGTGTGAGGAGAGGAGAATTGCTCTTATGTGTCCACTATCGAAGTGGTAGTTGCTTGGGTGTGCGCTGAATATGAAGGATTTGCCCAGACTGAATAAAATTTCCATCACTCGGTGTTGAACGAAGGGATGGAGAGCGAGCGTGAGCTCTCCTCAATGAATTTCCAGCCTCAGCGGGAACTGATTCATCCTTTTCCTCTCAAAAGTTTGCTTCGCTAGACTCGATGCTCTCTCAGTGCGAGCAGCCAGCCCCCGTGAGCACAACGTCAGAGTAGGCGTGGACCATGTGTGTCTAACATGAAGCTGTCCACTAAAAGGATCAAACCGCTCTAATGAGGAGTTTAATGACCCTCAAGTGTAAAAACACTGGCAGATAAAAGTACCGCACGCATCCGCCTAAAAGAATAAAACCGCTCATTTTAGCGAGGGGTTAATCCTTATGTGTAAGCATATTGGCGTTGGCGTGTTCCAGCACTTAATTCGAGGCTGTCAGTAATGTGAAAACACTGGTGACAGTCTTTTTCCTGATCCGCCCAGAAGGATTGAACCGCTCAAGTAAGCGAGGGGTTAATCCTCACAGATAAAACACATCTGGGAGATCAAAGTGCTGTGGTAAGAGTGAAACACACGGGTCCTGCGCCGGCGTAAAAATCACCCAAGCCTGATCGCTCAAACTCGTAAACTCGCCATTTCTTTCTCCGAGGTGACTGGGAGAGGAGAAACGCAAAAGCAGGGGGGCGGGGCCATCTTCAATCGATGAAGAGGATCTGCGAGCGATACAGGGATAAATTGCGCTTTCTCTGTGAAAGCACCCCATCTCAGTGAGCGCAGCTTTAGCGACGCACACACAAATGCGGAGCTGTCAGCAATAACTATTGGTGACAGCATTCCACTCCGATCCGCCTAGAGGAACGAGCCGCTCGCCGTAAGAGGGACGCTAATCTCAAGTGTAAACACACACTGGCGAATCAAGGAGCCAATGGAGAATGAGCGCGCGGGCTTTTGCCGGCGTGGGATCATTCAAACTCGGTTGCTCAGCTCCGTCACTTCACTGTTTCTTTCTCCGAGCTTGCTGAGAGAGGACAAACGGAGGTGCGCGCTGCCTTTATTTAAAATATGCGGCACGCACGCACAAATATATGAGCGCAGCCTCAGCGACGCACACATAAATGCGGAGCAGTCAGCAATGAACATAAGTGACAGCATTCTTCTCCGATCCGCCTAGAGGGACGAGTCGCTCGACATAAGAGGGACACTAATCTCCTGTGTTAACACACATTGGCGGATCATGGAGCGATAGAGAATGAGCGCGCAGGCTTTGCCGGCGTGGGATCATTCAAAATCTAACCAGCTCCGTGGCTGCACCGTTTCTTTCTCCGAGCTCACTGAGAGAGGAGAAACGGGAGAGCGGGCCATCTTATTAAAATAGTGGCTCGCGAGCGGGCAAGAGCGAGACTCATGTGGTTAGCACATTCCGTCTCAGTAAGCGCACAATCTGCATGGGTGTTTCCCAGACAGGTGACGCACTCGCTGCCCTTGCACTGTCCACACTCGCGGCGCGCAGAGAAATAGCTCAAGAATTGCTCTTACCAGCCGGATAGCTGCAGGGGAAGGCTTCTCGCTTCTTCCGCTGCTGGAGGCTGTTCTACGGCGGTGAGCTGCAGGCTTCTTTTTTGCTTCTTGATCACAGAGTCAGCGAGGAGATGGTCTCGTCGCCGAAGGAGAAGATTCTGATGAAATGGCGCCTTTCGCCGACCTATAGAGCGGTCGGCTCCGCCCTTCTTGGCGGGCTAAAGCGCCATTGGTTTGTGCAACTTCACAAACGTTAACAAATCAGGCTTCAGTATCAGAGTAAACAGGAGTTTGCCCATAAGCAGTCGTCAAAAATGACGACCCAACTAGAGTTACCTTTCGAAGGGGAACAGGATGTTGTTCTTACACCCACTTTCTCCTTATAAGCAGCTTCAATGATCTTCGTTATCAAACCTTTACTTAAAAAATGCTTGTAAACACCTGTTAACTGGTTAAATATAACTTCCAATATACAGTATAAAAAAACAACAACAACAATCTGCTTCGCATCATGGCTGCATCACTTCCTCGGTGTGCATTATTTTCTAATGCACTGCTCTCTTTGCCTTCAATTAGCATTTTAATGGGCTATTGCCTAACAAGACAAACACCTAGTCTGCCTCACTGATGCTGCTTTTGATATTTCAGACGCCATTATCAAAACTTTTTCCATTTACAGAGACAAGTATGACCTTAATGTTCTTTTTATGTTCTTGTGGCCCACAGGTCTACCTCTCAAGGTGTTGAGAGACTTGCGTCATCCTTCTGAACTTGACTGTGATGTGACTATAAATAAGTGCACACAATAACACAGCAAACGTGTGCACTGCTTGACACACTTATGTTTTCACGCTACAGAAACGGGTGAGGAGATTCTGTCTCAGAACACACTGTATCGATTGAGTTTATTTTTTATTTTTTTTATCTTATTACTTTAGGGGACTGTGAGGCTTGTTGTTCCACAGTTCATCTTTTGTCAGTTTGACCTCAAATCAGTGTAACAACCCCCTTTGGAGATGAAGAAAGAAAGAAGAGGGAGAAATTAAGTGAGAACACAGGACAGACACAATGTGAAGGATGATTGTAAATGTTCCCTTGGAAAAATGTTAGCTTGATAACAGCAGGATGCTAAATGGAGCTAAATGAGCCAATCAGTAATTGTTTCATTTTCAAGTAAAGCTAAAGTACCGTTCATGCATTAGAGGCTTAAACTAAGAGATTTTTTGCTTGTCATTGAGAAATGAGTACACTGAATCAAAGCGAAGTTGCACTTTGTACAAAGTAACATCAAGTGAGTGTATTAAACATGACATTTTAAACGATTATACATATTTTGTTGTACAAAATTCTAAATACAAAACATCTGTAAAAAAATAAAATAAATAAATACAGAAAATTATTTTAAATTAATATAGTACATTGTGCCATTTTTTACAGTGTAAAACATACTCCAATGATCTTTGTTTTAACTTAAAAAATATATTTTTTTGCTGTGTAGTTAACAAAATACAATAAATGTTAGCAAATAAGATATTTATTTATTTATTTAGAAATCAATTATTTATTAAAATAATTATTTACTTAGAAAAACATTTAATTACATTTGATTTAAATTAAATTAAAATAAAATAATTATTTATTTACAAAAACTTCTTTATTTTGAAAATAATTGATTTAAAATTAGAAAAAAATAATAATTTATTTATTTTAAATAATGCATTATTTTGAAAAAGAATCCATTTAATTTAATTTAGAATTACTAAAATTATTATTATTAAATAAATATTACCAATAAAATTTTTATTTATTTAAAAAACAATTATTTATTAAAATAATTATTTATTTAGAAAAACAATAATGTTTTAGTTGGAATAATACATTATTTAGAAAATAATTTATTTAATTTAATTATGAATTTATTATTTTTTTATATTTTGTTTAATTTTGAATCTAATTTATTTAGAATTTATTTTTAATATTTAGTTATTGCCATTTCAAAAACAGTTTTTTAAAATTTAAATTAATATTTCATATATATACAGTACAGACCAAAAGTTTGGACACACCTTCACATTCAGGTGTGTCCAAACTTTTGGTCTGTACTGTAGATATGAATTCAAAAAAAAATATATATTTAAAATATATATTTAAAATATTATATTAATGTTAGACATATATTTAAAATGTACATTATTACTTAAGATATGTATATTAATATTTAATTTATACTAAGTTAATATATACAGTATTAAACATACTCAAAGAAACTTATTTACAACTTCAAAATAAAAAATAAAAATTAAATATTTTAATACTTCTTAATTTAGAAAAATAATTAATTTAATTAAATTATTAATCTAATTTATTTAGAGTTTATCTTTAATAATTAGCTCTTGCTATTACAAATGTTTTTTGTATTAATATTTCTGATATATGTTTATTATTTAATATTTCAGATATGTATATTAATATTTCAAATTCAAAATACTTTGTGCCATTTTTACAGTTTAACACACACTCTAACTAATTATTTATTTAGAAAAATAATAATTTATTTAAAATAATAAAGTTTAAATGTTTTGGATTAAATTTATTTAGAATTTATTTTATAGTTTATAGATTTTTTTTTGTTTTAGTTGTTATACCACTAAAAATCATTTATTTATTTATTTTTTACTTATATTAATAATATAATATTATATTATTATAAAAAAAAAAAAAACTAATCCCATTGTGTTTATACTCAAACAAGACATTTCTGAGGTAAAGTGATGGATTAAATATAAACAGTAGTTAAAACCCTCATTCCTTCCTGGCCGTCAGATATATGAGGGACTATAATGAGGACTTCCTCATCACCAACTCATGCGTTCAGGAATAGAGGCTTCAAGTGATCCACAGTCATGCAGAACAATAGAGAAGGAAAACACTGGTCATTTCTCTGAAATCAGTCCCTTCCATATATGCCGTTCCTCTATTGTGTCTGCATGCTTCAGTGTGACTTTACCATACTTAGCCTTGGGTTATGAATAACTTATGCGGGGAGGTGGGTGTATGTCACCTTAAACAGCAGCAGTGACTAAACTTGGCAGTATTTACAGCAAATAACTGTGACATGGCTGTCTGCTGACATTGTTGTTCATTTCATCAACACTTAACATAATCATATACTGCCAAAATAGAAAGTACACCACATCCTCAGACATCTTTAGAAGAAGTGGGAAATGTCTTCTTTCTGTAAGAGAGAGGCCCGGATACCTTTAGCACTGGCAGTGTGAGCTCACTGTCTAGCAACAGGCCTCCACATTCCAGCCTGTCCCTTTACAGAGGTTTAACTATAGTCACATTAAATGCAATTAATATATTTGATAAAATCTTGAAAAAGTTATAGATACCAGTCAAAAGTTTTTGAACAGTAAGATCTTTAATGTCTTGTTTCTTCTGCTCACCAAGCCTGCATTTATTTGATCCAAAGTATATTAAAACAGTAATTTTTGCAAAATGTTTTGAAAATTTTTCTATTTAAAATAATTTTCTCTTTGAATATATTTTAAAATTTCATTTATTCCTGTGATTTCAAAGCTGAATTTTTATCAACATTACTCCAATCAAACAATCCTTCAGAAATCATTCTAATATTTGGATTTGCTGCTCAGAAAAACATTTATTATTATCATTATGTTGAAAACAGTTGAGTAGATTTTTTTTATAGGTTTCTTTGATAAACAGAAAGTTCAGAAGAACAGCATTTATCTGAAATATAAAAAATATTTTGTAACATTATAAATGTCTTTATCATCACTTGTTAAATTAAAGAATTAATTTATTTTCCTCAAAACTAAAATTCATCATCAAAGAATCCTGAAGAACATGTACTCAACTGTTTTAAATATTGATAATAATTATATTAATAATACATGTTTTTTGAGCAGCAATTCAGCATAGAATGATTTCTGGAGGATCATAGAACTGGAATAATGATAATGAAAATTTGGATTTGATCACAGGAATAAATTGCATTTTAAAATATATTCAAAAAGAAAATAGTTGTTTTAAATAGTAAAAACAGTTTAAAATTGTACTGTTTTTACAGTACTTTGGATCAAATCATTTCAGGCTTGATGAGCAGAAGAGACTTCTTTGAAAAACATAAAAAATATTTTGACTGGTAGTGTAGAACAGTTGTTAGGCTACTGAGGGACTAATCTTTACTACTTTTAAGTATTCAGAGTGCTGTTTTTTATAGTTCACTTGCATAGAAAACATATCTAATGGTATCTAGTTCATCTAAGGGGGTCTGTAATACATGTAAATCTCAATGGTCGATGCATGGCTGGCACAGGACTCTCTGTGCCATTTAAAAAATAAACAAATGCCATTTATTTTCATAAGAGAAAATTTCCTGAGCTGTGACATGAAAGACAACAGAAAAAAAACTGAATAACAATCAATGAATCAAACAATCAATTTATAAATAATTAAATCTATCTATCTATACTTTAATACTGTGATTTTGTATAATACACATTATTTTGTCAGAATACACAACTACTTTTAAATGGTGTTCAATGAAGAAAGATCCTTTTTAGAAGCATATAATGTAGTTACAACATCTACCAATAGGGGTAGACATAATATTCCAAGACCCTCAATATAATGTAAATTGTTCATATACATCAGTCAGATCCAAAAATACATCATTTTATTCTTTAAAATATTGATTGATTGAATTATTTTCTAGCTTTTGACAGTTTTTTTTTTCAGATTTATGAAGTGATAAAAGGGTTGTGATTCTGACCCTGCATAGACAGCAACGCAATTGAAATGCTCAATGCCCAGAAAGGTAGTAAAAACATAGTTAAAATGTGACCCAGGACCACAAAACCAGTCATAAAGGTCAATTTGTTGAAATTAAGATTTATACATCATCATTTATACATCAATAGCTGATTAAAAAAGCTTTCCATTGATGTATGGTTTGTTAGGATAGCACAATATTTGGCCGAGATACAACTATTTGAAAATCTAAAATCTAAGGGTGCAAAAAAAAAAATCTAAATATTGAGAAAATCCCCTTTAAAGTTGTCCAAATTAAGTTCTTAGCAATGCAAATTACTAATCAAAATTTAAGTTTTGATATATTTATGGTAGGAAATATACAAAATATTTTCATGGAACATGATCTTTACTTAATATCTTAATGATTTTTGACATAAAAGAAAAATTAGTAATTTTGCCCCATACAATGTACATTTGGCTACTGCTACAAAAATACCCATGCTACTTAAGGTTTTGTGGTCCAGGGTCACAAATATTATATGTGACATCAGTGGTCCAACCTCAACTTTATTCAGCAATTTCTTGTGTCACATACGTGAATGTGAGAGTGTGTCGAAGACTGACACAGAAGAGAAGAAATTGTTGAATAAAATTGTTGTTTTTGTTTTCTTTGTGCACAAAAAGTGTTCTCCTAGCTTCATAACATTAAGGTTGAGCCACTAATGTCACATGGACTATTTTATCGATGTCCTTACTACATTTCTACGCCTTGATCATGGTAGTTGCATTGTCTGTGCAGGGTCAGCTCTCGGATTTCATCCAAAATATCTTAATTTATGCTCGATGAATGAAGCTCCTACAGGTTTTGAATAACATGAGGGGGAGTAATTAAAGTGTTACGAAACCCCAGACAACTTTTTCTGAGATTTTAGCAGAAGTGTTTGTGTTGTACATCATAGAAAGCAACGTTGGCATCTGTTAATATTAATTGTTAGAGATAACTGGTTAATTTTGAGCTTTTTTGTGCTATTTTCATCTTCCGGGTTTAAAATCTACATTGTGCTGACGTCACCGTTTGTGACGTGGCGATGGACTATAGTACATCGATGACCCGTCGGTGTCTCATAAATATTCATGACGCTGGGTGATCTTATCCTATTAGAAGTCGATTCGCTTAATTATTCATGACAGCTTGTGCTGATTTGCTGTGGCAGGCGCTTCAGACTATGAGATAACGTACATTAACTGAGAGGAACGATCATGGATGAAAGAGAGAGTATGAGTTCGGCACACTCGCGATTCATTCACAAAGTAAGTGTAAGCGGTTTTTCCTTGACGCAACCCATCAAAAGGCTTATATAAACGCGGCAAAATAAGCCTTAACAGTTATTAGTGGTTCAACAGTGTGTTCATATATAGGTTTTTGATGCATAGTGCAAATGGTTGTGCATTTATTTGTGTTTTAAACTCGTGGGGAGCGAAATGAAACTGTCTGAACCCAAAGTTGTCTGTGTTGTCTCTCTCCCCTCTCCTCCACGCAGCGCTGTGAGCACACCATGCCCACTTATGCAGCATTTTTCAAAACTGTGGTGAGAGTAGCCAGTGCTGAAACAGGGGGGTGTCGTTACCCTTTAATAACAGAATTTAAATTTTTGAGTGAACTACCCCTTTAAAGAACCACAACTTGTTATATGGTTTTAGTTCTTTAAAGGTGCCATAGAATGCATTGATACAATATTCTAAATTGTTCTCTGATATATATGGTTAGTTTAGAATTAATTAGATTAATTTAGAATGGTTAGTGGGGAAATCATGATCTCTATTTGATCTCTAAAAATCTAAAACTAAAACTGAAACTAAACTATATAAAAACTAAATAGAAATGTGTTCACAAAATAAAATGAAACTAAAACTAACAAAACTGTTAATGAAACTAATAAAAACAAAACAAAATTTTATTGCAAATTTGAAAACAATATTAAAATAAAACATTTTAAAAAGCAAAACTATAATATCCTTCCTCTGCGTGTTTCACGCGGTGACCGGAGCAGTTTGCGGACACTTTAGTCAATGCTTGCATTTATACAAGCCGTCCTGCAGCTCGCTGAAGCATCCTGGAAGCGGCTATCCATGCTACATCGCAACATTTTTTAAAAAGTAAATATCACCCTTTGGAGTGGACTTTGAGATTTGTAACTTTGCAGATGTTTTTATGCCCAAACATACACACCACACATTGACTAACATACAAAAAGTGAAAAAGTATAATAGAACCCCTTTAAGATGTGTGTCTTTCCAAGTCATACCTATTCAATTGAATTTGCCGCTCGAAGTGTAGTAACATCTACAAGCAATATGTATGTTTCGGAGCTAAATTTCAACTATCCCATATAAGGGTATGAATACTTATGCAATGAATTCATTTAAGTTTTGCATTGCCTTTACGGTGTATGGAGTGTGGACTGACGTGAATAGAAAAAATAAATAAATAAAGGGGTATGAATACTTTCGCAAGGCACTGTATATATATTTTTAAGAAGTAGAGAACAAAAAGCTCTCTTCAAAACTAAAAGGCTTTTGAAAAAGACTAACATTACGGTACATTTTCATGAGCTTGTTCTACAACTGTGTAGTCTGTTCTCTGAGCAAAAGCCAGTTTGCCCTGTTCAAATGTTAATGGTGAGAATGATTGCAGACAGCATAGTGTTCACGCAGTTTTAAAGGGCAGCGTCAGGGAGTTCAGAGCAGGTGAGTCAGAGTGGGCCGCTGTCTCTCAGTGCCATCACTGCAGAAGATAAACAGGCTCCTGCAGAGGCGTGGAGTGGGTGAGATGAGTGGACCACGCTGTCGCCATGGAGACCAGTCTCATCACCACAGAGCTTTCCTGGAAAAAAAAAAACACATCTGCTTGGCTGTATATTCTGGAAAAAATGGAACGATCCTGTTGGTAGCAACTAATTATGCATGCGTATGTGAATAGAGTAGGTTTTTAGTCTTTTTATGAGGTTCAGTCAGAAAGGTGGCAGGCTTTGTGTGCTGGAGGTGACTAAGAGCCTCCATTAACCCATGTGAGTGGGATGTGTGGGAAGATGAAGGCCAGAGGGGAGTGTCTCTTACGCATTATGACATTAAAACATCTGTTTCCTTTCGCTGCGCATAACATAAAAAAATAATACAAATAAATTAAAACATACACTGCAAAAAAGTATTTTTTTGTCTTGTTCTCTATTATAAATACCTAAAAATTCCTGAATCAGGATGCATTTACTTGCTTAAGAAAATTAGTTAAGATATTATGTCTTGTTTTCTGAAAAATTAATACCCAAATTTTCTTAGTTTTTGCTTAAAACAAGCACAAATATCTGCTAATGGGGCAAGAAAAATAATCTTGCTTAGCCTTTGATTTAAGATTTTATTTCTTACCCTATTGGCAGGTATTTTTGCTTGTTTTAAGCAAAACTTGGATAATTTTTTTTCAGAAAACAAGAATATCTTAAGTAATTTTACTTGCTCAAGAATTCTTAGATATTTATATTAGAAAACAAGACAAAAATACAAATAAAATATAAACTGCAAAAAAGTTTTTTTTTTGTCTTGTTTTCTATTATAAATATCTAAAAATTCCTGAATCAGGATGCATTTACTGGCTTAAGAAAATTAGTTAAGATATTATGTCTTGTTATCTAAAAAAAAAAATTACCCAAATTTACTTTGTTTTTGCTCAAAACAAGCAAAAAGATATGCCAATGGGACAAGAAAAATAATCTTGTTTAGCCTTTGATTTAATAGTTTTTTTCTTACCCTATTGGCAGGTATTTTTGCTTGTTTTAAGCAAAAACAAACAAAATTTAGATTTTTTTTTTCTCCAGAAAGTCATTTTACTTGTTCAAGAATTCTTAGATATTTATATTAGAAAACAAGACAAAAATACAAATAAAATAGAAAATACAAATAAAATATAAACTGCAAAAAAGTATCTTTTTGTCTTGTTTTCTATTATAAATATCTACAAATTCCTGAATCAGGATGCATTTACTGGCTTAAGAAAATTAGTTTAGATATGTCTTGTTATCTAAACAAAAACTACCTTAATTTTCTTAGTTTTTTCTTAAAACAAACAAAAAGATATGTCAATGGGACACGAAAAATAATTTGGTTTAGCCTTTGATTTAAGATTATTTTTCTTACCCCATTTTGTTTGTTTTAAGCAAAAACTAACAAAATTTAGATTTTTTTTATACATTATATCTTAAGTAATTTTACTTCAAGAATTCTTAGATATTTACACTAGAAAACAAGACAAAAATACTAAGGCAGTGACATACAATCCAAAATAAAAAATAAAATAAAATAAAATCCAAAAAGAAAGCAATATAAATAAATAGCTCATGTGAGTGGGATGTGACATTAAAACAGCTATTTCCTTTTAGCTGCACATAATGCCCAAAAAAGATGCATTGCTAAAGACAAATACTTGAATGTAAAACAATTTATTCTTTTTCTTTCCACTCAAAAGTTCAATAAATAACCCACAATTGTTCATCAAATATAAATACAAATATAAATACTACTTTCAATATAACTTTTCAATAAATACTCATAGGCAATACAAAACACACATTTTACATAATTGTGCAAAAGTCATTCCACTTTCACAGTTATTGTCCAGTGCTACAATCTTGATCTCTGTGTGCGCCACTGCTGTTCATAGAATCGATGTTCCCGAATGCCCGAGGCCTTCCAGTCTGGCTTTTGAGTCCGTGTGTCCTGAACCTCAGAAAACCGGTGCGGATCATTCGGCGACCATCACGTCACATAAATGCCATGTTTATCAGGGATGCATTCCTCCGCTGTCTGGGTATTTTAACCCACATGCTGTGTAATGAGTTCCTGGTAGATTGCTGACTTGAGGAAACGAGGGTAGCAGTCTTTCTCCATGAGGGTGTAAATTTTACTCTGGGCAAGGTTGAAGCAGGACAATGTGGACTGCTCCATATTCTTCAGAGTGATGCTTCTAGTTTCGTGGTCAAGATTCACCTAAAAATAGACAGAGGAATAATTTGCCATTAGACACTTTCCATGAAATCAGTTTAAAGTGTGAGGGAAATATTCTGAGCAAACGTACCTCTCTTGGTGCGTCAGAGCAGATGAACTCCTCATAGATTTTCCTGGCCTTGACACAAAGCTTGGAGGAGCTCTTTGTGTTCCTGTAGTCCTCGCAAGCCAAATAGAAAGCAATATTTTCCTCGCTGTACTCAGATGACAGGAACGTTGTGAAAGCGCACAGTCCCTCTGTAAAAACATAAGAAAACATTAGACGACCCTGATAGCTTTTCATTCTACAGCCTTAAAAACATCTGCTTTATATTGCCACAGCTCTTTCTGATTTTAACTTACCTTTGTGAGCCAGGAGTTCATGGAAAGACCATTTCTGTCTGTCGTCCAGTGTTAGTTTGTCAGGTTTTTGTGAGTGGCCCATGATATTAAGCTCTTGCTTTAGAAGAAAACTTCCAAACCGAGCTTTGAGCTCCTTTGCCCTGCGAGGAACAAAAGGAAAAGCACTTAAAACTTGTTTAGAAATTAGATTTGATGACTAAAATGATTTAGTAATAAGCTACTTAAGGTCTACTTAAGATCTGTCTTCACTATACTAGCAGAACTTATTTTTAAGTAAATATGAAACGTACCTTTCCAGGCAGGAGATTGGCAGATGCTCTAGTGATCGGCACATTTTTATATGTCCAAAGGTTTCCCGCTGTGCTCCACAAGTAGATGGATGTTGTTGTAATAGTTATTGTTGTCTGAGACTTTTGATTCTGTTTGAATGTCAGCAGAGCTGGGCTATTTATACAGGTCTACCCTCCATGACATCACTTGACTCAGCCAATGAAACACAGGCTGTGGAGGGAGGGGGAGCTTCTGCCCTTCAAGCAGCCCTAGCAGTCTCCAGTGAATCATTTCCAGTAGACGGCAAGGCACTGCCTTATAGATTCACTTTTTCCTCCCTTGTGTCTCCCTTAATTGTCTCCATTTGGTGCTTAAAACATTGGAAATGGATGCAATGCCAAATGTTAAGTTTACAATGATAATTCAACCAAAAAGGAAAACTCTGTAACATTTACTCACTCTAAGTTTGCTCCACATCTTTCTTTTTATGTGAAAGCCAAAGAATATATTGATGTTTTAGTGCTTTTTCATACATTGAATGTTTAGGAGATCCTGTGTTGTTTTTGGACCCAAGTGACTTTATTAGTAAAAACTGTTTTTCCTTTGTTTCCACATGAGAGTGGGTAAATTTTCAGAATTTTCCTTTTTACATTTACGCTTACATTTAGTCATTTTGCAGACGCTTTTATCCAAAGTGACTTACAAATGCACTGCAAAAATGCTTTCCTGTTTAGATATTTTGTCTTGTTTCCAGCCAAAATATTTAAAAATTCTTAAATCAAAAAGGATTTTCTAGACGAGTAAAAATTATTGTATTGTTTTCAGAAAAAAAAAAAAAAAAAGTGCGTTTTTGCTTGAAACAAGCAAAAAAAATCTGCCAACGGGACAAGAAAAATTATTGTGCTTTCTGTTTGAAATAAGATTATTATTATTTTTTGCTTACCCCATTGGCAGATTTTGCTTGTTTTAAGCAAATATTCACTTAATTTTAAAAAATTTTTTCCTGAAAACAAGAAAATAATTTTTAATTGTCTAAAAAATACTTCTTGATTAGAATTTGTAGATATTTTTGCTGGAAACAAGACAAAAACAAGTATTGCTTTCTGTTTGAAATAAGATTATTTATTTTTTTCTCACCCCATTGGCAGAGTTTGCTTGTTTTAAGCAAAAATACACTTAATTTTAAATTGTTTTTTTTCTGAAACAAAGAAAATAATTTTTAATAATCTAGATTCTAGAAAATCCTTCTTGATTAGAATTTTAGATATTTTGGCTGGAAACAAGACAAAAATAAGTCTTGCTTTCTGTTTGAAATAAGATTTTTTTTTTTTTTTTTTTGCTTACCCCATTTGCAGATTTAGCTTGTTTTAAGCAAACATTCACTTAATTTTGACTTATTTTTTTCTGAAAACAAGAAAATAATTTTTAATTGTCTGGAAAATCCTTCTTGATTAGAATTTTTAGATATTTTGGCTAGAAATAAGACAAAAATAAGTAAGAAAATCATTTTTTGCAGTGTGAGGACAATGAAAGCAATCAAAAAATAGACAAAAGAGCAATGATGCTGTATGTACAGTAAGTGCTATGACAAGTCTCAGTTAGCTTACTACAGTACACATAGCCATTTTCTATTATATAATAAATAAAAAGAAAACAGAATAGAAAAAAATAATTGTGCAAGTTTTTTTTTTTGCTTTTTTGTTGATTGTATAATAAATAAAAAGAAAACAGAAAAGACAGAAAATATAAAAAGAATAGGAATTTTGTTTAAAGAATAAAAATAGCATAAAGAGTTCTAGAGTTAGAGAGTCAAATAAAGATGGAAGAGATGTGTTTTTAGCCTATTCTTAAAGATGGCTAAGGACTCAGCTGCTCACCTTTTTGGGTGAACTATTTGATAACACTTTATAATAACTTCACACTATGAGTCATTAGTTAAGCATTGTTAAATAGTTAATTAATCATTTATAAAGCATTATTCCAACATTAATAGACATTTGTAAGCAGTTTATAAATACAGCTATAAATGCTTTATTCTTGTTTTATAAGCATCTGTATAATATGCTTAATAATTGTATTTTCATACTTTATTAAGGATCAGTTAATCATTTCTAAATTCAGCATTACATTATTTACAAACCGGTTAGTTAGTAGTTCATGAGATCATTTAGAAAGTGTTAGTAAATGATTCATAAACTATTTGAATGCACATTTATACATCTTATTATTCAGACATATATTAACAATTAGTCAGTGTGTTAATAAATGCTTTAATAACAAGGGAGTTATAAAACATTTACTAGCTGTCAGTTAATGGTTTTTGTGAGCTCATCTAAAGTGAGGACTATTTATTACTTGTAAAGTGTTAATAAGTTGAGTTTTACCGTTTTGAAATCCATTCAGCCGTTCTCCTGTGCTATATTGGTCTCAGAAGATTCAATGATCTATGCTAAGCTATGCTAAAAGTGATATCGCCAGAACAGGAGAACAACTTTTGTAAACAGTTTACAAGGCATAAATAGTCCTCACTTTAGATGAGCTCACAAAAAACATTAACTGGCAGCTAATGTTTTATAACTGCCTGAATTAATTATGAGTTACAGTAGGAATATGTGTTATTAAATCATTTATTAACACACTGACTAACTGTTAATATATGTCTGAATAATACGATGTAATGTGCATTCAAATGGTTTATGAATTATTTACTAACACTTTCTAAATGATCTCATGAACCGCTTTCAACTACTAACTAACCGGTTTGTAAATAATGTAATGCTTAATCTAAAAATGATTAACTGTTCCTTAATAAAGTATGAAAATACAATTATTAAGCATAGTATACAGATGCTTATAAAACAAGAATAAAGCATTTATAGCTGTATTTATAAACTGCTTATAAATGTCTATTAATGTAGGAATAATGCTTTATAAATGATTAATTAACTATTTACCAATGCTTAACTAATGATTCAAAGTGTGTAGTTATTATAAAGTGTTACCAGCTATTTAAGTGTTTGATTTTTTATTCACATGATGAAATCAGTTTATCAGTTGAATAAATATTGTAACTGTGAAGACAAAGATATTATATTCATGCAAATGCATGAAATAAATGCTGCCTACACGTCATTGTAAAAACTATACAGTAGGCTAAGGGTTTTACATGGAAATATATTGCAACCACATGCGTGCGCAAACAGGGGCTGTTTGCCGCATATAGGAAGTCTCAGCGGAGACTTCTGTGTAGACAGGAGGAAGCCCACCCACGTGCCTTCAAGCCCCTGCTAATGTCACTGACTCACATTGTGTGAACCCGTCTGGTATTCAAGCGAGGGTCTTGAAAGCGTTGTCGTACAAACAGGAAATAAAGTCGGAGAATATGTGGGTGAAGTCAGGGTGACTGGAAATAAAAAGGCAAATCTGTTCAGGTGAAATTCTAGTTGTGATTTCCTTTGTTCCAAATAATTTGTAACCTCATGTGATATTTTATGCTCTTTTGAGTTGCGTGTAAATAAAATATTTATCCTGCTGAGAGGAGATGCTTCTGTATTTCTTTTGATAGGCAATGAGTGTTATCCCAGAGGAAAATACTTGCCTTGAGGTTGTTTTTCTTTTATGGGCTTTACTGTAAAAAAAAATGTCAGAAAATCTATAAGAGGGATCATACAAAATGCATGTTATTTTTTTTTTAGTACTGACCTGAATAAGATATTCCACATAAAAGATGTTTACATATAGTCCAAAAGAGAAAACAACAGTTGGATTGATAAAAATGACCCTGTTCAAAAGTTTACATACACTTGATTCTTAATAATGTGTTTATGCTTAACTGGGTTTTTATTTTTTGTTTAATGATAGTTGTTCATGAGTCCCTTTTTTCCTGAACAGTTAAACTGCTCACTGTTCTTCAGGTCCCACAAATTCTTTTTTTTTTTCAGCATTTTTGTGTATTTGACTTTCCAATAATAACTGTATGATTTTGATCCATCTTTTCACACTGAGGACAACTGAGGGACTCATATGCAACTATTACAGAAGGTTTAAATGTTCACTGATGCTTCAAAGGAAACGATGCATTAAGAGCCGGGTGTGAAAACTTTTGAACAGAATGAAGATGTGTAAATTTATCTTATTTTGACCAAATATCACATTTGTTTTTATTTAGTACTGCCCTTCAGAAGATACTTACATCTTTCCCAAAAAACAAAAAAAGTTACATTTACCCTGATCTTCAAATTCAAAATGTTTTCACTCCCTGGCTCTTAAAGCATTGTTTTTCCTTCTGAAGCATCAGTGAGAGTTTGAACCTTCTGTAATAGTTGCATATGAGTCTCTCAGTTGACCTCAGTGTGGAAAGATGGATCTCAAAATCATACAGTCATTGTTGGAAAGGGTTCAAATACACAAAAATGCTGAAATACAGTACCAAGGAATTTGTGGGACCTGAAGGATTTTTCTGAAGAACAGCGGGCAGTTTAACTGTTCAGGACAAAGAAGGGACTCATGAACAACAACAACAACAACAACAAAAAACAAAAAACAAAAAAAAAGCACAGCTGTGAATCATTCAGGTAACAACACAGTATTAAGAATCAAGTGTATGTAAAGTTTTGAACAGGGTAATTTTATTTTTTTCAACTACAATTTTTTTCTTGTGGATTGTATATGTCAAAATATTTTATGTGAAATATCTTATTCAGGTCAATACTAAATAAAAAAATAACACATATTTTGTATAGCCCCTCTTATTTTGATAAAATAATGAACATATTGTAGATTCAGCTAGGCCAACTGTGCATATATAAAATAGGGTGAATTTTCATTTTGTGCTGACTTGAGTATTCATTTTGTCTTAATGTTCCAACAATTATTAAAGAGATCTCATTTTCTTAAGTGAACCTGTAACAATTGGCATTAGCAATAACATGTTTTGTTTACTTGGCTTTGGTATTGACTTCTCAGTGCCAGAGATTTGATTCCAGAAACTGTGAACTTTATTACATTAATCTGGACAAATATGTTGTCCTCTGTTTACATGCTCAATCAGAGGTCAGTGTTTTTGGGGACAGAGTGTTACAGCGTGTGTCTTAGGCCAGCTGTGTCATGTCTTATTGAGAATCGTCCCCATCTGTCCACTACCACTTTAGTCTGCATGTAAACATGTTTTCTTTGCTAGTGCCTATGTAGAAAAGAATATAGGCTACACACGGCAAAATCACAATGTGAAAAATGTGTGCACGAAGGAATTGCAGAAAACAAGCCTTGTGTTTATAACTGACATTATATGCATGGTACAAATAGTCCCAAATTGTCATTATAAATGAGTTTCCTGTGGATGTGCTTTTCGAATTCAGAGACAAAAATTGAAATGCAACTATATTTGTCATTAATGCAACTTTATCTAGCAACTGTGACTTTATTAATCACACCTGCAAGTTTGTATCTAGCAATTCTGACTTCGTCATACTTGCAACTTTTTCTCATAAATGCAAATTTGATTATCATAACTAAAACTTTATTTATTTTATTTGTGACATTTCTTATAATTGGCACTTTATCACAATTGCAACTTTGTATCTCACAGTATTTACATCATTTTTCGTAGTGCAACTTTAAATCTCAAAACTGCAATTTAATTTCTCAAATTTTAGACTTTATTTTTCATAACTCTGACTTTATTTCTTGTAACTGCACTATAGTATTTTACGATATCAATTTCTCACAATTTGACTTTAAATCTCACAACTGCAACTTAATTTCTCATAATTGTGACTTTATTTCTCATAATTGCAATGGCATATCTCACAATTACAGATTAATTTCTAATAATTGAAATGGTGTATCTCAAAACTGTGACTTTAGTGTCATAATTAGGACTTTATTTTTCCAGTATGACAGTTTTTCTTGCAATATTGACTTGATTTCTCACAATTTGACTTTAAATCTTACAACTGCAACTTTATTTCTCATAATTGTGTCTTTATTTCTCATAACTGCAATGGTGTATCTTACAATTACATAATTGTGAGTATTTCTCACTATGCGACTTTATCATAATTGCAACTTATTTCTCATAACTGAAGGGGTGTATCTCCAAACTGTGACTTTTTTGTCATAATTAGGACTTTATTTCTTCCAGTGTGACATTATTTCTTGCAATATTGACTTGATTTCTCACAATTTGTCTTAAAATCTTAAAACGGCAACTTTATTTCTTATAATTGTGTTTATTTCTCATAATTACAATGGTGTATCTCATAATTACAGATTTATTTCTCATAATTGTGAGTATTTCTCACTATGCGACTTTATATATCACAATTGCAAAACATTTTTCATAACTGAAATGGTATATGTCCAAACTGTGACTTTATTGTCATAATTAAGACTTTATTTCTTCCAATGTGGCATTATTTCTTGCAATATTGACTTGATTTCTCAGAATTAGATTTTAATTCTCACAGCTGCAACTTTATTTTTCATCATAATTGTGTCTTTAATTCTCATAATTGCAATGCCATATCTCACAATTACGGATTTATTTCTCATAATTGTAACTATTTTTCACTATGCAACTTTATATATCACATTTGCAACTTATTTCTCATAATTGAAAGGGTGTATCTCCAAACTGTGACTTTATTGTCATAATTAGGACTTTATTTCTTCCAGTGTGACATTATTTCTTGCAATAGTGACTTGATTTATCACAATTAGACTTTAAATCTCACAGCCTAAACTTTATTTCTTGTCTAACTGTGACTTTATTGCTTATAATTGCAATGGCGTATCTCACAATTATGGATTTACTTCTCATAATTGTAACTATTTCTCACTATGCAACTTTTTATATCACAATTGCAACTTATTTCTCATAATTGACAGGGTATATCTCAAAACTGACTTTATTGTCATAATTAGGACTTTATTTCTTCCAATGTGGCATTATTTCTTGCAATATTGAATTGATTTCTCACAATTTGACTTTAAATCTTAAAACTACAACTTTATTTCTCATAATTGTGTGTTTATTTCTCATAATTGCAATGGCGTATCTCACAATTACAGATTTATTTCTCATAATTGTGACTATTTCTCACTTTTCGACTTTATATATCACAATTGCAACTTATTTCTCATAACTGAAAGGGTGTATCTCCAAACTGTGACTTTATTGTCATAATTAGGACTTTATTTCTTCCAGTGTGACATTATTTCTTGCAATAGTGACTTGATTTCTCACGATTTGACTTTAAATCTCACAGCTGCAACTTTATTTCTCGTCTAACTGTGACTTTATTTCTCATAATTGCAATGGCGTATCTCACAATTACAGATTTATTTCTCATAATTGTGACTATTTCTCACTTTTCGACTTTATATATCACAATTGCAACTTATTTCTCATAACTGAAAGGGTGTATCTCCATACTGTGACTTTATTGTCATAATTAGGACTTTATTTCTTCCAGTTTGACATTATTTCTTGCAATAGTGACTTAATTTCTCACAATTTGACTTTAAATCTCACAGCCTAAACTTTATTTCTCGTCTAACTGTGACTTTATTGCTTATAATTGCAATGGCGTATCTCACAATTATGGATTTATTTCTCATAATTGTAACTATTTCTCACTATGCAACTTTATATATCACAATTGCAACTTATTTCTCATAATTGACAGGGTATATCTCAAAACTGACTTTATTGTCATAATTAGGACTTTATTTCTTCCAATGTGGCATTATTTCTTGCAATATTGACTTGATTTCTCACAATTTGACTTTAAATCTTAAAACTACAACTTTATTTCTCATAATTGTGTGTTTATTTCTCATAATTGCAATGGCGTATCTCACAATTACAGATTTATTTCTCATAATTGTGACTATTTCTCACTTTTCGACTTTATATATCACAATTGCAACTTATTTCTCATAACTGAAAGGGTGCATCTCCAAACTGTGACTTTATTGTCATAATTAGGACTTTATTTTTTCCAGTTTGACATTATTTCTTGCAATAGTGACTTAATTTCTCACGATTTGACTTTAGATCTCACAGCTGCAACTTTATTTCTCGTCTAACTGTGACTTTATTTCTCATAATTGCAATGGTGTGTCTCACAATTACAGATTTATTTCTCATAATTGTAACTATTTTTCACTATGCAACTTTATATATCACATTTGCAACTTATTTCTCATAATTGAAAGGGTGTATCTCCAAACTGTGACTTTATTGTCATAATTAGGACTTTATTTCTTCCAGTGTGACATTATTTCTTGCAATAGTGACTTGATTTATCACAATTTGACTTTAAATCTCACAGCCTAAACTTTATTTCTCGTCTTACTGTGACTTTATTGCTTATAATTGCAATGGCGTATCTCACAGTTATGGATTTACTTCTCATAATTGTAACTATTTCTCACTATTCAACTTTTTATATCACAATTGCAACTTTATTTCTCATAATTGTGACTTATTTTTCATAATTTCAATGGCGTATCTCACAATTGCAACTTATTTCTCATAATTGAAAAGTTGTACCTCAAAACTGTGACTTTATTGTCATAAGCAGGACTTTATTTTGTCCAATGTGGAATTATTTCTTGAAATAGCACTATATATCTGTGTATATGACTTTAAATCTCACAACTGCAACTTTATTATTCATAATTGTGACTATTTCTCTACAATATTGACTTTTTATCTCATAATTGTTACTATTTCTTGCAATGCAACTTTAGTTCTCATAATTGCAACTTACGATTGCAGCTTTATTTTTCATAATTGTGACTTATTTCTCATAATTTGCCATGGCGTATCTCACAATTACAGATTTATTTCTTATAATTGTGACTATTTCTCACTATGCGACTTTATATATCACAATTGCAACTTATTTCACATGACTGAAAGGGTGTATCTCAAATCTGTGATTTTATTGTCATAATTAGGACATTATTTCTTGAAATTTGGCATTATTTTTTACAATACAGCTTTATATCTCACAGTTGCAACTTTGTGTCGTACAATATTGACTTTTTATCTTATAATTGTTACTATTTCTTGCAGTGCAACTTTAGTTCTCATAATTGCAATGTTGATTCTTACAATTGCAGCTTTATTTCTTGTATAACTTGTGATTGCATAGTTGTTTCTTGTAATTGCAGTTTTTTTCTCATAATGTGCATTTATTTCTTACTTTACACTTTAGCTCACAATTACCTTTCTATGTTTTTAGAGGTAATTTTAGATAACTACTTTTTTCCCCAGGTGTTCTTGGCAATTTACAGAAAGGTATAATTTGTATTTAGTTTGACAGATTCTTATTTAGCTGTTCCTGATTATCTGGATGTGATGCGAGGAGCCAAGCTTTTTCTGAATTGCTGCCGGCGGAAAGCTCTCTGGAGTCGGGCTTCCTGCTCCGTTGAACAATGGAAATAATTAACAAGGAATTGTGAACCACAATGCTGTTTCTATTTAAACTCTGCACTTCCATGGAAGTTGGCTCGTTAAGCTTACAGGAACAATTCACATGCACAATTTATAATCACGATAAATGGATATGATGTGAAGATCACATCTTATTGGTTTTATGTTTTGGCTATTTCTAGGTTACAGGTTGTATAATCCTGGTTATGATGTTACTTTTTGAATAGCTCCTCAGTTTTGAATGAAATATCTTTTGTATGAGCTGAAAAGGATGAAACATATGATGCAAAACAAATGAGGCCAAGATGTGAGTAAAAAATCGTTTAAAGAGCTCCATTTGCAAGCCTATAATTGGGTCACATGAAAATCAATATGTAATAAAGAATGCTTGTGTTATCACGATTTTCATGGAGCATATTATGTCTTCATAGATCTGGGCCTGATAACTATAAATAGACCAATTCTAAACCCGTTTCTAATCTAATCACACTATAATAATAATGAATACATGTTGTATAATAGACACTTGGGTCAGCTCTGTATGTGTTCTGACGTCAGGAAAATCGATTTCATTAAACTCAGTCAAATAATGTAGGCCAGAGATATTTCTAAAGCACATATTTCCTTTCAATTTACTTATAACTTTATTTCATTCAATTATCTGTTGCATGAAAATCATGAAACACCTCACAGATATGTGTCAGTTATGATGCTGTAGAAATGAGTATGCATCAAGGACATTTTAAATTTTATTTTGAACACAGGAACACATTTTCAAGGTTTGAGCAAGTTTAAACTAAGTTTAGTTTCAAAAATTTTTTATGCTGTCATATCTGATATAAAGTTAATGTGTGATGTTTTACACAAATGCTGACGAAAACGTCGTCATTGTTTTAAACACTTGTTGACTAAACAGATGATTAAACCCCCACCAACACGTTCGTCATGATGGCATATTCAACAGAACTTCCCTTTGGAAAATATAATCACCACTCATCATTGATGCTGCTTTTCATAAAACATAACCATGGTTGCCAAATCCATGTATTGTAGTGGCAAAAAAGAAAAGAAAAAAGAAAGACATTTATTCTAAAAATTAAACATGGTTTATATCAGTAAGCAATTAATTAAATTAAAAATGACTGAAAATACAATAATGGCTAAAAAGACCAATGTTTTCTTAATGATTCCATATCTATTTAAAATATTTTTTCCATCTTGCCGGGATGACTTGCAACTGTGTGATGCTTCATAAATTTGCGAGTGCGATATTGGTTTTATAAACAAGTAGTTAATATTGAGTAACTTAAATTTTAGGCATACTGTCATAACTTCATCTATTTTTATTTGAAAAATTGATCCAAACAGAGTCAAAGTAGAATACACTGCTGCACATTTCATGTGTATGTCATGTGTAGCATGTGTATTATATGTTTAGTCAATAGATATGTGCGCAGACACATACTGTTTTTTTTTTTAAAAAGCAATATCGCCTAGCATTCATAATTTTGTGTTTTTAGCCTTCTTCGTGGATCCATGTGAATGGGGATCACTTTGACAACACTTTCATCTGTAAACAACACTTTTTGAAATTGCTAAGGAATAGCTGAAATTTCCGACATTTCCAACATTGTCACATCAATATGAAAGCCTGTTTACACCACTGAATAACAAAGTAATTGTGACTTTTTATTCTACAAATCTGACTTTTTTCCTCAGATTGGCGTGATTCAAACTGCTCGTGTTATAGAATAGTTTTCACAATTGTGAGATATAAACTTGCAATTTCGATTTATGAAGTCAGCATTGCGAGATATAAACTTGCAAATCTGATTTTTATTTCCCAGAATTGTGATACAAACTAGCAATTTTGACTTTTTTTCTCAGAATTGTGAGATATAAACTCACAATTGCGAGTTATAAAGTCAGAAATATGAGATATAAACTCAATTTATATCAAACAATTTTGATAAAAAAGTCAGAATTGCATGATATAAACTCGTAATTGCAAGTTATTAACTCAGAATTGTGAGATATATACACTCGCAATTCCGAGTTCTAAAGTCAGAATTTTGAGTTATAAAGTTAAAATTGTGAGATATAAACTTGCAACTCTGAAAACATATCAACTCTATCCCGCGACCAATTTGTACATATTTTATAAGGGTGGTTAATTCGTATGGATTCGTATGACCTCACTCTTACGATTTGTCTAGACCCCAGTGACGGGAAGGTTTAGGGGCGGGGTTAGGGGTAGGCCATTCATACTAATTCATAGATTTAGCAAATATTGTACGAATTCATATGGGTGAGGTTGTACAAATTTGAAATAAAATATGTTCTGATGTTTATTCATCTTTAAAGGGATATTTTACCCAGAATTTAAAACTTGATGTTTATCTGTTTACCCCCAAGATGACAGTAGAATAATTAAAAAAAATAAAATAATAATAACTCGAACCGTTGCAGTCTGTCAGTCATATAATGGCAGTCATTGGGACCCACACCTTTGAGAGTCCAAAAAACATACACAGACAAAACCAAATTAACTGCAGCTTGTGACGATACATTGAGGTCTTAACACACAAAACAATCAGTCTGTGCAAGAAACTGAACAGTATTTATATAATTTTTTACCTCTGATCCACCACAATGTCCAACTGTCCTGAACGCATTCACAACTGCCGGCGTGGGACAAAGAGCAAGCAACCATAACTTCAGTCAATGAGGCTCAAAACTTGGAAGTCGGTGAAAGGTCAACACTCCCGGATGAGTTTGTGCAAGCAAACTTAATCTTTTAGTTTAAAATCGGTTGCAACAATCAGGACAAGCACAAGTAATTACCATTTTGAGTAGCCATCATACCCGCAGTAAACAATGAGTGACATATACGCGTGACAGATCACTTCCGCATATGCCAGAGCACGCTGATGCGTCAGGACAGTTGTAAAATTGTGGCGGACCATATGTATAAAAATTAACTAAATGCTGTTCTGTTTGTTTCTCAATGTATCATCACAAGCTGTAGGGTTTAATTTGGTTCTGTGAATGTTTTTTTGACTCTCAAGTTTTTGAATCTCAATACTGATTATAATGGGTTCTATATTATTTTATTGTGCAATGCTGTGCCGTGCTGCTCATGTCTGGTGTTGGCACGGTGTAAGTGTTCTCATTTATTGCCCATAGTTACAGATTTAGTTCACCTGTGTCTTGTTTAGTCTAATACTGTACATATGTATAATAGCCTTCTGTTTGTTTTTTTCAGCTGTCAGCTTTCTAAGCTGTTGCATTCTTATTTCCTTGTGTTTTGAATCTTGCTGGGTAACACTTTATTTGAAGATGTACTTATTATTATAATAACAATTAATTATGCGTAATTACATGCAAGTAACCCTAGGCCAAACCCTAATCCTAACCATACAGGAGGTACATGTAGTTAATTAATTTACTCAGTATTTAAATGTATAATTACACTGTAACAAGGACACCTTCAAATAAAGTGTGGGTGGTTGGATTATCTTTTTCTCCTAACTGGAATAAAACCGCTATACTATACTTATCTTCATTTGACTACCACATTACAACATGTTTCATTCATGAATGAATAGTTTTTTTTTTTTTAAAGTGAATGAATTACTCATAGTCACTTGTTTAGTTCCTGATGTTTTTGAATGATTCGTTGTATAAATGATTTAATGACTCACTCATACTTGTGCGATACTTGTGTATCAATGTAATTTGCAGAAAAGGTCACTGAAAAATCCCCACCACTAATGCACAAGTTCACAGTCTGTCTGGAATATGTATACATAGAGAAACAATGAAAAGACCCAGTGCTGTATATCAGCACTTTCATAGTGTTCGACCAAACATATTGATTGTTTTGACAAACAAATTTGCATTTCCAAGCCGGCTTCACTGAAAAAATGCTTTTCTTACTTTGATTTTTTGTCTTGTTTCCAGCCAAAATATCTAAAAAATTTTAAATCATGAAAGATTTCAAAATTAAGTGAGTTTTTGCTTGAAACAAGCAAAATAATCTGCCAATGCGGTAAGCAAAAAACAGAAAACAAGATTATTTTTCTTACCCCACTGGTAGATTATTTTGCTTGTTGCAAAGCTAAAAGGCACTTATTTTTGACTTGTTTTTTTCTGAAAACAAGACAATAATTTGTACTCGTCTAGAAAATCCTTCTTGATTTAAGAATTTGTAGATATTTTGGCTGAAGAGACTGTAGATGGTTCGCACTCATGAGCATTGAGAATAGCTGGATGGCTGAAACGTTTGCTTTTGCTCTATTAAAATAATTGATTCTTTTTGTTAAAGACTTTGTCTAGTTTTTCAGAGTGCGAACCATCTACAGTCTCTTCTATACTTTATTGGTTTTCACGCACCTGGACTTACAATTAGCCTTCATCTGAGCGCAACAATATTTCCTTGTCTTCTAGATATTTTGGCTGGAAACACCACAAAAAGTCTAAGTAAGAAAAGATTATAGTGTCCATTAGAATCCTAAAACAAGTAAAAAAAAAAAACACCAGACACAGAGCAGAAAATATATGAATTAGAAAAGACAGATTCTGATGAACAGGATGTACGTAGATGATGACATGTGACTGGGCCTCAGCAGGGACTGCCCAAGCTATTCTTCACGAGAATATGGGATTTGCCCAAGATTCTTGATAACTGGAATTGAACTGGAAGAGCTTATGGGAATATAGCTGTCTTGAAGTTTCAAATCATCACAAACTGGCAATTGTCCCAGAAACTGTGGGCCTAAAAAAATGTCAACTTTCCCCCAAGTCAGCCAGAAGAGGTTTTGAAATATGAAGGTTCAAAGGGTCTTGTTGCTAAAAATACGAATCTCAGTTTGTGTAACTGGAGGAACAGGAAGAACACTAAAAGCCTAATCTGACTAAATTAACTCAAATTAAATTACTTTAATGAAAGTAAATTTAATTTACTAGTAGGAATAGATTCTCAGGGTAAAAGTTGCATGTTGCACTTTTTTTTTCCAGTGTATTTTGCTCTCTAACTTTCTTTCTGTCTTCAGGGGCTGATATGAAATACATATGCATGTTTTTTTTTTTCTGAACAGTGGGTATCTTCCACGCAGAGCATATTCTCAGTATGCCATTTTATGGCAATAAAGAATGCAACTTGCATTCAAAATCATTTGATGGGTTTTCAGTGAAGAACAGCAGGGGTCTTTGCATAGAACGGTGGTCTGCATTGAGCAGATCAATTTTCCTCAGTCTTCTACAGAATCAAGCGCTCCCGGAGGTACCTGGAAAGATAACAGGCCATCAAATGAAAATGGCCTCACCACAGGATGTTTTCATACAAAACGCCTAATTGGGAACATTGTAAAAACTGTGCTGGCTGAGTACTGATATTTGTTTAAACGGCTTTAACACACAGCGAAAGCTTCAGGAAGCTGGTTTCTTTAAAAAAGGAATAACAGAGTGATGCATATTTACACATGTATTTGTGTCTCTATTACAGCAACCTTACATGTGACTCTCTGGTCACTCAGGGCAAAAGAAGGCAATGGGTTTATCCATGACACACCGATGACAGATTGTCTTTATAGTGATCAAAAGACCAGTGTATGCTGGTTTAACTAAACTCTTCTTTCCTTAATAATATATATATATATACAATGCTATGTAGTAAGTATGTAGTAAGATATTATAATGTAGTAATAGACCTATAATCATTTATGGTGAGTCATAATGTGTTTTATCCTGTATAAAGTCTATGAATGGATTTAAATTTTTATTGTGATATTTTAATATTGTCATAATATTAATGTTCATTCTGATGCTGCAAAAACAGAAGCAGAAGTCACAAAAACTAGGTGAAACTGTAATGGGCAAATCAGGGCAGTTTGGGGACAGCACTGAGCATGATAATCTCTTGCCGACACTCTGCTTAGACATAATAAATCGGACGTTACACAATACATAAATCCATAAACGAATGGCTTGCAGTCAGAAAGACCCCACAGAGTAGAGACGGGAAATGCCAGCCCACGCTGCTTCTGGAGAACCTTCAGCTTTTGTTAACAGCATAATTGCAAAGCTGCCTTGGTAAAAGAAGTCTTACGGCACAGGATGGAGACATGATTCATTGCTAGAATGAAACGACACAATTATATAGCGCACCACAATATTCTAAATGTATATTTTGTAGCAAAGTACATTCTGAACTGCTTTTCAGTCTTCACCTATTTTTTTAAGGTGCTTATGGTTTGCTAAAACAAGAATGACTGTGACTAATGCTATTGTATTTGAACTCATCCTACACCGTTTATACTGCAAACATGAATCTTACCTCAAATCATGCTTTTTTTTTTCTTTTAATGAGCATTCATATTGGATTTTCATCTTACATTTACATCAAAATGCACTTTTGACTTGGAAAAGAGGGCAACCACCCAGAATACAAAAGACACCCTCTAATAATTGCCCAAAACTACATATCAACACTCTGGAAAAAACATCTCCAACATAATAGTAAAATAGGGGAGTTTAGGTCAAGTTTATTAGTGAACTACTGTCATTATGTGTCAGTTTCAATTTCCTATATATTGCTGTGAAAATAAATCTGCATTGTTTATCTTTTTGACCTTTCATTTAAAAATGCACTAAATTCTAACCTTTCACTGAAGTAAAACAATTGAAAGTGGGGGGAAACTCACATGATGAAATAAATGTTTTTCTCCAATGCATGTTGGCCACAATTATTGGCACCCCTAGAAACATCTCTGAAGTATGTTCCTATTAATATTTACATTTAGCAGACCAGGGTGACTAGGAACATGACATTGTCTAGCCATGACAGCAGATCTTCGTTGGACGCGGAGGATGACACCAGCCCCACACCAGACCCAGAACCCAGCCAAACATCACCCCGACAAGCGGAGTTGCAGCCCGAGCCCACCAACGATGGAGAGCCAGAGCCGAGAGCGACAGAGCCAGAGCCTGACCCATCGGACCAGGTGCGAGAGCCGACTACAACATCTGCGACGGTGGATTGTCACGTGGAGCAAGAGAGGGCAATAGAGAGCCCTGCCCACTGCACCACTGGGGGTGAGCTTGAGCATCATTCTGGGGATTTAATTGACTTTTTTTCTGAAGTATCCATCAGTTATGAACTACCTGTCTTCCTGGAATTCCCGCCCACCCTCCCTCTTCTATCTACATCCATGTCTGACTTGCCACCGCTGTCCCCTGACAGCCCCTCAGCTCACCCTCAGTCCAAACACCTGTGCAGTGGGCTCGCCGCGGGGCTGCCAGCTTCCATCGTCTCGGCTGGAGGATCCCTTTGCTCCACCTCCAGCCTCCGAGTCCAGGACTCCGCCTCGGCCCTCCGACCCCGCGGCTCCACCACGGCTCTCAGCACCCTCGTCTACATCGTCGCCCACCGGTCCACCAGCTCCACCGGGCTCCATCGTCTTTTCGGCTCCGCCCTGGTCAGTTGTCACCCCATCGTCACCTCAGGACTCTGCTCCTCCGGCTGCGCCTCGTCACGCCGTCCCACCGGCTCCTTGGGACTCCTCCTTCCTGCGGGCACAGCCTCCATCCTCTGTCGCTCCGGCTCCGCCGCGGACCTCCGGAACTCCGCCTCCGCCTCGGTCGCCAGAGCCTATTGTTCCACCTTGGCCCTCCGGATCCTCGGCGTCACCCCGGATCTTCGGCTCTCCGTCTCCGCCTCGGGCTCCTCCTCCACCTGCTCCGCCTCTGTCGGTCGGCCCCATGGAGTCGGCGGTCTTCCCTCCACCATGGCTCCTTCCTCCGTCGGCTCCACCGTGGGCCGTCATCATGGCTGTGGTCTGGGTCTTGCACTTTACCTCCTGCCCCGGGTCCCTCCTGTTTCCTCCCTGGCTCCTCCCACCGTCGTCGCCCCCTTGGACTATGTTGACTTTTGTTTTGGTCCCCCTCCTGGGGTTGCGTCTTCTGTCGAAGCCTCCTCCATGATGGACTCTAATTTTCTGGTTTTTCGCCCCTCTTTTTGTGTCCCGTTTTCTGTTTTTCTACGGCGCGAGGACGTGCCTATTCGGAGGGGGGCGTAATGTTACATTCTTGTCTGTTTTGGTCTTTGGTTTCTCCCATTTGGTCTCCCCCTGTCATTTTGTTGTCATTTGGTTTAGCCCATCGTCATTGGTATTCCCTGCACCTGTCCTTGTAATTATTAGTCATCTGTGTCACCTGTGTTTAATCACCTAGTCACCCTTTAAAAGTCTGTCTCTGTTTTCAGTTAATCGTCGGTCCTTAACGTTGTCACTGTGTGTGTGGAAGTTCTCTGTGTTCCTGTCTGATCTACTGAAGACTTTATTAAATATATATTGTTATTCTTGATATCCTGTCTACGTCTCGTCCGTCCTGCACGCAAATCATAACAGTGTTAGCACCATTGTTATCTGGAACTGCCTTAATCATCCTGGGTATGGAATTGACCAGAGCTGCACAGGTTGTTGCTGGGATTCTCTTCCAATCCTTATGGAGCTGCTGGATGTTGGTGCTTCTCCACCCTATGCTTGAGGATGCCCCACAGGTGTTTAATAGTGTTCAGGTCTGGAGACATACTTGGCCAAACCATCACCTTCACCTTCAGCTTCCTCAGCAAGGCAGTTGTCATCTTGGTGGTGTGTTTGGCATTGTTGTCATATTGGGAAAACTGCCATTCTGCCTAGTTTCTGGAGGGAAGGCATCATGTTTTGCTTCAGAATGTACAGTTGATGGAATCCATGTTTTCCTCAACGAACTGCGGCTCCCCAGTACCAGCAGCACTCATGTAGACAAGACACAATTTTCTTGGTACTCCTCACCAGGGCGTCGCCACACATGCTGGACACCATCTGAGCCAAACATGTTTATCTTATAGTCTCATCAGACCACAGGACATGGTTCCAGTAATTCATGCTCTTGGACAGGTTGTCTTCAGCAAACTGTTTGCGGGCTTTCTTGTGAGCCAGCTTCAGATGAGGCTTCCTTCTGGGATGACACCTATGCAAACCGACTTGTCTGAGCACTGACAAGCTGACCTTCTACTTCTGCAACCTTTAAAGCAATGCTGGCAGCACTCATGCATCAGTTTTTTGAAGCCAGGTTCTGCACCTGACGCACAGAACGAGTGCTCAACTTCATTGATTAACCCTTGCAAGGCCTGTTCCAAATGGAACCCATCTTGGAAAACCTCTGACCACTGTAGTGTAACTCGGTTTCAGGGTGTTACTGAACCTCTAATTTTGAGCTCTAACCATCTAACCTCTAACCATCTTTGTGGAGAGAAACAATTTTCCAATTCTCAAATCCTCAGAGAGTTCTTTGCTATGAGATACCATGTTAAACATCCAGTGGTCAGTTTTAGAGAATTTGTACTTAAAGCACCTAATTTGAACTGCTCTAATACAAGGTACACAACTTTGTATGGTCCTGTCGAGCAAACAAAAACATAAACATGATAATTAGGACATGTGGCTTTGCATGGTTAAACAACATACTGCTGTTATTACTTAGGGTGTACTCACGTTTGTTGCCAGCTATTTTGACAATAATGGCTGTATGTTGAGTTATTTTCAGAGGACAGTAAATCTATACTGCTATACAAGCTGCACACTGACTACTCTAAAATATATCCTAGTTTCATTTCTATAGTATTGTCTCTTGAGAAGATATACTAAAATGGTTGCTGAAATGTGAGGGGTGTACTCACTTTTGTGAGATACAAGATTGCTGAGCTTCACAAAATAGAAAGCTGTAAGAACAGAGCTAAAGCATTAAAAAAAAAAATTAAGAAGTTTCAATCAACTAAAGATGTTACAAATCTGCCTCGAAGAGGCATCGTCCTAATGCACGATGAGGAGGAGAGTTCGAGTGGCCAAAGTCTTGTCAAGGATCACAGCTGGAGAATTACAGAGATTAGTTGAGTCCTGGGGTCAGAAAACTTAAAAAAATATATATATATATCAAAAAGCTCTTAATTCACCACATGTTGTTCGAGAGGGTTTAAGAAAAATCTTTCCCGCTCATCCAAAAACAAACTCCAGCATATTCAGTTGTCTGGCTTCTATGGTCAGATGAAACAAAAAAGAGCTTTTTGGCAGCAAATTCACCAGATGGGTTAGGTGCAAACAGGGATAAAAAAATACTCCATGCCCACGGTTAAATATACTGCTGTATATTTAATGTTGTGGGCCTATTTTTCTGCCGGAGGTCTTGGACATCTTGTTCAGATACATGACGTTATGGATTCTATTAAATACCAAGATAAAAAAAAATCTAAACCAGACTGACTCAAACTCAATACAAAAATGTGTCATTGAGCACAAAATTAAGCTTCTGCCATGTTAGTCCCAGTTCAATGACCCGAACCCTAAAATTTGCTGGGTGAACTAAAGAGAAGAAGCACCAATTTGGAGTTGGAAATCTGAAGGCATTATAGGAGAAAACTCAGAGCTGTTATACTGAGATAAGGACATTGCAATGCCAATAAATGTGGCCAATGTGAACTAGAAAAAAAACATTTCATAATGAGATTTTCCTTCACTTTCTATTGTTTTACTTCAATGATAGGTTAGAATTTTATGAATTTTTTGAATAAAAGATCAAAAGGAAATTAGTTTAGACAGACACTTTTGCTCATATTTACCAAGGGTACCCTCAACTCAGTTACCCTTGTAAATTCTTTATCCATTTCATGTTTATTAAAACTGGTATTAGAAGTAGGCAGAAGTAGAAACCTATAAGCATTGTTGATTAGGTGGGGGTGTTGTGGTGAAACAGTTAAAGATCTAGACTCATATTAAAAAGGTCATGTTCACCACTGTGCTCTCGATCAAGACACTTAACCTCAGGTTACTGCAGAGGGACTGTCCCTTCAATGTATGAGCTACACACTTTAGATTCTTTAGGTAAGTGCATCATGTAAATTAGGCAAGGCAAGGCAAGTTTATTTCTATATTAAAAATTGATTAAAAATGAATTAAAACAGTTTAAAAAGAATAACAATTATTATGCATAAAATACACTGCAATCGGTTTGGATGTAGCACAGTGCTCAATCAGTAAATGCACAACAAAACAGATGAATTTTGAGTCTGGATTTAAATGTGGCTAATGTTTTAGTACATCAGGGCCCGTATTCATAAAAAATCTTAAGGCTAAAAGTAGCTCCTAACTTGATGATTTAGGAGAAAATCTTAAAGATAATGGGCGTGTCAATCCTAAATTTAGGACCAAAATCCCCCCAAAAAAGACCAAATCCCAAACTATCCAAAATTGGCTATTGCCGGTAATCTGCCTCAGAATGTAAACTTTTATTTAAACACACTGCATTTATTTGCACACACAGGCTGTTTTTCCACGCATATTTTTATTTTTATTTTTGAGGTTATCTCCAAATTTTTCCCTTTGAAAGGTCATTGTCCGGAATTGTCCGTCATAAAAAAAAAAAATTCAGATCAGGTTTGATTTTCTGTTTTTTTGGATCCGTAGCAAGCATTTTGAGATGTGTTTTGTCAGTTAGAGCCACGATACAAGCGTACACCAAAATCCAGAAATGAGTCTGACAAGTTCATCCACTTGCAGCACAAAGTACACTTGAATTCACATAAATTAGTGTTCTTCTTTATAATATGTGGCTCCAGTAATTCTGGCAAAGCATCTAAGTTTACTGACATTCTTAAGTAAACTTTGAATTACCTGGGATAATCCCGGAGATCCTTTGAGAAGGTGCACACAAAAAGTATTCTCTCCTTCCTCTCTATATCTTATAATTGGATAGACCCATTATTTCCTTTCTTTTTTCTCTTTTTAAGAAGAAAGTGGACAACAAAATCATCCTCCCTGCTTGAAGATTCCATTTTGTATTGTTTTGCGCTATTTTTTTATTCACCTTTTTTTTTTTTTTGCAACAAATGAATTACTATGTGACTAGTGTGCAATATTCCGGTGTGTGGCAATTTTTTAGAATGATAAAATACAACAAAAAAAAGCATGCAAAAAAGTTTGACTCGGTGTGCAAGGGTCTGGCAAGAAGAAACAGCTGTCCTTGCATCCAGTTTGGTTGTCTTTTACATGCATTCAGCAATGATCGTTCTACTATTAGTAAAAGGGTGTTCATATGTCCACAAATTGTTTACGAGAAGCACACATTTAAGAGGCTGGCAATTAGCTGAACATATAGTTGTTTTATTAGTTAGTAGGTATGCTGACATCATCCATAGCAACAAAGTCAACCCTTCCCTTACTCTTAGCTTAAGGCTCCTCTCTATTCCTTAGTAAAAGTTGGTCTCAGCAGCTTTGTAAATAGGTTTTAAGAGAAAACTCTTAGCTAAAAACTTTTACTGCTATTTAGGAGAACTCTTAGCGCTAAGATAAAATGCTTTATGAATATGGGCCCTGATCTCTTCTGGAAGCTGATTCCAACTGCGGGCGGCATAATAGCTAAAAGCAGATTCCCCTTGTTTTAAGTGAACCCTTGGTATTTCTAACTGACTCAATCTTAATGATCTGAGTGGTCTGTTAGGTGTATATTCAGTGAGCATATCTGCAATGTATTTAGGTCCTAGGCCATTGAGTGACTTATAACGAGTAAAAATATTTTTAAATCAATCCTAAATATAACTGGAAGCCAGCGTAAGGATCTGATTACTGGGGTGATATGCTCAGATTTTCTGGTTCTAGTCAGAATCCTGGCAGCAGCGTTCTTTATGAGCTGCAGCTGTCTAATGGTCTTCTTGGGAAGGCCAGTGAGGGGAGACCATTACAATAATCCACCCTGCTAGGGATAAAGGCATGAACAAGTTTTTTCCAAGTCTTGACTGGAAACAAAACATCTAATTCTTGCAATGTTTTTGAGATGATTGTATGCTGATTTAGTTACTGCTTTGACATGACTACAGAAACTAAGGTCTGAATCCAGAAGATTCTTGATTTGATTTTTAGTTGTTTAACCACTAGATTACGTAGATAAGTAAATGTGTGGGTTTGATTTTGATTAACCCAGCTTTAAAAAAAAATAATCTACTGAAATGTGAAATATACAGTATTGACCCAAATATAAGACATCCATGATTATAATACAACCCTCCTTTTTCAAGATGTATCTTTTGGAAAAATACTTTTCAAAAAACAAATCTTGTGTTTTATTGAGAAAAAGACATATTTTTTGTTTTTAAAGTATGGTAAATGCTGGTAAAATGTACCAACATTCACAGCCTAAGAGAAAAAAGTACTTTTTACTGTGCCCAAAGTGTATGATTGCAGAAAAAATATATACTTTTGTTTTGAACATTTATGGAGCAAAAGATTAATTGTGAAAATAAATCATACAAGTCGTTTATTTTGTTTAAAAATCGTATAAAAGTGTGAGGTGCCAAGGGGGCCTTTTACCTCAACAGTATGGGGCAAAAGGCACACTGTATTGATACAAGTATGAACACTTTAGCTAAAATAACGTTTTTGTTTTGTTTTTTAAATAATGTCTTAGATAATACTTGTTTAAAACAACCACTTTAGCAAAGTTTGTACTATTTATTTTACTGCTTATTTGAATAAATAAAATAATTATTTTGTTCAATAAATATACTTTCATTACAATATATTAATATAGAACATATATTTTAAAATACAGAAACAAAATCATTTTAAAATGTAAAGATTCTGAAAGCACTGAAGGAGATCCCATAGTAATTTAATATAGATTTACAGTACAACAGATTATATTTTATTATATCATGTTAATTATTGTGCCTTTTTCGCCCCAACAGCAGAGGTGCTTTTTACCCCAAATACCATACGTTTACATAATCTTTTGTCATTTAAAAACTGTTGCCCTAAATATAAGATGACCACGTTTTTTCAGATGTATTTCCAAGAAAAAAATCTATCTAAGCCTAGCAACTAGAATCATGTTAGTGACATGCTAATCATGCTAGAAACATGTTAACAACATGCTAATCATGCTAGAAACATTCTAGTAACTTGCTAATCATGGTAACAGGCTACTAATGCTAACATCATGCTAGAAACATGTTAACCACATGCTAATTAGACTAGAAACATGTTAACAACATGCTAATCATGTTAAAAACATTCTAGTAACTTGCTAATCATGGTAACAGGCTACTAATGCTAACATCATGCTAGTAACATGCTAATAACTTGCTAATCAGGCTAGAAACATGTTAACAACATGCTAATCATGCTAGAAACATTCTAGTAACTTGCTAATCATGGTAACAGGCTACTAATGCTAACATCATGCTAGTAACATGTTAACAACATGCTAATCATGCTAGAAACATTCTAGTAACTTGCTAATCATGGTAACAGGCTACTAATGCTAACATCATGCTAGAAACATGTTAACAACATGCTAATCATGCTAGAAACATGCTAACAACATGTTAATTAGACTAGAAACATGTTAACAACATGCTAATCATGCTAGAAACATTCTAGTAACTTGCTAATCATGGTAACAGGCTACTAATGCTAACATCATGCTAGAAACATGTTAACAACATGCTAATCATGCTAAAAACATTCTAGTAACTTGCTAGTCATGGTAACAGGCTACTAATGCTAACATCATACTAGTAACATGTTAATAACTTGCTGATCATGCTAGAAACATGTTAACAACATGCTAATCATGCTAGAAACATTCTAGTAACTTGCTAATCATGGTAACAGGCTACTAATGCTAACATCATGCTAGTAACATGCTAATAACTTGCTAATCATGCTAGAAACATGTTAACAACATGCTAATCATGCTAGAAACATGCTAAAAACATGTTAACAACATGCTAATCATGCTAGAAACATGTTAACAACATGCTAATTAGACTAGAAACATGTTAACAACATGCTAATCATGCTAGAAACATTCTAGTAACTTGCTAATCATGGTAACAGGCTACTAATGCTAACATTATGCTAGAAACATGTTAACAACATGCTAATCATGCTAAAAACATTTTAGTAACTTGCTAATCATGGTAACAGGCTACTAATGCTAACATAATGCTAGTAACATGTTAATAACTTGCTAATCATGCTAGAAACATGTTAACAACATGCTAATCATGCTAGAAACATGCTAACAACATACTAATTAGACTAGAAACATGTTAACAACATGCTTATTATGCTAGTAATGCTAACATCATGATAGCGACATTCTAATCATGCTAGCTACACGCTAGTAACATACTAATCATGTCAGAAACATGCTAGCAACATGTTAATGATACTAACAACATGCTAGCAACACACTATTGACATGTTAATCATGTTACAAACATGCTAACAACATGTTTATAATACTATAAACATGTTAGCAACATGCTAATCGTGCTAGAAACATGCTAGTAACTTGCTAATCATGGTAACAGGCTACTAATGCTAACATATGTTATCATTAGTAGCCTGTTACCATGATTAGCAAGTTACTAGCATGTTAGTAGCATGACATCATGCTAGTAACATGCTAGTAACTTGCTAGAAACATGTTAACAACATGCTAATCATGCTAGAAACATGCTAACAACATGTTAATCAGGGTAGAAGCATGTTAATGTGTTAATAATAATTATGGTAACATGGTAACAGGCTACTAATGCTAACATCATGCTAGTAACATGCTAATAACTTGCTAATCATGCTAGAAACATGTTAACAACATGCTAATCATGCTAGAAACATGCTAAAAACATGTTAACAACATGCTAATCATGCTAGAAACATGTTAACAACATGCTAATTAGACTAGAAACATGTTAACAACATGCTAATCATGCTAGAAACATTCTAGTAACTTGCTAATCATGGTAACAGGCTACTAATGCTAACATTATGCTAGAAACATGTTAACAACATGCTAATCATGCTAAAAACATTTTAGTAACTTGCTAATCATGGTAACAGGCTACTAAGGCTAACATCATACTAGTAACATGTTAATAACTTGCTGATCATGCTAGAAACATGTTAACAACATGCTAATCATGCTAGAAACATTCTAGTAACTTGCTAATCATGGTAACAGGCTACTAATGCTAACATCATGCTAGTAACATGTTAATAACTTGCTAATCATGCTAGAAACATGTTAACAACATGCTAATCATGCTAGAAACATGCTAACAACATACTAATTAGACTAGAAACATGTTAACAACATGCTTATTATGCTAGTAATGCTAACATCATGATAGCGACATTCTAATCATGCTAGCTACACGCTAGTAACATACTAATCATGTCAGAAACATGCTAGCAACATGTTAATGATACTAACAACATGCTAGCAACACACTATTGACATGTTAATCATGTTACAAACATGCTAACAACATGTTTATAATACTATAAACATGTTAGCAACATGCTAATCGTGCTAGAAACATGCTAGTAACTTGCTAATCATGGTAACAGGCTACTAATGCTAACATATGTTATCATTAGTAGCCTGTTACCATGATTAGCAAGTTACTAGCATGTTAGTAGCATGACATCATGCTAGTAACATGCTAGTAACTTGCTAGAAACATGTTAACAACATGCTAATCATGCTAGAAACATGCTAACAACATGTTAATCAGGGTAGAAGCATGTTAATGTGTTAATAATAATTATAGCTTATAATGCTGTAAACATGCTAATAACACGCTAATCATGCTAGCAACGTGTTAATCAGGCTAGAAGCATGTTAACAACGTGTTAATAATAATTATAGCTTATAATACTATAAACATAGCAACATGCTAATCGTGCTAGAAACATGCTAGTAACTTGCTAATCATGGTAACAGGCTACTAATGCTAACATATGTTATCATTAGTAGCCTGTTACCATGATTAGCAAGTTACTAGCACGTTAGTAGCATGGTAACTTGCTAGTAACATGCTAATAACTTGCTAATCATGCTAGAAACATGTTAACAACATGCTAATCATGCTAGAAACATGCTAACAACATGTTAATCAGGCTAGAAGCATGTTAACGTGTTAATAATAATTATAGCTTATAATGCTGTAACATGCTAATACCACGCTAATCATGCTAGCAACATGTTAATCAGGCTAGAAGCATGTTAACAACGTGTTAATAATAATTATAGCTTATAATGCTATAAACATGCTAGTAACACGCTAATCATGCTAGCAACATGCTAATCAGGCTAGCTACATGATAGTAGCATGCGAAATAAGTTAGAAACATACTAGCAACATGCTAAAACATGCTATCTGTCTGTTTATCCATCCATAAAAAAGGTATTGCCTTCAAAACATTCAAGCTTTAAGCTTTAAAACTACTTTAAACTGAAAACCATAACATTTCTACAATTTCTAAAACCTTTAAAAATTGTAAACTTTTTCACACTTTCTGATCAGGCTTTTTCAAGCCAACTTAAAAGTTCTTTATAACTGCAATAACACGCAGTTGAATGTCCAAAACATTGCATTCAGTTGACAAGTATGTTCTTTTAAAGTATATTAAGTAATCTTTCATGTGTGTATGTTCTTTTTCACAAGGAAATGCCCAGTCAATCTTCAGACAACCACCAAACAGGAAGTTTCGCATCTTCTTAATGGTCCACACCTTTGCCCTTCTTCTGTCCCTACAGAGACTATCACAGACCATTTCCTCCTCTGTAAATTCCCCATTGCAAAACATGGTACGGATGTAGCACTACTTCGAACAGAGCAGCGGTTTAACGCAACAATCCCTTCTGAGATTCAGCCGGAGCGCTGTGACCCTCTCTGATGAGTAACACACGGGTCTGAGAGCGACATGGTGACAGACACTGTCCTGCCCACATTCTGTTATGTGTAGCTCAAATCTCAAGGGATTTCCTGAACCAAGCTGTGTTTAACCAACAACCGTTGGCAAACTAGCTGGGAGAGATGATTAATTCAGTTGACAGATAACATCTAAACACAAAACAAAACGACTCACTGATAAGAGCTTTGACTGATGGCTTGCTAGTTAAACAAATGTGAGAGGTTATTTCTGTATGACATGTCACATCCTCCTTGTGGTTGCAGAAACTCCCGTCTCGTGGGCAGGGCTTGCGCTTGAATCAGAGATTATTGTTATTAATAATAATAATAAAAAAATGATGTGGATGTCAAATGTCAATGCTCTGACTAATGGTTACTCTGTTGTAGACAGTTAGGGACTTTGTTGCAAGACACAAAATTGCCCATGTGATGAAATGTTTAATTTACACACAAAAAGTACAAAGGTTCACACTCTTAAAAATAAAGGTTCCAAAATGGTGTTTTTGCAGTGAAGCCATAGAAGAACCATGTTTGGTTCCCCAAAGAACCTTTCAGTGAACAGTTCAACCTTTCATCACTATAAAGAACCTTTTCTGCATTTGAAAGGTTCCATGGATGTTCATGCCATTAAAGAACCTTTATTTTTAAGACTTTTAAAAAGTCTCTTTTCTCATCAAGACTGCTTTTATTTGATAAAAAATACAGTAAAACAGTAGGCTAATACTGTGAAATATTGAATATTTTCAAATGTAATTTATTCCTGTGATGAAAAAGCTACTATTTCAGCATCATTACTTCAGTCTTCAGTGTTAAATGATCCTTCAGAAATCATTCTAATAAGCTGATTTAGTGCTATTTTTTTGTGAAAACTGTGCTACTTTTTTTTCAGGATTCTCTGATGAAGCATTTATTTGAAGTAGGATTCTGTATAAAACTATAAATTGTGTTTAAGGCCACTTTTGATCAATTTAATGCATGCTTTCTGAAGAAAAGTAGTAGTTTAGCTAAAAATATATAAATGAATAAACTTTATTGACTCCAAAAATTTAAATGGTAGTGTATATTGGGGCAAGTTGTCACATTTTTTATATAATTGCACAAATTTTTTGAATATTAATCAATTATTGTATTGTATGAAACTGTGAAACAGCTAACTACAGTGTCTATTGGCAAAATCAGTGGTTTATATTTTAATAAGCAACATTTTGTATTTTTGTTTATATGTTTCCCCCCATGCTCACTTTCTGAGTAATAGGATGTTATTTAAGTGGTCATCACCTTTCAGTGTGTTTTTCAATCCATAGTCCTGCTCAACCTGGAAGAAATGCTTCTCGGTTCTTCAGCACACTACAGTACACCTGTCACAAAGACAAAAAAGTCATTTCAAGCTGGTCTGGTAGCCTATTGAAACCACTAGAGAGCAGCAGAGTGCTACTACATGATCTTAATAGCAAACAGTCCTTTCAGAATGATTTCGATTAGACTGAAATATGGTTTGAATTACATATTATGAACTTTGGAATAACAACACAAGAAACCAAAATATCAACAAAACAGTTTTTATACACCTTTAACCCTCCCTGACGTCTTTGATTCTTTAAATGAAAGTGACTTTTTGAACAGAAGTAAAACTATGAGACGGCATGAATGAGTCAGAGCAATCCTTGTTAATGAATGTAAGAAGCTATATGTGAAAAGTCTTGTTTATAAATGTGAGATGTCAGCTCCATTAATTACATCTTGACAGCTCCATTGCTTTATCTTCAGGGAAGGGCAGTCTGATGAAATGAAGAACATCGGGTTTACTGCTCATTTGAAAACTTGGACTTAATGATCGTATCAATTACTTTATATTCATGGAGGTTCTCAAATGATTGCTCATGTAGACACTGTCCTTCATCACGGGCCTGCAGCGGATAGTGTGAATTAGATTCAGAGCTAAGTGTCTGGACAATTATTGGACAGCCAGTGAGGACAGAGCATCCTGTTCTTCTAACTTTCTTATGTACTACCGCTCAACAATAAGGCACATAAAACTGTGTATGATAAAAACAACTATATGATGTACCTAAAGTGCACATATTTTTCCAGAGAGTGTACATTTTTGAAGTACACACTCTTTACACCTCTACATTTGTAAAGAATAATATTCATACATGTTGAAAATTGCTTAACTTTTACTGCAGCAGTTCAAAACAAAAGAACAAAAGAGCAACAGAGGCGATATCGCCATCTACAGGGTACTGAAGGTACATCGAAAAAAGCGTGCTCTATGTGCATTATGTACTGTACATGAGGGTTGCCAGGTTTTCATTCCAAAACTGGCCCAATTGCTACTCAAAAATCGCATTTTGAGGGTGATCCCCCGTTAAAAATACATGTTTTTTGTCGGGGTTCTCCTGATAAATTCGCATTTTAGAGGCTAAATTTGACGTTATTGGGGTCACTTCAACCCCCGGACATCATAAACTATCCATGACAACAGTGTAAAATTATCCCAATTTACCGGGAAAACCACGGACTTGGCAACATTGCTGTATACCCTGCTGAAAAAAAACAGCATATGCTGGTTAGGTATGTTTCGGTGCTGGGATGCTGGTTTTAGCTGGTTTATGCTGGTCCTTTGCTGGTTTATGCTGGTCCTTTGCTAGTTTATGCTGGTCCTTTGCTGGTTTGTGCTGGTCCTTTGCTGGTTTATGCTGGTCCTTTGCTGGTTTATGCTGGTCCTTTGTTGGTTTATGCTGGTCCTTTGTTGGTTTATGCTGGTCCTTTGCTGGTTTATGCTGGTCCTTTGTTGGTTTATGTTGGTCCTTTGCTGGTTTATGCTGGCCCTTTGCTGGTCCTTTGCTGGTCTATGCTGGTCCTTTGCTGGTTTATGCTGGTCCTTTGCTGGTTTATGCTGGCCCTTTGCTGGTCTATGCTGGTCCTTTGCTGGTTTATGCTGGTCCTTTGTTGGTTTATGCTGGTCCTTTGTTGGTTTATGCTGGTCCTTTGTTGGTTTATGCTGGTCCTTTGCTGGTTAATGCTGGTCCTTTGCTGGTTTATGCTGGCCCTTTGCTGGTCCTTTGCTGGTCTATGCTGGTCCTTTGCTGGTTAATGCTGGTCCTTTGCTGGTTTATGCTGGCCCTTTGCTGGTCCTTTGCTGGTCTATGCTGGTCCTTTGCTGGTTTATGCTGGTCCTTTGCTGGTTTATGCTGGTCCTTTGCTGGTTTATGCTGGTCCTTTGCTGGTTTATGCTGGTCCTTTGCTAGTTTATGCTGGTCCTTTGCTGGTTTATGCTGGTCCTTTGTTGGTTTATGCTGGTCCTTTGCTGGTTATGCTGGCCCTTTGCTGGTTTATGCTGGTCATTTGCTAGTTTATGCTGGCCCTTTGCTGGTTTATGCTGGTCCTTTGCTGGTTTATGCTGGTCCTTTGCTGGTTTATGCTGGCCCTTTGCTGGTTTATGCTGGTCCTTTGCTAGTTTATGCTGGTCCTTTGCTGGTTTATGCTGGTCCTTTGCTGGTTTATGCTGGCCCTTTGCTGGTCCTTTGCTGGTCTATGCTGGTCCTTTGCTGGTTTATGCTGGTCCTTTGCTGGTTTATGCTGGCCCTTTGCTGGTCTATGCTGGTCCTTTGCTGGTCTATGCTGGTCCTTTGCTGGTTTATGCTGGTCCTTTGCTGGTTTATGCTGGTCCTTTGTTGGTTTATGCTGGTCCTTTGCTAGTTTATGCTGGTCCTTTGCTGGTTTATGCTGGTCCTTTGTTGGTTTATGCTGGTCCTTTGCTGGTTATGCTGGCCCTTTGCTGGTTTATGCTGGTCCTTTGCTAGTTTATGCTGGCCCTTTGCTGGTTTATGCTGGTCCTTTGCTGGTTTATGCTGGTCCTTTGCTGGTTTATGCTGGTCCTTTGCTGGTTTATGCTGGCCCTTTGCTGGTTTATGCTGGTCCTTTGCTAGTTTATGCTGGTCCTTTGCTGGTTTATGCTGGCCCTTTGCTGGTCCTTTGCTGGTCTATGCTGGTCCTTTGCTGGTTTATGCTGGTCCTTTGCTGGTTTATGCTGGCCCTTTGCTGGTCCTTTGCTGGTCTATGCTGGTCCTTTGCTGGTTTATGCTGGCCCTTTGCTGGTCCTTTGCTGGTTTATGCTGGTCCTTTGCTAGTTTATGCTGGTCCTTTGCTGGTTTATGCTGGTCCTTTGCTGGTTTATGCTGGCCCTTTGCTGGTTTATGCTGGTCCTTTGCTGGTTTATGCTGGTCCTTTGCTAGTTTATGCTGGTCCTTTGCTAGTTTATGCTGGTCCTTTGCTAGTTTATGCTGGCCCTTTGCTGGTTTATGCTGGTCCTTTGCTGGTTTATGCTGGTCCTTTGCTGGTTTATGCTGGTCCTTTGCTGGTTTATGCTGGCCCTTTGCTGGTTTATGCTGGTCCTTTGCTAGTTTATGCTGGTCCTTTGCTGGTTTATGCTGGCCCTTTGCTGGTCCTTTGCTGGTCTATGCTGGTCCTTTGCTGGTTTATGCTGGTCCTTTGCTGGTTTATGCTGGTCCTTTGCTGGTTTATGCTGGCCCTTTGCTGGTCCTTTGCTGGTCTATGCTGGTCCTTTGCTGGTTTATGCTGGCCCTTTGCTGGTTTATGCTGGTCCTTTGCTAGTTTATGCTGGTCCTTTGCTGGTTTATGCTGGTCCTTTGCTGGTTTATGCTGGTCCTTTGCTGGTTTATGCTGGTCCTTTGCTGGTTATGCTGGCCCTTTGCTGGTTTATGCTGGTCCTTTGCTAGTTTATGCTGGCCCTTTGCTGGTTTATGCTGGTCCTTTGCTGGTTTATGCTGGTCCTTTGCTGGTTTATGCTGGTCCTTTGCTGGTTTATGCTGGCCCTTTGCTGGTTTATGCTGGTCCTTTGCTAGTTTATGCTGGTCCTTTGCTGGTCCTTTGCTGGTTTATGCTGGCCCTTTGCTGGTCCTTTGCTGGTCTATGCTGGTCCTTTGCTGGTTTATGCTGGTCCTTTGCTGGTTTATGCTGGCCCTTTGCTGGTCCTTTGCTGGTCTATGCTGGTCCTTTGCTGGTTTATGCTGGCCCTTTGCTGGTCCTTTGCTGGTTTATGCTGGTCCTTTGCTAGTTTATGCTGATCCTTTGCTGGTTTATGCTGGTCCTTTGCTGGTTTATGCTGGCCCTTTGCTGGTTTATGCTGGTCCTTTGCTGGTTTATGCTGGTCCTTTGCTAGTTTATGCTGGTCCTTTGCTAGTTTATGCTGGTCCTTTGCTAGTTTATGCTGGCCCTTTGCTGGTTTATGCTGGTCCTTTGCTGGTTTATGCTGGTCCTTTGCTGGTTTATGCTGGCCCTTTGCTGGTTTATGCTGGTCCTTTGCTAGTTTATGCTGGTCCTTTGCTGGTTTATGCTGGCCCTTTGCTGGTCCTTTGCTGGTCTATGCTGGTCCTTTGCTGGTTTATGCTGGTCCTTTGCTGGTTTATGCTGGCCCTTTGCTGGTCCTTTGCTGGTCTATGCTGGTCCTTTGCTGGTTTATGCTGGCCCTTTGCTGGTTTATGCTGGTCCTTTGCTAGTTTATGCTGGTCCTTTGCTGGTTTATGCTGGTCCTTTGCTGGTTTATGCTGGCCCTTTGCTGGTTTATGCTGGTCCTTTGCTGGTTTATGCTGGTCCTTTGCTAGTTTATGCTGGTCCTTTGCTAGTTTATGCTGGTCCTTTGCTAGTTTATGCTGGTCCTTTGCTGGTTTATGCTGGTCCTTTGCTGGTTTATGCTGGTCCTTTGCTAGTTTATGCTGGTCCTTTGCTGGTTTATGCTGGTCCTTTGCTGGTTTATGCTGGTCCTTTGCTGGTTTATGCTGGCCCTTTGCTGGTTTATGCTGGCCCTTTGCTGGTTTATGCTGGTCCTTTGCTGGTTTATGCTGGCCCTTTGCTGGTCCTTTGCTGGTCTATGCTGGTCCTTTGCTGGTTTATGCTGGTCCTTTGCTGGTTTATGCTGGCCCTTTGCTGGTCCTTTGCTGGTCTATGCTGGTCCTTTGCTGGTTTATGCTGGCCCTTTGCTGGTTTATGCTGGTCCTTTGCTAGTTTATGCTGGTCCTTTGCTGGTTTATGCTGGTCCTTTGCTGGTTTATGCTGGCCCTTTGCTGGTTTATGCTGGTCCTTTGCTGGTTTATGCTGGTCCTTTGCTAGTTTATGCTGGTCCTTTGCTAGTTTATGCTGGTCCTTTGCTAGTTTATGCTGGTCCTTTGCTGGTTTATGCTGGTCCTTTGCTGGTTTATGCTGGTCCTTTGCTAGTTTATGCTGGTCCTTTGCTGGTTTATGCTGGTCCTTTGCTGGTTTATGCTGGTCCTTTGCTGGTTTATGCTGGCCCTTTGCTGGTCCTTTGCTGGTCTATGCTGGTCCTTTGCTGGTTTATGCTGGTCAATGCTGCACCAAAACATACCTAACCAGCATATGCTGTTTTTTTCAGCAGGGTATCGATCCCACTTAGGATCAGTAAGGTACATTAAACAATATTTGTTTACATAATTTCAAAATTATGGAATTAAATAATTTCTAAGTGACCCAAATAAACAGTCTCAAATGAATTTCGATTCTCTTATATGACAAGATAAGAAAATTAATGAATTAATAAAGTAAATTAATTTACTTTTTATTATATGATTGAATTGCAGCTAACAACCTATTAGCTAGCAATAGCACATCCCTTACAAAAAATAATCATGGTTTTACTACAAATAAAACCATTGTTAATTTTTGTAAGCAATATTAGCATACTAAATGCTTTTAACACTCCTTGAAATCCCAGAGTAGGCCTAACCCAGAATAATTTAAATGTTTCTTATCAACGCGGAAATAAAAGTAAAAGTGCCAGATGTCTGGTTAGCCACGGAAAATAAGAAGAAGAATAGTGTAGTAAATAGTAAAACTGTTTACACTACAAAGCAGTGTGTTCATAATTAAGATAATACATTAATATGGTATACACAAGTTTGCAATATCAAGACACAAACCAAGCTGTTTTGTACAGCTAAAAATAGCTGGAAGCAGATGAAAAGTGATGCAAGTGTAAATAGCATGCTATTACAATAAGTGCAAATAGCAATGAATTCGATTTACACTAAGTGAAAATAGCAGTATTTTTTAGCGATATGCTATTTACACTAAATGCAAATATCTATTCTATTTACACTATGTTAAAATAGCAGGACTTTCTGCTATTTATAATACTTATTGCAAATAGTGGCAATTATCTGCACCTCCGTATTGTAGTTTTGTAAAACAGTATGCAATAATAATGTATTGAGTGTAAATTCTAATTTTAATTCAAATTATTATATGAATTCCACCTTATCGGGACAATAAAGCCCTCCTTACACATACCCTAACCCTATCCGATACTTTATTTTCAACGTTTTGATTATTTCCTTAGTTTTTATTGAAAATAATGGGCTTTCCAATGTAATACGAGATTTGAAAGGGAGAAAGAAATGTTTGGCAAAATGTGGATTCGAACTTGGGTCGATCTTGTCAAAAAGACTATGGCACATGTTTTAACATCTACACAACTGGAGCTGATATTTGATACTTATCTATGGTAATGTTGACTACCCCAATCACACATTGGTGGGTGGAATTAGTGTAAATAGTGCCTGCTGTGAATGGACACTCCGTTAAAATAATATGCTGTACGGCAGTTTGCAATATCAAGCAGGAAAACGAGCTGTGTACAACTAAAAATAACTGGAAGCTGACAGACACATTACATTTACAAATGGCCGAGCCCGCTCATACAGAAAGAAAAGGTGGATAAATCCAGCATAATTGAACATTAAACACTATTAAACACTATCAAGTCTCCCTCTTTTCTCATCTTGCCATTTCTCATCATTTTATCATTATTTTAAGTGGCAAGCATGGAATTACAGTTCCAGCAAAAATCTATTTCAAGTACTTGATTGGGTCACATCCCTAAATTACTGAATCTAGTAAATTGCACATTTTAGAGGATTACATTGATTGAAAGCAAAAAACTCAAGTTTAGAAGAGAAACACAATTTTGTGTAGATTGCAAATTATCCAGTGGATCTACTGAGTTTTGCCATAATGCAAACAAACTTGTCAACAAGTCTATTTGACACAAATGTGAGGCTGTATCCGAAATCGCCCCCTATACCCTCAAATAGTGCACTATTTGAGGGGACAGCCATTTTAAGTGGTGTTCGAAACCATAGTGGACGTTCCCGAGTGCACTCATTCAATCCCACAATGCACCGCAAAAATGAGTGTACAAACGATGTACGCTCAACAGCTAGAGATAACCCATAATGCAATTCCCGCGTCTCGACAAATGATGGTGCCCGCAGCTGAATCGTCCATCCGTTCATTTTACAACGCACTAGTCCACTGCGTAATACAGCGTACAACACAGGTACAAATTTGTTGGAAATTGATTATTAAATTGTTTAACCAGGGTTTATACGTAAAGTCCTTGACATAGTTCAAGATAAATCCTTTAATCTTACTACTCGAACTGTCCGTTTTAAATGATTGTTAAACAGTAAGCAATACTATGCAAAAGCTTCAGTCCGTAAAGTAAACTGAATGAGTGGACTAATGTAGGGAATAGTGAATAGGGTATAGGGGGCGATTTCGGATACAGCCTGAGTGTATTATCAGCTTACTAGATCACAGGTGTTTTATATATGACATGAGGACATTGCTGCAGCTAATAATGAGGCTGAAACCAGCACGTCCAATCCATATAGGCTTTGACTATTTAATTTTACTTAACATTTTATTTTTCCATTATACAGAAGAGATCATTTTGAAGGACATTACTTATGCCTTTTTGAGCCCCTGAGCTTAAATGAGACTTGAGTGTTTTGCAGATGTTTAAGAGGCTGTTGTGTCGACCTTGATTTATTGCAATAGTGAGGTATTCAGAAATTAAATGTGATTTCTCTCCACACAAATCAGCAGTTTCTTGTTTTTCTGGATATAAAATTTTTGTGTGTATGAACTGTAACTTGTAGATTCTTTTTAAATCAAATTTGCCTTGATCTTTTGGCATATAAGAGGTTGTTGTACCATTATATGATGTTGCTAAAAAAAACACATTATTTTCTACATACTGTACATTGTTGCTCCTCTCTGCCCTGTCTTTCTAAAATGTGTCGATTCCCTCTGCAGTGGGATGACTAGCCAAACTGTTTTCTTTAGCTGCCTTTAGCTGTGAAACTTGCCAATCAACAGCAGCACATTGTTAAGAAAGGCTATTTGCAAAGATACATAAAACCCCTTATACTCACTTCTGTTGTGGGTGAAGCTGCATCACAAATGATTCGACGAACATAGATGCATATGTAGATCGAGATCGGCGCTTTCCTTTCAAAAACGAAAGTAACGCTATCCTCTGCATCTTTAGTGATGTCACCCATTTGCAGTTTTAACATTAACTTCAGTGGCTTAACAGCTGATCACCTGAATACGCTGAATGCGAGTGTCACATTGTGTCAAAAGCAAATAGAAATTACAATCACTGCCACTATCTTGTCTTCAATGGATACAGTATACAGATGTGCATTCGCCTTATGACACAGTCCATGAGCTTAAGTCTGTCGTCAAAAGACAAATGGAGTAAAAGAACGTTGGCTTTGACGTGTTTAGTTTAAACAGCTTGTTTGTGTCTTTGTACAGATACCAGAAGGATCCCAGCGTAAGGAACAAGTGGATAGTTTATTTTTAATGGCATCCCGGATCGTGTCAGAGGATTGTTTGGACTTCTGAGCATGTTGTTTTATAACTGAGGAAACAGTGTCATGAAGAGTTCACAAAGAAATTTGTTCAAGAATTATTTGAAAGATGAAACGGTATTAGATCTGACTGCAGCTGCATCACAAACAGTAAGTAAATTATTTCATAATACTTTGTTTGGAAATTACTGTTTTTTTTTGTTTTTTTTTAAATCATGCTGTCAAAACACTCACAAGCAATAGTGAGGGGGCATTGATACTGTTTCCAATACAATGACTTTAGCCAATCATACAAGTGGCTGATTCCTGACAAGCCTTTAAGAACACGTCCCTTAAAAACAGGTTGTTTTAGACAGAGGGTCAAAATGAGGGTTAAAAAATAATCATTTTCCCACATATTTATGTCTTTTTGTGCAAAAAACTTTAAGTAAACCTCAAGGAATATATTAAAATAATTAAAAAATCCATGTCATGACCCCTTTAAGTACACGTAGAAAAGTTTTTTTTAAATGCTTTTAAGATTTGAAGTGCATAAGAAATGCATAAAAGAGAAGATAGTTAACCAGATAACAAAACAAAAAAAGTCTATCTTTACTTTGATTAGTCTGTGCTAGTGTTAATTTCGTCACCCATTTTTAATTTAGTCTTAGTCTTAGTCTTGTGCCAAATGTCCTTGTTAGTTTTAGTCATATTTAGTCATTCACATATCTTTTTTTGTTAGTCAAGTTTTAGTCGACTAAAAGTCTCGTCATTTTAGTCTAGTTTTAGTCAAAAGAAAACTCAAGGTATCTTAGTCAAGTTTTAGTCGACTAAAAGTCTTTTAATTTTAGTCTAGTTTTAGTCAAAAAAGAACTCAATATATTTTAGTCTAGGTTTAGTCAAAATTGTAGTCTTTTTTTAAAATAACACATAATTACTGAGATTATTACTGATACACATTTCAGTAAAAAAAGTGTTTCACATCTCAAACATTGGTTAAATGTCATAATTACCTGACAAAATACACTTGTTGAATGATTTTTGTTGAATGCAAATGTTAAACGTGTCTGGTTTTCAATTTCTGATTTAGGAGACACATTCACAAATGATTAACCCTTTCAGTGGTGAGTTTAATTCTAGCGGACCCCTGAGAGTGAGTTGTTTTTAAGCGACCGTTATTTTAGAACGTTCGTCCTTATTGTTTCCATGGCGACGCATCAAGATTGTCACGTGACACAACACAGACACAATAACACTGTATGACAGATAGATCGCTTTTATTTCGTTTTTCCTTTTTTATCCAGAATACTCACACACTTGCTTACCATGCCATGAACTATCTAATATTCCGATTCACAAATATGTGTGAATTAGTATGTTTCGTCGTTTAAAACCCTATATAAATGATCTGGATCGTAATCTGTAACGTGAGATGGGCGCGGCCATGTTTGTTCGCGCTGCCGTTCAGAGTCCTGTCAGCCGTATTTACAGCACATACATTCATCCGTTTCTCCCGAAATACATGCAAGTAAGTGGCTGGTGAACTTGAAGAGGAATAGAGTGAACTTTTTAGTTACTAAGCCTATGTGTATGTGATATGAATAAAACACATCGGCAAATTATATTTGAATAGATTGTTATTTGCTGCTTCCATAGACCTATGTGTGTATTTTACAAACTCTAAATGTCTTCTTTTACTAGTACTTATGTGTATTTAAATGTCTGAAACCTAAAATAAGCGTTATGTGGTTAAAAACGCTGCGTAACTTGTGATTATAAGACAAGCGCAGAGCTCGTCCGTCTCTGGCTCAGCGCCAGCCAGCGAGCCAAAGCGCAGTTTGAATATTTTAAAGCCGTAACAGCTGATGAAAAAGCAGAGACGATTGTAGACGAAAATGAAGAGAGATTTTATCTTAGTTTTTATTTTATGCAAAACATTTTCGTCTCGTCTTATTTCGTCAACAATAATGCATGTTAATTTAGTCTCAGTCAGCGTTTTTGGACAGTGGTGCAGTCTTGTCATCGTCTCGTCTTAGTCATGAAAAAAAAAGGTCGTTGACGAACATATTTCGTCTCGTCTCGTCTGACGAAATTAACACTAGTCTGTGCTCAAGCAAACCCCCAAAACTCACACCACTCTTCCCAACAAGTACATTAAACACCAACAAGTCCCTCTTTTCTCATCTCCCTCAGAAGCACATACAACAACACTTAATTTCAGCATTTACTCTCCCCATCCACTCCCATATTGGGATCTAGAAATCCCCTGCCTGAAAGAACCAAAATTACTCTTGTTGTCCCAGCACAAACGCATTCATTTAACACCGACTGCTTGTAATGAAATTAGCTTGTGACAACAAATCAAGAAATGTTGCATTAGCTCATTTTAATTAAGTAGATTGAACAAGCAGCAACAAAAATCAATGTTTTGAGTGACACAGTTTTTATTGTATATAAAGGCTATTTCTTTCAAACCTGTAAAACCACCTTTTCTTACTGGTAGATAAAGCCTGTATAACCAGTAAAAGACCTATAAACAGACTCATAAAGACTCATTCACTCAGAAAGACATATTAGACTTTCCTCTTGTTTGATCATTGATGATTATATGCCTTCTTTATTACAGAACATCATTAAAGAGAACTTTAATTCAGTCCTGAATACTAATAACAGCCTTTGTCTAAATGATCAAATGCATTTTGACATTCAGAGTCGGTTTATTTTCCATTACATTGTACACATTAAGAGTTACATTATGTTTCATAGTGGGTGGTACACTGAGCAATTTACCCTGAAGCCTTAGATGAACTTGATGTGCATCCCACAATGCAAACAAAATGAGCGGATCACTGTTGCTTGCACTGCAGATTGCGAAACACATTAATGCTGTGCAAAATATATTCCTCATTATGACAATAAGAATACAACAAAAAGTTAGGAACATTGGAGGAATAAGGACTTGCATGTGTGCACTGTGACTCAGCACTTGGAAAGTGAGGCTGAACTAAACCATTAAAGAGTGAATTTGAACTGATTGCTGCTTTGCATTAATAACAGTTTGATTGCATGCGGTGAAATCAGTGACTAAATGACAAAAGCGCTGACTTGAGAAAAAGGATCGTTTTCAAATGAGCCACTTGACCATCAGCCTAAAGAGCAGCCTGGGACAGTGACCCTTTGCTTTATTGTTTAAACAGAAAAACTCTCTCAGCAGGGATGGAAATGGGGTGGAAAGTTCTTCTTCATTAAACCCGCAAACATTACTGTCAGTCTGAGTGTCAAAAATGTTCAGTAATTGTAATAGCAGAGAATCTGAGCTGGATAATTAATGCATATACTCAACGTAAGCAGGACCAGTATGCATGGTGATTTTCACCTTATAATTCAGCCTTAATGTTATTATAATGCCTGCATGTACATTCATCTCTCTGTGACGGATGAGAGTGC
>NC_133370.1:41854397-41902529 GCF_049309525.1 Garra rufa
ATACAAGATTGCTGAGCTTCACAAAATAGAAAGTAGCTGTAAGAACAGAGCTAAAGCATTTAAAAAAAAAATTAAGAAGTTTCAATCAACTAAAGATGTTACAAATCTGCCTCGAAGAGGCATCGTCCTAATGCACGATGAGGAGGAGAGTTCGAGTGGCCAAAGTCTTGTCAAGGATCACAGCTGGAGAATTACAGAGATTAGTTGAGTCCTGGGGTCAGAAAACTTAAAAAAAATATATATATATCAAAAAGCTCTTAATTCACCACATGTTGTTCGAGAGGGTTTAAGAAAAATCTTTCCCGCTCATCCAAAAACAAACTCCAGCATATTCAGTTGTCTGGCTTCTATGGTCAGATGAAACAAAAAAGAGCTTTTTGGCAGCAAATTCACCAGATGGGTTTGGTGCAAACAGGGATAAAAAAATACCCCATGCCCACGGTTAAATATACTGCTGTATATTTAATGTTGTGGGCCTATTTTTCTGCCGGAGGTCTTGGACATCTTGTTCAGATACATGACGTTATGGATTCTATTAAATACCAAGATAAAAAAAATCTAAACCAGACTGACTCAGTTAGAAATCTTATAATGGGCCGTGGTTGCATCTTTTATTAGAACAATGATCCAAAACAAACATCAAAATCAATACAAAAATGTGTCATTGAGCACAAAATTAAGCTTCTGCCATGTTAGTCCCAGTTCAATGACCCGAACCCTAAAATTTGCTGGGTGAACTAAAGAGAAGAAGCACCAATTTGGAGTTGGAAATCTGAAGGCATTATAGGAGAAAAGCTGTTATACTGAGATAAGGACTTTGCAATGCCAATAAATGTGGCCAATGTGAACTAGAAAAAAACATTTCATAATGAGATTTTCCTTCACTTTCTATTGTTTTACTTCAATGATAGGTTAGAATTTTATGATTTTTTTAAATAAAAGATCAAAAGGATAAACTATGCAAATTAGTTTAGACAGCCACTTTTGCTCATATTTACCAAGGGTACCCTCAACTCAGTTACCCTTGTAAATTCTTTATCCATTTCATGTTTAATAAAACTGGTATTAGAAGTAGGCAGAAGTAGAAACCTATAAGCATTGTTGATTAGGTGGGGGTGTTGTGGTGAAACAGTTAAAGATCTAGACTCATATTAAAAAGGTCATGTTCACCACTGTGCTCTCGATCAAGACACTTAACCTCAGGTTACTGCAGAGGGACTGTCCCTTCAATGTATGAGCTACACACTTGAGATTCTTTAGATAAGTGCATCATGTAAATTAGGCAAGGCAAGGCAAGTTTATTTCTATATTAAAAATTGATTAAAAATTAATTAAAACAGTTTAAAAAGAATAACAATTATTATGCATAAAATACACTGCAATCGGTTTGGATGTAGCACAGTGCTCAATCAGTAAATGCACAACAAAACAGATGAATTTTGAGTCTGGATTTAAATGTGGCTAATGTTTTAGTACATCAGGGCCCGTATTCATAAAAAATCTTAAGGCTAAAAGTAGCTCCTAACTTGATGATTTAGGAGAAAATCTTAAAGATAATGGGCGTGTCAGTCCTAAATTTAGGACCAAAATCCCCCCAAAAAAGACCAAATCCCAAACTATCCAAAATTGGCTATTGCCGGTAATCTGCCTCAGAATGTAAACTTTTATTTAAACACACTGCATTTATTTGCACACACAGGCTGTTTTTCCACGCATATTTTTATTTTTATTTTGGAGGTTATCTCCAAATTTTTCCCTTTGAAAGGTCATTGTCCGGAATTGTCCGTCATAAAAAAAAAAAATTCAGATCAGGTTTGATTTTCTGTTTTTTTGCATCCGTAGCAAGCATTTTGAGATGTGTTTTGTCAGTTAGAGCCACGATACAAGCGTACACCAAAATCCAGAAATGAGTCTGACAAGTTCATCCACTTGCAGCACAAAGTACACTTGAATTCACAGAAATTAGTGTTCTTCTTTATAATATGTGGCTCCAGTAATTCTGGCAAAGCATCTAAGTTTACTGACATTCTTAAGTAAACTTTGAATTACCTGGGATAATCCCGGAGATCCTTTGAGAAGGTGCACACAAAAAGTATTCTCTCCTTCCTCTCTATATCTTATAATTGGATAGACCCATTATTTCCTTTCTTTTTTCTCTTTTTAAGAAGAAAGTGGACAACAAAATCATCCTCCCTGCTTGAAGATTCCATTTTGTATTGTTTTGCGCTATTTTTTTATTCACCTTTTTTTTTTTTTTTTGCAACAAATGAATTACTATGTGACTAGTGTGCAATATTCCGGTGTGTGGCAATTTTTTAGAATGATAAAATACAAAAAAAAAAAGCACGCAAAAAAGTTTGACTCAGTGTGCAAGGGTCTGGCAAGAAGAAACAGCTGTCCTTGCATCCAGTTTGGTTGTCTTTTACGTTTACATGCATTCAGCAATGATTGTTCTACTATTAGTAAAAGGGTGTTCATATGTCCACAAATTGTTTACGAGAAGCACATATTTAAGAGGCTGGCAATTAGCTGAACATATAGTTGTTTTATTAGTTAGTATGTATGCTGACATCATCCATAGCAACAAGATCAACCCTTCCCTTACTCTTAGCTTAAGGCTCCTCTCTATTCCTTAGTAAAAGTTTGTCTCAGCAGCTTTGTAAATAGGTTTTAAGAGAAAACTCTTAGCTAAAAACTTTTACTGCTATTTAGGAGAACTCTTAGCGCTAAGATAAAATGCTTTGTGAATACGGGCCCTGATCTCTTCTGGAAGCTGATTCCAACTGCGGGCGGCATAATAGCTAAAAGCAGATTCCCCTTGTTTTAAGTGAACCCTTGGTATTTCTAACTGACTCAATCCTAATGATCTGAGTGGTCTGTTAGGTTTATATTCAGTGAGCATATCTGCAATGTATTTAGGTCCTAGGCCATTGAGTGACTTATAACGAGTAAAAATATTTTTAAATCAATCCTAAATATAACTGGAAGCCAGCGTAAGGATCTGATTACTGGTGTGATATGCTCAGATTTTCTGGTTCTAGTCAGAATCCTGGCAGCAGCGTTCTTTATGAGCTGCAGCTGTCTAATGGTCTTCTTGGGAAGGCCAGTGAGGAGACCATTACAATAATCCACCCTGCTAGGGATAAAGGCATGAACAAGTTTTTTCCAAGTCTTGACTGGAAACAAAACATCTAATTCTTGCAATGTTTTTGAGATGATTGTATGCTGATTTAGTTACTGCTTTGACATGACTACAGAAACTAAGGTCTGAATCCAGAAGATTCTTGATTTGATTTTTAGTTGTTTAACCACTAGATTACGTAGATAAGTAAATGTGTGGGTTTGATTTTGATTAACCCAGCTTTAAAAAAATAATAATAATCTACTGAAATGTGAAATATACAGTATTGACCCAAATATAAGACAACCATGATTATAATACAACCCTCCTTTTTCAAGATGTACCTTTTGGAAAAATACTTTTTAAAAAACAAATCTTGTGTTTTATTGAGTAAAAGGCATATTTTTTGTTTTTAAAGTATGGTAAATGCTGGTAAAATGTACCAACAATCACAGCCTAAGAGAAAAAAGTACTTTTTACTGTGCCCAAAGTGTATGATTGCAGAAAAAATATATACTTTTGTTTTGAACATTTATGGAGCAAAAGATTAATTGTGAAAATAAATCATACAAGTCGTTTATTTTGTTTAAAAATCGTATAAAAGTGTGAGGTGCCAAGGGGGCCTTTTACCTCAACAGTATGGGGTAAAAGGCACACTGTATTGATACAAACACTTTAGCTAAAATAACGTTTTTGTTTTGTTTTTTAAATAATGTCTTAGATCATACTTGTTTAAAACAACCACTTTAGCAAAGTTTGTACTATTTATTTTACTGCTTATTTGAAATAATTATTTTGTTCAATAAATATACTTTCATTACAATATGTTAATATAGAACATATATTTTAAAATACAGAAACAAAATCATTTTAAAATGTAAAGATTCTGAAAGCACTGAAGGAGATCCCATAGTAATTTAATACAGATTTACAGTACAACAGATTATATTTTATCATATCATGTTAATTATTGTGCCTTTTTTGCCCCAACAGCAGAGGTGCTTTTTACCCCAAATACCATATGTTTACATAATCTTTTGTCATTTAAAAACTGTTGCCCTAAATATAAGATGACCACGTTTATTTCAGATGTATTTCCAAGAAAAAAATGTAATCATAATCTATCTAAGCCTAGCAACTAGAATCATGTAAGTGACATGCTGATCAGGCTAGAAACATGTTAACAACATGCTAATCATGCTAGAAACATTCTAGTAACTTGCTAATCATGGTAACAGGCTACTAATGCTAACACCATGCTAGTAACATGTTAATAACTTGCTAATCATGCTAGAAACATGTTAACAACATGCTAATCATGCTAGAAACATTCTAATAACTTGCTAATCATGGTAACAGGCTACTAATGCTAACATCATGCTAGAAACATGTTAACAACATGCTAATCATGCTAGAAACACGCTAAAAACATGCTAATTAGACTAGAAACATGTTAACAACATGCTAATCAAGCTAAAACATTCTAGTAACTTGCTTATCATGGTAACAGGCTACTATGCTAACATCATGCTAGTAACATGTTAATAACTTGCTAATCATGCTAGAAACATGTTAACAACATGCTAATCATGCTAGAAACATTCTAGTAACTTGCTAATCATGGTAACAGGCTACTAATGCTAACATCATGCTGGAAACATGTTAACAACATGCTAATCATGCTAGAAACACGCTAACAACATGCTAATTAGACTAGAAACATGTTAACAACATGCTAATCAAGCTAAAAACATTCTAGTAACTTGCTTATCATGGTAACAGGCTACTATGCTAACATCATGCTAGTAACATGTTAATAACTTGCTAATCATGCTAGAAACATGTTAACAACATGCTAATCATGCTAGAAACATTCTAGCAACTTGCTAATCATGGTAACAGGCTACTAATGCTAACATCATGCTAGAAACATGTTAACAACATGCTAATCATGCTAGAAACATGCTAACAACATGCTAATTATACTGTAAACATGTTAACAACATGCTAATCATGCTAGACACATTCTAGTAACTTGCTAATCATGGTAACATGCTACTAATGCTAACATCATGCTAGTAACATGTTAATAACTTGCTAATCATGCTAAAAACATTCTAGTAACTTGCTAATCATGGTAACAGGCTACTAATGCTAACATCATACTAGTAACATGTTAATAACTTGCTAATCATGCTAGAAACATGTTAACAACATGCTAATCATACTAGAAACATTCTAGTAGCTTGCTAATCATGCTAGAAACATTCTAGTAGCTTGCTAATCATGGTAACAGGCTACTAATGCTAACATCATGCTAGTAACATGTTAATAACTTGCTAATCATGCTAGAAACATGCTAACAACATGCTAATCATGCTAGAAACATTCTAGTAGCTTGCTAATCATGGTAACAGGCTACTAATGCTAACATCATGCTAGTAACATGTTAATAACTTGCTAATCATGCTAGAAACATGTTGACAACATGCTAATCATGCTAGAAACATGCTACCAACATGCTAATTACACTAGAAACATGTTAACAACATGCTAATCATGCTAGTAATGCTAACATCATGATAGCGACATTCTAATCATGCTAGCTACACGCTAGTAACATACTAATCATGTCAGAAAAACATGCTAGCAACATGTTAATAATGCTAACAACATGCTAACAACATACTATTGACATGTTAATCATGTTACAAACATGCTAACAACATGTTTATAATACTATAAACATGCTTGCAACATGCTTATCGTGCTAGAAACATGCTAGTAACTTGTTAATCATGGTAACGGGCTACTAATGCTAACATCATGCTAGTAACATGTTAATAACTTGCTAATCATGCTAGAAACATGTTGACAACATGCTAATCATGCTAGAAACATGCTACCAACATGCTAATTAGACTAGAAACATGTTAACAAAATGCTAATCATGCTAGTAATGCTATCATCATGATAGCGACATTCTAATAATGCTAGCTACACGCTAGTAACATACTAATCATGTCAGAAACATGCTAGCAACATGTTAATGATACTAACAACATGCTAGCAACACACTATTGACATGTTAATCATGTTACAAACATGCTAACAACATGTTTATAATACTATAAACATGCTAGCAACATGCTAATCGTGCTAGAAACATGCTAGTAACTTGCTAATCATGGTAACAGGCTACTAATGCTAACATATGTTATCATTAGAAGCCTGTTACCATGATTAGCAAGTTACTAGCATGTTAGTAGCATGATAGCATGCTAGTAACATGCTAGTAACTTGCTAGTAATATGCTAATAACTTGCTAATCATGCTAGAAACATGTTAACAACATGCTAATCATGCTAGAAACATACTAACAACATGTTAATCAGGCTAGAAGCATGTTAACGTGTTAATAATAATTATAGCGTATAATGCTGTAAACATGCTAATAACACGCTAATCATGCTAGCAACATGTTAATCAGGCTAGAAGCATGTTAACAACGTGTTAATAATAATTATAGCTTATAATGCTATAAACATGCTAGTAACACGCTAATCATGCTAGCAACATGCTAATCAGGCTAGCTACATGATAGTAGCATGCGAAATAAGTTAGAAACATACTAGCAACATGCTAAAACATGCTATCTGTCTGTTTATCCATCCATAAAAATGGTATTGCCTTCAAAACATTCAAGCTTTAAGCTTTAAAACTACTTTAAACTGAAAACCATAACATTTCTACAATTTCTAAAACCTTTAAAAATTTTAAACTTTTTCACACTTTCTGATCAGGCTTTTTCAAGCCAACTTAAAAGTGTGTCTTGACGTACTTGTTTATTTAGTATTCTTTATAACTGCAATAACACGCAGTTGAATGTCCAAAACATTGCATTCAGTTGACAAGTATGTTCTTTTAAAGTATATTAAGTAATCTTTCATGTGTGTATGTTCTTTTTCACAAGGAAATGCCCAGTCAATCTTCAGACAACCACCAAACAGGAAGTTTTGCATCTTCTTAATGGTCCACACCTTTGCCCTTCTTCTGTCCCTACAGAGACTATCACAGACCATTTCCTCCTCTGTAAATTCCCCATTGCAAAACATGGTACGGATGTAGCACTACTTCGAACAGAGCAGCGGTTTAACGCAACAATCCCTTCTGAGATTCAGCCGGAGCGCTGTGACCCTCTCTGATGAGTAACACACGGGTCTGAGAGCGACATGGTGACAGACACTGTCCTGCCCACATTCTGTTATGTGTAGCTCAAGTCTCAAGGGATTTCCTGAACCAAGCTGTGTTTAACCAACAACCGTTGACAAACTAGCTGGGAGAGATAATTAATTCAGTTGACAGATAACATCTAAACACAAAACAAAACGACTCACTGATAAGAGCTTTGACTGATGGCTTGCTAGATAAACAAATGTGAGAGGTTATTTCTGTATGACATGTCACATCCTCCTTGTGGTTGCAGAAACTCCCGTCTCGTGGGCAGGGCTTGCGCTTGAATCAGAGATTATTGTTATTAATAATAATAATAAAAAAAATGATGTGGATGTCAAATGTCAATGCTCTGACTAATGGTTACTGTTGTAGACAGTTAGGGACTTTGTTGCAAGACACAAAATTGCCCATGTGATGAAATGTTTAATTTACACACAAAAAGTACAAAGGTTCACACTCTTAAAAATAAAGGTTCCAAAATGGTGTTTTTGCAGTGAAGCCATAGAAGAACCATGTTTGGTTCCCCAAAGAACCTTTCAGTGAACAGTTCCTAAAATAACTATTTTAAAGAACATCAAAACATCTAAAGAACCTTTCATCACTATAAAGAACCTTTTCTGCATTTGAAAGGTTCCATGGATGTTCATGCCATTAAAGAACCTTTATTTTTAAGACTTTTAAAAAGTCTCTTTTCTCATCAAGACTGCTTTTATTTGATAAAAAATACAGTAAAACAGTAGGCTAATACTGTGAAATATTGAATATTTTCAAATGTAATTTATTCCTGTGATGAAAAAGCTACTATTTCAGCATCATTACTTCAGTCTTCAGTGTTAAATGATCCTTCAGAAATCATTCTAATAAGCTGATTTAGTGCTATTTTTGTGTGAAAACTGTGCTACTTTTTTTTCAGGATTCTCTGATGAAGCATTTATTTGAAGTAGGATTCTGTATAAAACTATAAATTGTGTTTAAGGCCACTTTTGATCAATTTAATGCATGCTTTCTGAAGAAAAGTAGTAGTTTAGCTAAAAATATATAAATGAATAAACTTTATTGACTCCAAAAATTTAAATGGTAGTGTATATTGGGGCAAGTTGTCACATTTTTTATATAATTGCACAAATTTTTTGAATATTAATCAATTATTGTATTGTATGAAACTGTGAAACAGCTAACTACAGTGTCTATTGGCAAAATCAGTGGTTTATATTTTAATAAGCAACATTTTGTATTTTTGTTTATATGTTTCCCCCCATGCTCACTTTCTGAGTAATAGGATGTTATTTAAGTGGTCATCACCTTTCAGTGTGTTTTTCAATCCATAGTCCTGCTCAACCTGGAAGAAATGCTTCTCGGTTCTTCAGCACACTACAGTACACCTGTCACAAAGACAAAAAAGTCATTTCAAGCTGGTCTGGTAGCCTATTGAAACCACTAGAGAGCAGCAGAGTGCTACTATATGATCTTAATAGCAAACAGTCCTTTCAGAATGATTTCGATTAGACTGAAATATGGTTTGAATTACATATTATGAACTTTGGAATAACAACACAAGAAACCAAAATATCAACAAAACAGTTTTTATACACCTTTAACCCTCCCTGACGTCTTTGATTCTTTAAATGAAAGTGACTTTTTGAACAGAAGTAAAACTATGAGACGGCATGAATGAGTCAGAGCAATCCTTGTTAATGAATGTAAGAAGCTATATGTGAAAAGTCTTGTTTATAAATGTGAGATGTCAGCTCCATTAATTACATCTTGACAGCTCCATTGCTTTATCTTCAGGGAAGGGCAGTCTGATGAAATGAAGAACATCGGGTTTACTGCTCATTTGAAAACTTGGACTTAATGATCGTATCAATTACTTTATATTCATGGAGGTTCTCAAATGATCGCTCATGTAGACACTGTCCTTCATCACGGGCCTGCAGCGGATAGTGTGAATTAGATTCAGAGCTAAGTGTCTGGACAATTATTGGACAGCCAGTGAGGACAGAGCATCCTGTTCTTCTAACTTTCTTATGTACTACCGCTCAACAATAAGGCACATAAAACTGTGTATGATAAAAACAACTATATGATGTACCTAAAGTGCACATATTTTTCCCGAGAGTGTACACTTTTGAAGTACACACTCTTTACACCTCTACATTTGTAAAGAATAATATTCATACATGTTGAAAATTGCTTAACTTTTACTGCAGCAGTTCAAAACAAAAGAACAAAAGAGCAACAGAGGCGATATCGCCATCTACAGGGTACTGAAGGTACATCGAAAAAAGCGTGCTCTATGTGCATTATGTACTGTACATGAGGGTTGCCAGGTTTTCATTCCAAAACTGGCCCAATTGCTACTCAAAAATCGCATTTTGAGGGTGATCCCCCGTTAAAAATACATGTTTTTTGTTGGGGTTCTCCTGATAAATTCGCATTTTAGAGGCTAAATTTGACGTTATTGGGGTCACTTCAACCCGCGGACATCATAAACTATCCATGACAACAGTGTAAAATTATCCCAATTTACCGGGAAAACCACTGACTTGGCAACACTGCTGTATACCCTGCTGAAAAAAACAGCATATGCTGGTTAGGTATGTTTTGGTGCTGGGATGCTGGTTTTAGCTGGTTTATGCTGGTCCTTTGCTGGTTTATGCTGGTCCTTTGCTAGTTTATGCTGGTCCTTTGTTGGTTTATGCTGGTCCTTTGCTGGTTTATGCTGGTCCTTTGTTGGTTTATGCTGGTCCTTTGCTGGTTTATGCTGGTCCTTTGCTGGTTTATGCTGGTCCTTTGTTGGTTTATGCTGGTCCTTTGTTGGTTTATGCTGGTCCTTTGCTGGTTTATGCTGGTCCTTTGTTGGTTTATGCTGGTCCTTTGTTGGTTTATGCTGGTCCTTTGCTGGTTTATGCTGGTCCTTTGTTGGTTTATGCTGGTCCTTTGTTGGTTTATGCTGGTCCTTTGCTGGTTTATGCTGGTCCTATGCTGGTCCTTTGCTAGTTTATGCTGGCCCTTTGCTGGTTTATGCAGGTCCTTTGCTGGTTTATGCTGGTCCTATGCTGGTCCTTTGCTAGTTTATGCTGGCCCTTTGCTGGTTTATGCTGGTCCTTTGTTGGTTTATGCTGGTCCTTTGCTGGTTTATGCTGGTCCTTTGCTGGTTTATGCTGGTCCTTTGTTGGTTTATGCTGGTCCTTTGTTGGTTTATGCTGGTCCTTTGCTGGTTTATGCTGGTCCTATGCTGGTCCTTTGCTAGTTTATGCTGGCCCTTTGCTGGTTTATGCTGGTCCTTTGCTAGTTTATGCTGGCCCTTTGCTGGTTTATGCAGGTCCTTTGCTGGTTTATGCTGGTCCTTTGTTGGTTTATGCTGGTCCTTTGCTGGTTTATGCTGGTCCTTTGCTGGTTTATGCTGGTCCTTTGCTGGTTTATGCTGGTCCTTTGTTGGTTTATGCTGGTCCTTTGCTGGTTTATGCTGGTCCTTTGCTGGTTTATGCTGGTCCTTTGTTGGTTTATGCTGGTCCTTTGCTAGTTTATGCTGGCCCTTTGCTGGTTTATGCTGGTCCTTTGCTAGTTTATGCTGGCCCTTTGCTGGTTTATGCAGGTCCTTTGCTGGTTTATGCTGGTCCTTTGTTGGTTTATGCTGGTCCTTTGCTGGTTTATGCTGGTCCTTTGCTGGTTTATGCTGGTCCTTTGTTGGTTTATGCTGGTCCTTTGCTGGTTTATGCTGGTCCTTTGCTGGTTTATGCTGGTCCTTTGTTGGTTTATGCTGGTCCTTTGCTGGTTTATGCTGGTCCTTTGTTGGTTTATGCTGGTCCTTTGCTGGTTTATGCTGGTCCTTTGTTGGTTTATGCTGGTCCTTTGCTGGTTTATGCTGGTCCTTTGTTGGTTTATGCTGGTCCTTTGCAGGTTTATGCTGGTCCTTTGCTGGTTTATGCTGGTCCTTTGCTGGTTTATGCTGGTCCTTTGTTGGTTTATGCTGGTCCTTTGCTGGTTTATGCTGGTCCTTTGTTGGTTTATGCTGGTCCTTTGCTGGTTTATGCTGGTCCTTTGTTGGTTTATGCTGGTCCTTTGTTGGTTTATGCTGGTCCTTTGCTGGTTTATGCTGGTCCTTTGCTGGTTTATGCTGGTCCTTTGTTGGTTTATGCTGGTCCTTTGTTGGTTTATGCTGGTCCTTTGTTGGTTTATGCTGGTCCTTTGTTGGTTTATGCTGGTCCTTTGCTGGTTTATGCTGGTCCTTTGTTGGTTTATGCTGGTCCTTTGCTGGTCCTTTGCTGGTTTATGCTGGTCCTTTGTTGGTTTATGCTGGTCCTTTGCTGGTTTATGCTGGCCCTTTGCTGGTTTATGCTGGTCCTTTGCTAGTTTATGCTGGCCCTTTGCTGGTTTATGCTGGTCCTTTGCTGGTTTATGCTGGTCCTTTGCTGGTTTATGCTGGCCCTTTGCTGGTTTATGCTGGTCCTTTGCTAGTTTATGCTGGTCCTTTGCTGGTTTATGCTGGTCCTTTGTTGGTTTATGCTGGTCCTTTGCTGGTTTATGCTGGCCCTTTGCTGGTTTATGCTGGTCCTTTGCTAGTTTATGCTGGTCCTTTGCTGGTTTATGCTGGTCCTTTGTTGGTTTATGCTGGTCCTTTGCTGGTTTATGCTGGTCCTTTGCTGGTTTATGCTGGTCCTTTGTTGGTTTATGCTGGTCCTTTGCTGGTTTATGCTGGTCCTTTGTTGGTTTATGCTGGTCCTTTGCTGGTTTATGCTGGTCCTTTGTTGGTTTATGCTGGTCCTTTGCTGGTTTATGCTGGTCCTTTGTTGGTTTATGCTGGTCCTTTGCTGGTTTATGCTGGTCCTTTGCTGGTTTATGCTGGTCCTTTGTTGGTTTATGCTGGTCCTTTGCTGGTTTATGCTGGTCCTTTGTTGGTTTATGCTGGTCCTTTGCTGGTTTATGCTGGTCCTTTGCTGGTTTATGCTGGTCCTTTGTTGGTTTATGCTGGTCCTTTGTTGGTTTATGCTGGTCCTTTGTTGGTTTATGCTGGTCCTTTGCTGGTTTATGCTGGTCCTTTGCTGGTTTATGCTGGTCCTTTGCTGGTTTATGCTGGTCCTTTGTTGGTTTATGCTGGTCCTTTGCTGGTCCTTTGCTGGTTTATGCTGGTCCTTTGTTGGTTTATGCTGGTCCTTTGCTGGTTTATGCTGGCCCTTTGCTGGTTTATGCTGGTCCTTTGCTAGTTTATGCTGGCCCTTTGCTGGTTTATGCTGGTCCTTTGCTGGTTTATGCTGGTCCTTTGCTGGTTTATGCTGGCCCTTTGCTGGTTTATGCTGGTCCTTTGCTAGTTTATGCTGGTCCTTTGCTGGTTTATGCTGGTCCTTTGTTGGTTTATGCTGGTCCTTTGCTGGTTTATGCTGGCCCTTTGCTGGTTTATGCTGGTCCTTTGCTAGTTTATGCTGGTCCTTTGCTGGTTTATGCTGGTCCTTTGTTGGTTTATGCTGGTCCTTTGCTGGTTTATGCTGGTCCTTTGCTGGTTTATGCTGGTCCTTTGTTGGTTTATGCTGGTCCTTTGCTGGTCCTTTGCTGGTTTATGCTGGTCCTTTGTTGGTTTATGCTGGTCCTTTGCTGGTTTATGCTGGCCCTTTGCTGGTTTATGCTGGTCCTTTGCTAGTTTATGCTGGCCCTTTGCTGGTTTATGCTGGTCCTTTGCTGGTTTATGCTGGCCCTTTGCTGGTTTATGCTGGCCCTTTGCTGGTTTATGCTGGTCCTTTGCTAGTTTATGCTGGTCCTTTGCTGGTTTATGCTGGTCCTTTGCTGGTTTATGCTGGCCCTTTGCTGGTTTATGCTGGCCCTTTGCTGGTTTATGCTGGTCCTTTGCTGGTTTATGCTGGTCCTTTGCTAGTTTATGCTGGTCCTTTGCTGGTTTATGCTGGTCCTTTGTTGGTTTATGCTGGTCCTTTGCTGGTTTATGCTGGCCCTTTGCTGGTTTATGCTGGTCCTTTGCTAGTTTATGCTGGTCCTTTGCTGGTTTATGCTGGTCCTTTGTTGGTTTATGCTGGTCCTTTGCTGGTTTATGCTGGTCCTTTGCTGGTTTATGCTGGTCCTTTGTTGGTTTATGCTGGTCCTTTGCTGGTCCTTTGCTGGTTTATGCTGGTCCTTTGTTGGTTTATGCTGGTCCTTTGCTGGTTTATGCTGGCCCTTTGCTGGTTTATGCTGGTCCTTTGCTAGTTTATGCTGGCCCTTTGCTGGTTTATGCTGGTCCTTTGCTGGTTTATGCTGGCCCTTTGCTGGTTTATGCTGGCCCTTTGCTGGTTTATGCTGGTCCTTTGCTAGTTTATGCTGGTCCTTTGCTGGTTTATGCTGGTCCTTTGCTGGTTAATGCTGGTCCTTTGCTGGTTTATGCTGGCCCTTTGCTGGTCCTTTGCTGGTCTATGCTGGTCCTTTGCTGGTTTATGCTGGTCAATGCTGCACCAAAACATACCTAACCAGCATATGCTGTTTTTTTCAGCAGGGTATCGATCCCACTTAGGATCAATAAGGTACATTAAACAATATTTGTTTACATAATTTCAAAATTATGGAATTAAATAATTTCTAAGTGACCCAAATAAACAGTCTCAAATGAATTTCGATTCTCTTATCTGACAAGATAATAAAATTAATGAATTAATAAAATAAATTAATTTACTTTTTATTACATGATTGAATTGCAGCTAACAACCTATTAGCTAGCAATAGCACATCCCTTACAAAAAATAATCATGGTTTTACTACAAATAAAATCATTGTTAATTTTTGTAAGCAATATTAGCATACTAAATGCTTTTAACACTCCTTGAAATCCCAGAGTAGGCCTAACCCAGAATAATTTAAATGTTTCAACCAATCACACATTGGTGGGTGGAATTAGTGTAAATAGTGCCTGCTGTGAATGGACACTCCGTTAAAATAATATGCTGTACGGCAGTTTGCAATATCAAGCAGGCGTTTGCAAAACAAGCTGTGTACATCTAAAAATAACTGGAAGCTGACAGACACATTACATTTACAAATGGCCGAGCCCGCTCATACAGAAAGAAAAGGTGGATAAATCCAGCATAATTGAACATTAAACACTATTAAACACTATCAAGTCTCCCTCTTTTCTCATCTTGCCATTTCTCATCATTTTATCATTAAGTGCCAAGCATGGAACTACAGTTCCAGCAAAAATCTATTTCAAGTACTTGATTGGGTCACATCCCTAAATTACTGAATCTAGTAAATTGCACATTTTAGAGGATTACATTGATTGAAAGCAAAGAACTCAAGTTTAGAAGACAAACACAATTTTGTGTAGATTGCAAATTATCCAGTGTGGATCTATTGAGTTTTGCCATAATGCACACAAACTTGTCAACAAGTCTATTTGACACAAATGTGAGGCTGTATCCGAAATCGCCCCCTATACCCTCAAATAGTGCACTATTTGAGGGGACAGCCATTTTAAGTGGTGTTCGAAACCATAGTGGACGTTCCCGAGTGCACTCATTCAATCCCACAATGCACCGCAAATCGAGTGTACAAACGATGTACGCTCAACAGCTAGAGATAACCCATAATGCACTGAGAGTCGCGCGCCGACTGAATTCCCGCGTCTTGCCAGACGACGGCGCCCGCAGCTGAATCGTCCATCCGTTCATTTTACAACGCGCTCGTCCACTGCGTAATACATCGTACAACACAGGTACAAATTCGTTGGAAATTGATTATTAAATTGTTTAACCAGGGTTTATACGTAAACTCCTTGACATAGTTCAAGATAAATCCTTTAATCTTACTACTCGAACTGTCTGTTTAAATGATTGTTAAACAGTAAGCAATACTATGCAAAAGCGGCAGTTCTTCCGGTGCACTCAGTGTCCGAATTCACTCACTCGTTTTCATTCACTCCTTCAAGTGAACTGAATGAGTGGACTAATGTAGGGAATAGTGAATAGGGTATAGGGGGCGATTTCGGATACAGCCTGAGTGTATTATCAGCTTACTAGATCACAGGTGTTTTATATATGACATGAGGACATTGCTGCAGCCAATAATGAGGCCGAAACCAGCACGTCCAATCCACGTAGGCTTTGACTATTTAATTTTACTTAATATTTTATTATACCATTATACAGAAGAGATAATTTTGAAGGACATTACTTATGCCTTTTTGAGCCCCTGAGCTTAAATGAGACTTGAGTGTTTTGCAGATGTTTAAGAGGCTGTTGTGTCGACCTTAATTTATTGCAATAGTGAGGTATTCAGAAATTAAATGTGATTTCTCTCTACACAAATCAGCAGTTTCTTGTTTTTCTGGATATAAAGTTTTTGTGTGTATAAACTGTAACTTGTAGATTCTTTTTAAATCAAATTTGCCTTGATCTTTTGGCATATAAGAGGTTGTTGTACCATTATATGATGTTGCTAAAAAAAAAACACATTATTTTCTACATACTGTACATTGTTGCTCCTCTCTGCCCTGTCTTTCTAAAATGTGTCGATTCCCTCTGCAGTGGGACGACTAGCCAAACTGTTCTCTTTAGTTGCCTTTAGCTGTGAAACTTGCCAATCAACAGCAGCACATTGTTAAGAAAGGCTATTTGCAAAGATACATAAAACCCCTTATACTCACTTCTGTTGTGGGTGAAGCTGCATCACAAATGATTCGACGAACATAGATGCATATGTAGCTCGAGATCGGCGCTTTCCTTTCAAAAACGAAAGTAACGCTATCCTCTGCATCTTTAGCAGCTCACATGTTAAGAGTAAATGATGACTGCTATGTTCATTATTACATCCAACAACAGAACACCTCAATCGCTCAATCGGAGACATTCCCCTGCACCCTGAGTCGACACAATGGCAATCAGAGTCAGATTGTTTCAGCCCGGTGAGGGGGGGGGGTCTAAGGTAAGGCGCTCATGTCAATCAACTATTGCAGGAGTGGCCTCTGTCTAAGAAGCTGAGAATGACCTGATTTTAAAAATGAGATATTACTTTTAAAGATTAAAAAAATACAACTGGGTGGATTTTTATCATTGTAGGGTGGTTGTGTACACAAACTGCCAACACACATTAATGTTCAAACAACATGTAAAAGTGAGTTTTGCATCCGATGACCCCTTTAACTTTTATAAAGAATATCTCTTTGGGTTTGAGACTTTAATTTTTGCAACTTTACAGATCATATATAGGCACGAACAGCTTGTAACACTCCAAAGACAAAGGAAAACACAAAATCGCATCATATGACCCCTTTAAAACATCCTGCAAGTTTCATAGCTTAAAATATCCTCCTCATTATAAACAAACCATTCATTTAATCAAGCTCCAAAAATGTTATTTTGGATCTGAGGTGCAAAGTGATGTCACCCATTTGCAGTTGTAACATTAACTTCAGTGGCTTAACAGCTGATCACCTGAATACGCTGAATGCGAGTGTCACATTGTGTCAAAAGCAAATAGAAATTACAATCACTGCCACTATCTTGTCTTCACTGGATACAGTATACAGATGTGCATTTGCCTTCTGACACAGTTCATGAGCTTAAATCTGTCGTCAAAAGACAAATGGAGTAAAAGAACGTTGGCTTTGACGTGTTTGGTTTAAACAGCTTGTTTGTGTCTTTGTATGATCCCAGCGTAAGGAACAAGTGGATAGTTTATTTTTAATGGCATCCCGGATTGTGTCAGAGGATTGATTGGACTTCTGAGCATGTTGTTTTATAACTGAGGAAACAGTGTCATGAAGAGTTCACAAAGAAATTTGTTCAAGAATTATTTGAAAGATGAAACGGTATTAGATCTGACTGCAGCTGCATCACAAACAGTAAGTAAATTATTTCATAATACTTTGTTTGGAAATTACTGTTTTTTTTTTAAAATCATGCTGTCAAAACACTCACAAGCAATAGTGAGGGGGCATTGATACTGTTTCCAATACAATGACTTTAGCCAATCATACAAGTGGCTGATTCCTGACAAGCCTTTAAGAACATGTCCCTTAAAAACAGGTTGTTTTAGACAGAGGGTCAAAATGAGGGTTAAAAATAATAATTTTCCCACATATTTATGTCTTTTTGTGCAAAAAACTTTAAGTAAACCTCAAGGAATATATTAAAATAATTAAAAAATCCATGTCATGACCCCTTTAAGTACACGTAGAAAAGTTTTTTTTAAATGCTTTTAAGATTTGAAGTGCATAAGAAATGCATAAAAGAGAAGATAGTCAACCAGATAACAAAAAAAAAAAAAAAAAAAAAAAAATCTATCTTTACTTTGATTAGTCTGTGCTCAAGCAAACCCCCAAAACTCACACCACTCTTCCCAACAAGTACATTAAACACCAACAAGTCCCTCTTTTCTCATCTCCCTCAGAAGCACATACAACAACACTTAATTTCAGCATTTACTCTCCCCATCCACTCCCATATTGGGATCTAGAAATCCCCTGCCTGAAAGAACCAAAATTACTCTTGTTGTCCCAGCACAAACGCATTCATTTAACACCGACTGCTTGTAATGAAATTAGCTTGTGACAACAAATCAAGAAATGTTGCATTAGCTCATTTTAATTAAGTAGATTGAACAAGCAGCAACAAAAATCAATGTTTTGAGTGACACAGTTTTTATTGTACATAAAGGCTATTTCTTTCAAACCTATAAAACCACCTTTTCTTACTGGTAGATACAGTAAAGCCTGTATAACCAGTAAAAGACCTATAAACAGACTCATAAAGACTCATTCACTCAGAAAGACATATTAGACTTTCCTCTCGTTTGATCATTGATGATTATATGCCTTCTTTATTACAGAACATCATTAAAGAGAACTTTAATTCAGTCCTGAATACTAATAACAGCCTTTGTCTAAATGATCAAATGCATTTTGACATTCAGAGTCGGTTTATTTTCCATTACATTGTACACATTAAGAGTTACATTATGTTTCATAGTGGGTGGTACGCTGAGCAATTTACCCTGAAGCCTTAGATGAACTTGATGTGCATCCCACAATGCAAACAAAATGAGCGGATCACTGTTGCTTGCACTGCAGATTGCGAAACACATTAATGCTGTGCAAAATATATTCCTCATTATGACAATAAGAATACAACAAAAAGTTAGGAACATTGGAGGAATAAGGACTTTCATGTGTGCACTGTGACTCAGCACTTGGAAAGTGAGGCTGAACTAAACCATTAAAGAGTGAATTTGAACTGATTGCTGCTTTGCATTAATAACAGTTTGATTGTATGCGGTGAAATCAGTGACTAAATGACAAAAGCGCTGACTTGAGAAAAAGGATCGTTTTCAAATGAGCCACTTGACCATCAGCCTAAAGAGCAGCCTGGGACAGTGACCCTTTGCTTTATTGTTTAAACAGAAAAACTCTCTCAGCAGGGATGGAAATGGGGTGGAAAGTTCTTCTTCATTAAACCCGCAAACATTACTGTCAGTCTGAGTGTCAAAAATGTTCAGTAATTGTAATAGCAGAGAATCTGAGCTGGATAATTAATGCATATACTCAACGTAAGCAGGACCAGTATGCATGGTGATTTTCACCTTATAATTCAGCCTTAATGTTATTATAATGCCTGCATGTACATTCATCTCTCTGTGACGGATGAGAGTGCTAGTCCTGTGATTTGTGACTATAATTCACACATCTAACAGCTGATTTTTTAAACAAGTAAACAAGGGCGTATTTCCTAAACTGATAGCCTTCTTACTTTTCTTTTGCTCTCAGTAATACTATTTTCTTATAGTTCATACTAAAATCTGATCAAATTAAATGTGCTACAGACCTGAATAATTGCTCAAATCACATGGTTTGTTTAACACTGCTATAACTTTTCTAAGCGAAAGGAATTAAAATATTGTAGTACACTAATAGAACATTACAAACACATTAACCATTTTGTTAATGCTATTTAAAATAAAACTTAAATAAAATACAATGTTATTTTAGATGAAAAATGATAGATAGGGAACGAGACACTGCGTCCTCTAGGTGTCGCTATGGGGAGAATAGAGGACGCTGTTCGAAGTTCCATTGAGAGGGAACATCTCAGGTTACGTATGTGAGCATGGTTCCCTGAGATAGAGAACGAGACACTGCGTCCTCTAGTCTCTCCATAGCGACCCCTGGAGGACATAGCTCAAAATTCCCTTGAGAGGGAACTACTTATTAATAAGTACTTGTAAATGAAAATTAGAAATGTTGACTTGCCAACTAACTGAAATAAGTTTAAGCACTAAAATTACTAAAACAGAAATTAAAATAAATCTAAATTAAATCTAATTAATAATAAATTAAATAGCAAAAGAATTAAGCAAAATAGATGACTTAAGCCAAAACTAAAATATAAAAAAGAATAAAAGCTATTGAAAATATTAATTTGAAATATTAATAAATACTGTAATAGTACATAAAGATTACGAAAAAATAAATAAAAAACATTGAATATTAAAAAATGTAAATAAAACAATAATATAATAGTAATTATTGCAGAAAATAATAATAATGATGATAATTAAAACTGCTGACATGGCAACTAACTAAAATAAGTTTAAGCACTAAAATAACTAAAACATAAATTAAAATAAATCCAAATTAAATCTAAATAATAATTTAAAAAATGTAAAAGAATAAAAAAATGACTAAAGCCAAAACTAAAATAAAACAAAATTTATAAGAATAAAAGCTATTCAAAATATTAATTTGAAATATTAATAAATACTATAATAGTACATAAATACTAAAATAACACTGGCTAGATTTGAAAGATTTTACCTTTATTATGGACAATGTGTCAATGATCCATATATATCACATTATGAATGTAAAATGTGCTGACCTGAGCAGCATAAAAATTGAATAAAATAAATTAAAATTACAGAAGTATTTTAAACATACAACTAACAAAAATGACTGAAACGAAATTACTGAAACTTAAATTACTAAAAAATTAATATTTTAATGAAAACCAAATTTTTTTAAATAAAAGCGTAATATTAAAAAAATCTAAATATAAAAAATAATATAATAGTAATTATTACAGAAAATAATAATAATAATAATAACAATAAAAATAAATCTAACCTTAATCTAAATAATAAAAAATGCAAAAGAATATAACGAAATAAATGATTAAAACCAAAACTAAAATAATAATAATAATAATAATAATAATAATAATAATAACAACAACAATAAAAATAACAATAGAGAAGAAGAAGAATAAAAGCTATTCAAATATTAATTTGAAAAAATTATATTAATGGATATTAAAAATCAAATATAAATAATAAAAAAATTGCAAAAGAATATATCAAATTAAATCAATAAAACCAAAAACTAAAATGTAAAAAAATGTAAGAATAAAAGCTCGTAAACACTCTAACGGCCAATTACAAACACCCTAACAACTAGCTACTGCATAGCAATGCCTTGGCAACCATCCAGAACACTTTGCATTGTGTCTGTAAGTTTTGCACAGGTAAGCGCTGCTGAAAATGTGAAAATCTATTTAGCTTTGTTCTATCTTAAAATGTAAACCTTTAGACTATGTAAATGTATTACCAGTGGGCCTAATTAATACAAACACTTTCATAATTATTCTAGCACACAAATGATCCATGTGAACATACAAACTGGGCTAAGGGAATCCACTGGAGACTGTAATGCAACACAATTATTATGCGTGTGTCATGGTGAGAGAGGTGCTCAGTGGGTGGAGCTGCAGTCGTATTTCTCTTGGCACTTTATGGCCGCAGTGAAACGCAGGTTGTAAATGCATCTCAAATGAGGCTCCACGTTTAGACAAAGGTTTTTCTCAGAGGACAAACAAGGGTGTCTGAGCATCTTGTCAGTTGAACGGTGGGTTATGGGAGTCTAAATGAGATCATGTCACCTTGAATCTATCACGGTGTAAATTGCCCTCCGTATAGGATAATGTGACCCAGGCTGATTTGAGCTTCTGTCTGGACTATTGTATGGAAAATCACGGAATTACTGAACACCACATCTGGGTGATGGGTCATTATGAGAATATGGCCTATCTGTGCTCGAAACTTTCAGTCATGGAAAAGATTTCGAATAATTTATTCGCTCTCAAAAAAAAAAAAAAAAAATTGAAGGATTGAAGGTCCATAACGGTGTTTCAATGCAGCTTTAAATGGCTCTACACAATTGCAGCTGAGAAATAAAGGTCTTATCTAGCGAAACAAGCTGTCATTTTCTAAAACAACGAAAAATTTATATACTTTTTAAACACAAATTGTCTTGCACTAGCTAACGCAGTTATTTCTTCATCTGCTTACTTTGGTTCAAAAAGCTAGGGTGGGGAGAAAAACTCCATATCATTTTCTTCTCCAACTTTGTCCAACATTTTGTTTTACCTTTTTTGGTAAAGGGAGTTTGACTGACTTTGCATGTTCGCTTTGTAAACCCTGAGTCGGTACTCCAACTTATGTCACGCGTGACCTTTGCAATTTGACTACGTTATGTGCAAAGTCGTGGACGCAGAGCTATAGTGCAAGACAGGGTTTTTTTTCTTTTTTTTTTTTAATAACGGATTGTTTTGCTAGACAAGACCTAAGGCTAGGATGGTGTAAATTTGAAACTGCAATTTGGACCTTAAACCCGTTGGCCACTATGGAAGTCCATTAAATTGAGAAAAATCCTGGAATGTTTTCCTCAAAAACCTTAAAGGGGTCTTATTATGCTCTTTTACAAAGTCTTTATTTTGTTTTGGAGGTGCACTAGAACATGCTCTCATGCTTGGTGGTTCAAAAATGCATTATTTTTCACACAATATACATTATTACAATAGCTTTCTCCCCAGGCTGGCACAAACGGCTCGATTAGTTCTGGGTTTGATAATGGTCTGCCTTCCGAAAAACTAAATGTGTTGTGATTGTTTTGCAGTCCCACTGGGTTGCAATTGGTGAACAACTTTTCAGCCCCTTTCCAAAGCAGCAAGTTCCATGTACAATTATGCAAGCTAGATTAAAAGGTTCTTACGTTTTAAATATGGATGTTTTTCTTACAAAAACACATTGGTTCACCACAGGAGGCTTTTTATTGACCCCCTGGAGCCATGTGAGGCACTTTTTATTATGGATCAATGCACTTTATTGGACTTGTTTTGGACTGATGGAGAGAAACACTTGTCTATGCTGTTCTAAAGCTTGGGAGTGCCAAGATAATTTTTAATATAACTCTAATTGCATTTGTCTGAAAGAAGGAAGTCATATACTCCTAGGATGCATGGAGGGTGAGTACATAATACGCTAATCCTGCAAGATCGCAGATACATGACATTATCATTATTGTGCTAATTTATTTCATTATTTACATGCCTGAAACCAGCTGCAGCATAAGGCTAGTGAAGCTATCTACACTGTATGATGAATAAATCTCTTACCATACACTGCACACATCTGCAGCCCGGCTCCGATGTGGCGACCGATGATCGTCACTCTAATCAATGCTTGTGTTTACATCGGCCGCGACTCTGCACGTGTAAAACGACTTCAACATGCCGACCCAAGCAGATCGCGGCCAATTTAGTTAATGCTTGCATTTATAGCAGCCGTCCTGTGGCTCGCTGAAGCATCCCAGAAGTAGCTGTCCATGCTACATCGCTAAATTTAGGCCAATCCCCACCCGCCATTAAGTTGAATGTCCATAGATGGGATTTATTTGAATGATATTCTAATTAAAGATGCTCCGATCAGCATTTTTGGGGCCGATCACGATTCCCGATCACCAAGATCATGATCTGCCGATTCATTTGTAGAAATGAAACTAACTCTAAATGAACTATATTGAAGAAAAAAAACCTGTAGAAATAGGCTACAGTCAAGATCTTGAAGAACCACCAAGTTAGGGTTGTAGACGATAGTATCGAGTATCGACGATAGTTAGAGATATTGCCAGTTGACGATAGCAAGACGATTTTTATTATTATCCATCAAAAAGGCGCCTAACGTTAGCGATGCAGTGCAGAGAGTCGGTTCTAGGATGCTTCAGAAACTTGCCGTGGTATAAGCACGCGCCGCATGGGTAAGAGATTTATTCATCATACAGTGTAGATACAGATAAACTGATTATAACAAGAGTGTTTTTTAAAGTGTACCTCGCACTAGACTAGGCTACACTAGTTAGTGATGAAGTTCTTTGATAATGTAAATGTTCTTTGCTTGTTAGTTTTAGCTGCTTTTTAAGATGATGTAAGGATTATATTATCCAGCATTGCACAGTCATTCGGATAAAGGTAGTAAAATGTGGTTTAGGTTGAATTAAATACGATTTATCAGAATCCGTCTGTATATACATAAACATTCACCTCAGTAACATCTATATGCGTTCATCGTAATTAGAATTACGATGCGATAAAATGGTGCTAAACATACGCATGTGAATTACACGGGCACCGTTTCTCCTCATTCTATATGAACTACAACATGAACTGATGACAACAATCAGAAATACAGCAGTAACATTATTGCAATATGACGGGTATAGAAAGATACATTCATTTACATTCAAGCACGCACATTTACCACCAGTGTTGGGTGTAACGTGTTACAAAGTAACGCGTTACTGTAATAATATTACTTTTTTCAGTAACTAGTAGTGTAAGGCATTACTCGTCTGAAAATGGTAATATTATTACAGTTTTCCCGAGCTAGTTACTTGCGTTACATTTGCCAGTAGCACCTTCATCACACACAAGGCACACAACACAGAGAACAGAAGGGAAGGGGAGGGGGCAGCCGGCAGCCGGCAGCAGAGCGGCACCCGCAAAGACAGATGGGGAAAAATTGAAGCGTCAACAACGGCAAGCTCTTTTTCAGAGGAAGGTTCCCAGCAACAGAAAGCTATTTTCGACGGGTGGAGATTCAGTCATTATTTTGAAAATGACGGTGTTTGTTAAACATTGAGGAAGTTAATACTTGTTTGTACTTGATTGCACAAGTACAGTTGTTTGTAGTTATTTGTGCTAACACCGTGTCTACACCGGACGCGACAGTTGTCACGCAGCGCCGCAACAGCTAAAGTCTGTCTACACTGGACGCGACAAAGCGACCGTTGGAAATCATTTAAACTTTGTGTGAGCACGTCATAAATAGAACGAGGCAGCAGATTACTGTCGGGGATTTGTCATGTCGCGCCGCGCCGCCCTGCATCCAGCGTAGACAGCATAATAGGTTCTAATGTCATTTGGAAAGGAAGGAGCCAAACGGGCCAGGGACGGCTAAACGAGCCGCGCCTGGGCACGGTTCGGAGCACTCACACTAGTCAAACGAACCGCGCTTTGGTGGTCAAACGCACTCGGGCACGGTTCAAACTGCCTAGTGCGAGTACACCCTCAGACGCAGTACGAGTGAAGTATCGTAAGGGAACCGAAAGTAAACTTGAACGTGTCCGATACAGTCAGCGCTCAACATAGTCACATGCCCAATAACAAGAGTACCCTTACAAAACGAATAAGGAATTTAGTACTCATGTTGCCACTGGTAAGTTCCGCTCTGCTGTTTTTTACCTGTGCACCATGCATGCACGTGTGAAAATGTCGTGCGAGTAATTTACGTCAAGTGATCGGCTTTTTTGATCGTCGCTTTTGGGGTTCGCCGATCAAGCTATTTTAAGCCAATATCAGCCGATCATGATCGGTGGCCGATCAATCGGAGCATCACTAATTCTAATGGACCATGTTGTGACATCATAACATCCAGAAAACCAGGGCTGTAGTCTAAAGGAGCCGTTCGTTTTGGTTTTGGAAAAAAGAATTTTTAAAAACTAAATATCTCCCTTTGGAGTGGACTTGAGATTTGCAACTTTTTGTAGATGTTTTTTATGCCCAAACATACACACCACACACTGACAAAAATTCAAAAAGTGAAAAAGCATAATAGCTCCCCTTTAAAGAAAGACATGCAAATCTTGGATGACATGGGGTGAGTAAATTGTCACTACATTTTTATTCTGGACTAATCTTTTAAAAGGGTCATTGGACTCCCATTTTCCAGTTTTTTTGTAGTAAGTTGTTATGATTCTCACACCAGCACAAGAATAAGTGCTTTTTCAGTGAAAAGTGATTACAGAGAACGGTTGAATATACGAGTTTAGATGTATGTAATATTGTAAACTGTGCTGTATTAATCCAAATAAATTTAGTTTGTCATTTTTTTTTTTTTTTTGTCTATGGGTGTTCTTGCTTAATAATAAATGTTCATTTTGTGATTACTGCTGTTGCCTCTATAATTCTGTGTGTGATTTTTTAAATTTCCAGCCCAATTTAATCCAGCAATATAATCCTTTTTAAACAATGGTTGACTTAAATAAAACAACCAGGGATTTTGGGTAAAAAAAAAAAAGTTCACTTCCTGAACAAAATTTGGCATAATTTACTCACCCCCTTGTAATCCAAGATGTCTTTCTTTCTTCAGTCAATAAGGAGTTAGAATGCAGTTTCAAAGTGCTCTAAATGATCCCAGCTGGGGAAAAAGGGTGCAATCTAGTGAAACAATTGGTTAATTCTTAATCATTATTTACATAATTTATATACTTTTTAACCTCAAAAGCTCTGCGTGAACTCTAGTTCAAGACAGTTAGCGTATGTTGAAAAACTCCTATCTCATCTTCTCCAACTTCAAAATCGTTCAACATCACTGCAGAATTATCAACCCAGTGCAAAATGTGCAAAGAAGATCACCCTGTACAAAAAAAAAAAAAAAAAAAAAAAAGGTAAAACAGTCATATAGGATGATTTTAAGGTTGGATAAAAAAATGGAAGTTTTTCAACATACCCTAAATGTCTTTTTTTTTTTTTCAGAAAATAACTGATCGTTATGCTAGATAAGACCCTTCTTCCTCAGCTGGGATCATTTAGAGCCCCTTGAAGCTTGTTCTGGAAGTAAACTTCTCCTTTAACCCAACCAGCTGGGTCAAAATAATCCAGCATGTGTTTTGTCCAATATTTACCCAGTGCTGGTTTGCCAAATAACCAAAGTTGGGTTGTTTTTAACCAAGCATTTTAGTGTACCAATTCTCGTGCCAGCGTGTCACCGAAATCTGAGCTGGTGATGGGCTGCTGTTCACCAGGGGAACTATAAACTTCAGGCCGCCACCTCGTGACTGACTCCATAACCTGCCCATAAACAAACGGTACTGAGATTAGAGAACATTTTTTAACATAAAATTAAATTAAATTCAGTATTGTAATGAATAAAATCAGTTTTAAAACTAATTAAAAATAACCCAATAAAATTACCCAAAAAGCTGAACCCAGCATGGGATAAAAAAAACAACAACTAAATTTCTGCGCAATAATAGTTAGTAAGGTAGTTGTTAAAGTTGTAGAATATGGTCATGCACAATATGTGCTTTGTAAGTACTAATACACAGCCTATATGTTAATAAAAAGCATGCTAATAAGCAACTAGTTAATAATGAGAACTGGTCCCATACTAAAGCGCTGCCGCTTTATTCTGTATTTAGTTAATTATATGCCATAATCCACACTTCTGTAACAGCATCCACCATCTTGGATTTATTCCACTTACTGAGCTTGATGCAGTGTATTCTGGGATTCTCTTCTCTGCAAAGGAACCGTGTGCTGTTGCTTTGGAATTCAACCAAAATCAGGTATATCTGGAGGCAGTGTAATTATGCTTTATAATTATGCTGCCTACCTTTTGGAGCCGTCTTCACATCAGGTGTGCGCCTGTGAGGAGGCAGCTTACTAGATTTGGGAACGGCGTGTTGGTACCAAAACAGTTTTTCTGAGAATCGTGTCGGAGAGCAAGCCAAGGACGATAAAGGCAAGGAAAAACGAGCTATGAGTATGTTATCAAATAATCATGCCATTAAATCAGATGACTGAACTAATTCGTAAAAAATATACCCAATTCAGACATATACGACTTTTGGCTGCTTTTACAATACGCCTACTAATTGGAAAAAGAAATAATAGCCGTGCTGGGAGAGATTTTTTCAAGTGGCAAAGCATGGCAAAATGGCTCACTGCTGTCTCTCAAGACAAATGTGTCTCAATTTCTCCATCAAAGCCTCAAAGCGTCCTGACAGTCCTATTAGTCGACCACCTTCAATCCTAATGACTGTGTATGTGGAGCGAGAAACAGTGCCAGAAGAAGACTCGCGAACACCGGAATTAAGAATAACGAGGACCGAACCAAACTGAGACATCTTTTCATCTCAAACCTCCATCAGCGTAAGCAAACTCCACTTTAGATAAAAGACTTTATTACACAGTTTAACCTATAGCTAGCTGTAGGTCTGCTCTTTAACATGCAACACTTAGAATTCAGTTGAACGGGTTGTCATGCTCATTATGTTTGAGTTGGTATTGGGAGAGATTTATATTTTGGCAGACACCGTGGTTCATTCAACCAAATTTCTAAGTGAATTAATGGTGACAGGCTGGCAGCAGACATGATAGATTTTGTCATTAATTTGATCCAGAGCTTGGTGTGGGGTTCTCGCTTTCATCTGAAGACTGCAAGAAGTGCTTTGAGCACAGGATACCTTTGAGATGACTCTGCTCATTACAATAACCAAACCTGTAATTCATTCATAAAACAACCCTTGTGAAAACAAAGTGAGCTTACATGTATTTAATGTGCATTTGTAATGCAATTCTAATTGTGAAGTAGATTTATAAAAAAAAATACTTTACTCACAGATAAAATAATATTAATGAAATAAAAGGCCACTTAAGTGAACCACTTAAGATAATTTGCTTTCATGAGTGTATTTCTTAACACACTTACATACAATTTGCAATAAGTGCACTTATTATTCAAATTTAAAGATTTGCTTTAATGCTAAATACATGTTTTAATAATCTTTAGTTATGTTTTAAAGAAATATACTTATTTTTATGTTTTGAGATACTAAGGAACATACAGTATTCAGTAGTGTGTTATTCAACAATACACTTAAAGTTAATATATTTTTTTATGTACTAAATATCAACCTTGTCCTTGTTACAGTGTAATGTTTGGCGTAGGGTTACTTGTATGTAATTATGCATAATTATGCATAAATTATTATGCATAATTTATTGTTATTATAATAGTATGTACATGTAACGTGTGTCAGGATTTAGTCTTGTCTGTTCTGTTTTCCTAGTGTCTTTCCCCCTATGTTTCCTATGCATTTGGTTTAGTCCATGTTGTCCCCTTTGGTTTTGTATTCATTTGGTATAGTCTTGCCCATATTTGTATTTCCCCTTGTCATCTCGTTTGTAACCACGCCTTGTTTTCAGTGTATTTAAGTCTGTGTCAGATCACACCCCAGTGTCCGTCGATGATGTTACTTCGTGTTACATGTCTGCTCTTAGTTTGCTTTTGGTTTCCTGGATTTTGTTTTGTTTTTCTTAAAGTAGTTTTGTTTTCATCCCTGTTTTCTCAGTTCTCACTGGATCTACTCCACCTCACCTCCAATACATGACCCTGACAACGTGTAACAAGGACACCTAAAAATAAAGTGTTATCAAATTACATTCAAATTATATTTTTTTGAATATTTTTAAATATAATTTAGTTTATGAATTCTTGTTAGGTCATTCTATAGTACACCGTAACAGCAATACACGTTTTACAGACAATAGGAGCAATTATAAAATTATATATAAATATATACTATAAAGTTCTACTTAACTGGGTAAAAATCAATCTAAAGAACTAATTGTACGTAATACAAATTTAAACTATAATATATTTTAATTTAATTGCAATTAACATTAAAAATTAAGTGTCAACACAGGATAAAAAATGCTGCTGTTATTATACAGCCTCACATTGTTTTATTATTTATTTTTATTTTATTATGCATTAAAAGAATAAAAGTAAAAGATTCTGGTGCTTAAACTTAAACTGTAAAATGTTAAAATAAAGGTAAATTCTGTCATTTAATTGTTATTTCATCTTTTTAATTTTTTATGTGAGACTAATGGGTCTAAAAGATCCAGTGCAACAGTAAATTATCATAAATGTTAAAGATGTTTTACATTTCTAAAACTGTGCATACACATACACTGTTTTAGATGCAGTTAATACAGCCATTTTGCACATTTCAGGATATAACGTCTAAAGTCCCTAGTGAAAAAAACCCATGCCTTCATTTATTTAAAACACATTTACTGAATACTAAGTCTACTGTCAGGATTATGTCTGTGTTTTGTCCTGTTCTGGTTTTCCTAGTGTTTTCCCCCCTCTGTTTCCAGTACTTTTGGTTTGTCCCATTTGCTCCCCCTTTCGGTTTAGTGTTTTTGGTTCCATCCATGCCCATATTTGTATTTCCCCCTCGTTATCCTGTTATCTCGTTTGTAGCCACGCCTTGTGTTCTGTGTATTTAAGTCTGTGTCTGATCACTCCCAGCTGTCTGTCGTTAACATTACATGTGCCTGTTTCTTGCTCCTGGTGTTTGTTTGTTTCATTTTCAAGTGTTTTGTTTAATAAACTGTTTTTATTCATTTGCTCCGGTTCTCCTCCATCTCCACTCCTCAATCCAGCCAGAGTGTGACATCTACGTCAAATCCATTAACATATTTATTCAAATATACAGTACTTTGATAAGTATATCTTAAGGATACCTCAGCACTACTTTTGTACAATTAAAGTGCATTAAGCACAAAATTAAATGATAAATGATTAAACAATTGCAGGGTATTTTTATTAAGCACATAAATATGTAAATGTATACTTAGCATAAAATAAATGTATTCCAAATGCATTTTAGTATTTGTTCACTAGGAGTAAAAGGACGTGTACACATTTGTATGAGATTAGGTTGTCGCCTTTGAATTAAACAAGCAATTAGTGAGCTTCAGTGGAAAAACAACTTCAATTTCACACAAAACTACTTTATGGCTTTAACAGCAAATACAGTGCACCAGTTATTTTTACTACTTTTTAAAAAAAAACTTTTGAAGAAAGAAAATATATATTGGATGGATATATTATATATTTCGTTGTTGTTGCTGTTATTGAGGGTTGATTTGATAGAAAGCTCAGTGGTATTTCTCATCTTCCAGTGCCCAGCAAACCTCACGCCACCTGCCCAAGCTGATCTCGACCTGCATCTGACCCTCCAACCCTTCAATCAAACACACAGCTTTCCACAAGCAGCAATAGATCAAAACCAGCATATATGATGGACTCATGCTTCATCTTCCAAACGCGCATTGAAGTCCAGTTCTGAATCAAATGAATTGCAATAGGTGCACTGAAGTCAAGTTCTGAATCAAATGATTCGTGATACGCGCATTTAAGTCCCGTTCTAAATCAAATGAATTGCAATAGGTGCACTGAAGTCAAGTTCTGAATCAAATGATTCCTGATACGCGCATTTAAGTCCCGTTCTGAATCAAATGATTTGCGATATGTGCATTGAAGTCCCATTCTGAATCAAATGATTTGCTATACATGCATTGAAGTCCAGTTCTGAATCAAATGATTCGCAATAGTCTCATTGAAGTCCAGTTCTGAGTCAAATGATTCGCGTTACACGCATTGAAGTCCAGTTCTGAATCAAATGATTCGCAATAGGCGCATTGAAGTCCAGTTCTGAATCACGATACATGCATTAAAGTCCAGTTCTGAATCAAATGATTCGTGATGCACGCATTGAAGTCCTATGATTGAAGTCCTGTTCTGAATCAAATGATTTGTGATACGCACATTGAAGTCTTATGGTTGAAGTCCAGTTCTGAATCAAATGATTCGCGATATGCGCATTGAAGTCCTATGATTGAATTCCCGTTCTGAATCAAATGATTTGCAATACATGCATTGAAGTCCAGTTCTGAATCAAATGATTCACAATAGGCACACTGAAGTCCAGTTCTGAATCAAATGATTTGTGATACGCGCATTGGAGTCCAGTTCTGAATCAAATGATTTGTGATACACACATTGAAGTCCAGTTCTGAATCAAATGATTTGTGATATGCGCATTGAAGTCCATTTCTGAATCAAATGATTCGCAATAGGCGCATTGAAGTCCAGTTCTGAATCACAATACGCGCATTGAAGTCCAGTTCTGAATCAAATGATTTGTGATACGCGCATTGAAGACCTATGATTGAAGTCCAGTTCTGAATCAAATGATTTGTGATACACACATTGAAGTCCAGTTCTGAATCAAATGATTTGTGATACACACATTGAAGTCCAGTTCTGAATCAAATGTTTTGTGATATGCGCATTGAAGTTCATTTCTGAATCAAATGATTCGCAATAGGCGCATTGAAGTCCAGTTCTGAATCACAATACGCACATTGAAGTCCAGTTCTGAATCAAATGATTTGTGATACGCGCATTGGAGTCCAGTTCTGAATCAAATGATTTGTGATATGCGCATTGAAGACCTATGATTGAAGTCCAGTTCTGAATCAAATGATTTGTGATACGCGCATTGGAGTCCAGTTCTGAATCAAATGATTTGTGATACATGCATTAAAGTCCAGTTGTGAATCAAGTGATTTGTGATATGCGCATTGAAGACCTATGATTGAAGTCCAGTTCTGAATCAAATGATTTGTGATACGCGCATTGAAGTCCTATGATTGAAGTCCAGTTCTGAATCAAATGATTCGCAATAGGCACATTGAAGTCCAGTTCTCAATCAAATGATTCGTGACACGCATTGAAGTCCTATGATTGAAGTCTAGTTCTGAATCAAATGATTTGTGATGCACGCATTCAAGTCCATTTCTGAATCAAATGATTTGTGATACACGCATTCAAGTCCAGTTCTCAATCAAATGATTCGTGACACGCATTGAAGTCCTATGATTGAAGTTTAGTTCTGAATCAAATGATTTGCAATAAGCGAATTGAAGTCTAGTTCTGAATCAAATGATTTGCAATAAGTGCAATGAAGTCCAGTTCTGAATCAAATGATTCACAGTAGGCACATTGAAGTCCAGTTCTGAATCACGATATGTGCATTGCAGTCCAGTTCTGAATCAAATGATTCGCAAAAGTGCATTGAAGTCCAGTTCTGAATCAAATGATTTGCGATACGTGTATTGAAATCCAGTTCTGAATCAAATAATTTGCGATATCCGCATTGAAGTCCAGTTCTGAATCAAAAGATTCCCAATAGGTGCATTGCAGTCCAGTTCTGAATCAAATGATTCGCAAAAGTGCATTGAAGTCCAGTTCTGAATCAAATTATTTGCGATACGTGTATTGAAGTCCAGTTCTGAATCAAATGATTTGCAATAGGTGCATTGAATTCCCGTTGTGAATCAAATGATTTGCGATATGCGCATCGAAGTCCTATGACTGAAGTCCAGTTCTGAATCAAATGATTTGTGATACGCGCATTGAAGTCCTAAGATTGAAGTCCCATCCTGAATCAAATGATTCGCAATCTGATTGGAGCGCTTTGAACAGTGAATCACTTGGGACGCGGTGGTTTACTGGTTCGGAGTTTCAAAAAAGCTCTGTTGATACTTTGTTCACTTTCTCTATATAATTTATTCATTGTTTGAAATGAAATCATTACAATTAATAGGCCTAACTTGCAATGTTTTTTAATTAAATTGTGATCAGGTTAGACATTTTCTTCTAAAAAATTTCATGATGTGACAATCATCTGGTTCTTGCCTTTAAAAAAAAAAAACGTGTATATGATGTGCGTTGTTAACAGATTACACCAACAGTTTGGTCAACCTCCATCTATGGAGAGAGAAAAAAAAAACATTTTCAAAAGCATTCCCCCTCTGCTTTTTCGCACACTGGAAAGATCTTCATTCTGCTCAAAAGTTTTCACCCCCCCCCCCCCCCCCCCCAGCTCTTAATGCATTGTTTTCCATCTGGAGCATCAGTGAGCATTTGAACCTTCTGTAATAGTTGCATATGAGTCCCTCAGTTGTCCTCAGTGTGAAAAGATGGATCTCAAAATCATTCAGTCAGTGTTGGAAAGGGTTCAAAAATACATACACAAAAATGCTAAAAAAAAAAAAAAAAAGTTAATTCACAATTATTGTGAAGAACAGTGGGCAGTTTAACTGTTTCGGACAAACAAGGGACTTATGAACAACTACCACTAAACAAAAAAGCAGCTTTGGATCATTCTGGTAACAACACAGTATTAAGAATCAAATGCATGTAAACCTTTAAACAGGGTCATTTCAGAATAGATAGATACACACACCCAAACCACCTGCTGTTACAACCCACCTGGTAAAGTGGCTGTAATAACAGCACTTTGTACTTGACATTCATTTCCACAGTTTAAGTATCTGAAGATGAAGCTGTAGATTTTTAATTACTTTAATTTGTAGATAACAATAGGAAACAACACATACAAGAAAACTATGTTAAGTTTGAGACAGTGTTACAGAAGTTGAAAGAAAATGTGTTGCATTGCTTGTTTCCACAATGCGCTCGGCCATGGATCAGTAAATTGTGCGATTATTTATCACCAGGTTTTGAAAGCTATGACTTCCAATGTCTCGGTGGACCGCACAGATGCTGACATGGACATTTTTTTTACATGTCCCTTAATTGCAAAGCTGTCCCCTTCTGTTTCCTTTAGGTGCAGTTGTGTGGTTATCTGATTTATGTAGTGGTGTTTGCGTGTTGTTATTTTTTAATGAGTTTTTCATAAACTAAAAATTCCCTGAGGCTACAGCTGGTGAGCATTTGAATCCCCTACAGTTTTACTCTACTCTGATAACAGATAACACACTGATGCTGTTTTACAATCAAAGATTCCATTAAAATTATCTTTAATAAGATTATTAAATATTCTCTTCTCGGTTTGCGCAGTGCTCAAAAGCAATGCTCATTTTTTATTCCATTGTAAGTTCGGCTTTTATCTTTTGTTGTAGCCAGTGTTATTGTTGAATATAATAAGTGCTCTAGTCAGAGGAAGCTGCATAATTCCTCCAGTGGAGGTTCTAATGGTATGCTGTTTGATGGGGCGTGAGCGTGCATTTGCATAATGCTCTGTTGGTGTGAGTAATGCGTAAATAACATCCTTTTGCTTGGTTTTCGTCATTACTTTCTGTGTTGTATCATTCTGAAGAAGGAAGAAAAGAGACGACGATGAACATCCTGATGTTTCATGCTGGGCTGAATTCTCTTGAGGGTGTTTGTACAATTGTTCTGAACTCGCATGCATAGATGGGAAAGCAGCAGAAAGATTTTCAAGTTGCAGTGAACTACCAGTCAAAAGTTCGTTTGAAGTTTCTTATGAACTTGTTACCAGGAAGAACTTTGATTGTGCTTATGGCTGTTAATAGGCAAGTCGGCAGCTTGATAAATTCTTGCAAGAGTGGCACAAGAGGATGTGATGCTGGCCCTTCATGAGACATTCTCAACTCTCTGTCTATAAAGTTTATAAAAAAGTCTTCATGTATTTCAGAACACTTGAGAATGTTATTCTTATTAAGTGAGGGTAATTTTTTAGGATTTTTTTTTAACCAAGCAAATTTTCTGAGAACCTGACACCTGACTGTAAAAGAAAACATGCCTAATACAGTAATTATGCACTGAATGTAATGGGTTTTTTACTTGCAGCCTTCATGCACAACTATATATCACTTATAAATGATTAAATACACAATTAATAGTAACTATTAAGATTTAAGTGGTTTGGAATTGGTAAAATGTGCTTGAAAAAAAACAACATATGACCAGAATATCAACGAGCCTAATAATTATGCACACAGTGTAAGATCAAATCTACCCCTTTATAAATGAGGCCCTGTGTTTGTTCCGTTAAACAAGAGGAGAACTGGTCCAAGACTGAGCCTGGTTTCTCCCAAGATTGTTTTTCCCCCTTTCTTGGAGTTTGCTGGGGTTTAAAAGACATTTAACATTCAGTAATATTATTTGACTGCACTGACAACATTGGATGAGAAAAAAACCTTGAACTGAATTGAATGAGGTGCATAATAATACTGTTGTCTTCTGTAGAGACACAATATTCAACAATTGAATTTAGATGTGTTATATCAAATATCGACATTGCAGTCTTGAATTAGCCTCTTGTCACGAATCAGGCAGGAACAGACGAACAACGACGTAGAATAACGAACAGTTTAAAAAAAAAATCCAGGAGAAACAACGGGAAACACAGCAGCACGGGGAAGTAACATTAAGGTCCGACAAAGCAGGAGGGTAAACACACACATTAAATAGACAGACTGATTACACACACAGGTGCAGACGATGAGGGAGAATCCAAAACACACAGAGCTGCAGGGGGAATTGATGGGAGAAACCAACTAAAAAGTCCAGGTGTGTGATATTACCTCCCCCTCCCGGAAGGCGCGTCCTCGCGCCGACAAACAGGGAAAACAAAATATACAAAGTCTTAGGAGGGGGCTTCGGCGGAGGACGGACTCCCGGGAGGAGGGCAAAAGATGGAGTCCAGGGTGGTGACGGAAATGTCCAAGGAGGTGATGATGGAGGGAGGAGCCAAGGAGGAGACAGGAGGGATCTGAAGCAGGAGGGGCCAGGTAAGACCCAGACCACAGCCATGATGGAAACCCACGGTGGAGCCGATGGAGGGAGGAGCCATGGTGGAGGGAAGGCTGACGACTCCATGGGGCCGACCGAAGGAGGCGGAGCAGGTGGCGGTAGAGCCCGAGGCGGAGATGGAGAGCTGATGATCCTGGGCGACACCGAGGATCCGGAGGGCCAAGGTGGAACCCAAGGCTCTGGCGACCAAGGCAGAGGCGTAGATCTGGAGGTCCGCGGCGGAGCCGGAGGGACAGAGGACTGAGGCTGTGCCAGAGGGATGGAGGAGTTCCACGGAGCCGGTGGGACGGAGCGATGAGGCGCAGCCAGAGGAGTGGAGTCCTGAGGCGAAGGTGGGATGATGACAGACGATGTAGCCCGGTGGAGCTGGTGGACCGACGGGCGATGGTGGAGACGAGGTAGCTGTGAGACGGCGTGGAGCCGCAGGGTCGGAGGGCCGAGGCGGAGTCCAGGACTCAGAGGCTGAAGGCGGAGATGAGGGATCCTCCAGCCATGACGCCGATGATGACTGGCAGACCTGCGGCGAACCCACTGCACAGATGGTGGACTGAGGGTGAGCAGAGGGACTGATAGGCAGCAGTGGTGGCATGGTTGAAACATTATGGCTATTGGAAGATGTTAACTGAGGGAGGGTGGGAGGGAAATTAACATTGACAGACAGTTTAGGATGTGCAGGGAGTTTAATGAAAATGTCCTCAGAATATTTTAAATCTTGTTCAAAGTTCATCACAGTTTGTCCCAGATCCAAATTTAGCTCACCCTCAGCGGTGGTGCAGTGGGTAATGCTGTCCTCAGCACTCTCACATTCCACTGAAGCCTCCACCGTCGCAGTCATTATGGCCGGCTCACGCACCTGGTCTGACGGTTCGTGCAGCTCAGGCTCCATGGCGATCAGCCGCTCTGTCGCTCCTCTCGGCGATGACTCGCTGGTCGCGGCGGTCTGTAGCTCTCCGTCATCGGTGGGCTCTGGCTGGTATGTGGCTGGTACAGAGGGGTGTGACACCTCTGTTCTTCACGCATGAACTTTACATAGTTATTGAACTAAACTGAATCAACACAAAAATGACTAAACCTTATATCTGAAGTTTGCATCATTGATTGCATTCATTGCTTGATATATTTCTAACTGTTAAGCTGCTACGAAACAATCTCTGTTTTATAAAGCTCTATAAAATAAAGGTGACTTGACTTGAAAAACCTCTGTGAAATGCTTGAATTTTTTTTTAAGATCTATTTTTTTTTGGCATTTTTGCCTTTATTATGATAGGACAGATCAGACATTACAGGAAGCAAAGTGGGAGAGAGATGGGGGGCGTGATCGGGAAAGGTCACGGGACGAACGGAGCGCAACAGCGCTGTATGTCGACACGCTGCCTACAAGGCTATCGGCACCGACTAAAATTTGTTTTAAGATTTATTTCACCCCAAAATCTAAATTTTGCCATCATTTACTTACCCTCATGTCATTTCAAACCGATAAGAACTTTATTCAATTAATTAAATCTGTGAGATTTCTATCCCTCTTTGACAAGGGACAGATCACCAGTTTAAACAGCTTATTTCTCTGCATTTAAACATTCTTGGAAACATTTAGGATAATATAAGTTCACAAGTTAACAAAATATGTAAAAATATGTAACAAAGTATGCTTTTTCTTTTAGGAAGAGTGCACCTTCTCACAAGAGCATCATCATGTTTGCTGAAACTTGTCATCAAAGATAACTTCTGTTCGTCTTGGAAGAAAATAATGTATAAAATAGTTTTCTATTTTACATTTTTGGTCATGCATTTATATGCTTGCATTTGAGTTATTAATTAGTTTTGACTATTGTGAAATGTGAAGAATCAATGCGGTGGCATGACTTTTGTGTAGCAGAGACTTTCAAGTCAATGTTTTTACAGAGACATCTTTAACGTTCCCGCTGTTTCATCAAAATCATTCACGTTTTCCCACTTCAAGGTTGTTGCAGATGAATTATTCCTCTATTTTTCAGCACCTAAAGTGGGAGCACCTCACCCGACTGACTGCTTCACTTGCATACAATGCCAGAGGAATGTTCTTTTTAAACCTAACAATAGTCCTCGTCTATTTCACTTCAAGGACTCCAAGTCTTTGTCGTGATTTTTTTTGCATTGTGGCCCATTAATGTGGCAGAACTCACTGAATATGTAGTTCACAGCAAGGGAGCTACTAAAACACCCCAGGTATCACTGCCCGTCTGCTGCATATACATGTGTATGTGTGTGCCTGCTGATACTTATATTTTCTTTTCCCTGTTTGTGTGAAAATTGCAGGACATTGCTGACATTCCTATAAGCAATGGTATTATTCAAGGATATGGCAGAATGACTTGGAACCTGGAGGTGAATATCCATTCTTTTCCTGTTTTTGCACATCTTTTTTGTATTGATCATTTAGGCTTTTAGCACTTTTACAGCTCAACTGTTCATTAACACCAGCTGATACCTTCTGCCCACAGGCTAGCATCTAAACCCCAGCAAACGGGAGAAAGCCCACTGAATAGATTTATTGTTTCAGCCTAAGTGTAAAATAAAGTGGTGATGTTTCAAAACTAAAAAATAATGTGAAAGAATATTCTATGTCCTTCGCCTCTAGCTGCTTCTTTCTTTCTTTTTTTGAGTGAAAACAGAGCCTTTTAAGACATATGTAGAGAGCTGATACTCAGATATTTCAAATCTTATCAAAAACTATATATGCACATACACCTACATTAGAAATGTCACATCATTGTGACATTCCATATTTCATAAATGACTCTTTGTACTTTGCCAGCCTCAAGAGAGAACATAAGAGCTAGACTACATTTTAATGCAAACTGTGTTTGGGTGAAGCTCACAGAACCTGTCAAGATGATGTCAGGGTCATATTTCATCCCAAAAAAACAACAGAAAGGGACAAGATATTATTTCACTTGAAAATTAAGTGTATTTTTTGTTTTTACTGTGACCTTTATGCAGTCAAATTCTCATGATCATAATATAAGTAAATCACACCTTACTATTTGTAATGCAAAAATAAATAAATACATAAGTATGATTAATGTACTTCTTTTAATTTATGCAAAAAAGTTATATTATAGGAATAATTATGATTAGTATTATTTACATTATTATTTATGTAATGATAATCTCATTTGAGAAAAACTGGAGTTAAAGGGAGAGTTCACCCAAAAATGAAAATTACACCATGATTTAATCACCCTCAAACCATCCTAGGTATATGACTTTGTTCTTTCAGACGAATACAAATGGCCTGGCTCCTGCAAGCTTTATAATGAAAATGAATGGGTGTTGAGATTTTGAAGTCCAGTAAAGTGCATCCATCCATTAAAAAAGTGCTCCACACATGAACTGCAGCTCACCAGTACCAGCAGCACTCGTGCAACCCCAGACCATTATGCTACCACCACCATACTTGACTGTAGGCAAGACACAATTTTCTTTGTACTCCTCACCAGGGCATCGCCACACATGCTGGACACCATCTGAGCCAAACAAGGTTATCTTATTGTCTCATCAGACCACAGGACATGGTTCCAGTAATTCATGCTCTTGGACAGGTTGTCTTCAGCAAACTGTTTGCGAGCTTTCTTGTGAGCCAGCTTCAGATGAGGCTTCCTTCTGGGACGACACCTATTGTGTGTAAACCGACTTGTTGCAGTGTGTGGCGTATGGTCTTAGCACTGACAAGCTGACCTTCTACTACTGCAACCTTTAAAGCACTGCTGGCAGCACTCATGCATCTGTTTTTTGAAGCCAGATCCTGCACCTGATGCACAGAACAAGTGCTTTGTTGATCGACCCTTGCAAGGCCTGTTCCAAATGGAACCCATCTTGGAAAACCTCTGTATGACCCTGACCACTGTAGTGTCAGCTCGGTTTCAACTCAGTGTTACTGAACCTCTAATAGCCTTGGCCATCTTTGTGGAGATCAACAATTCTCAGAGAGTTTTTTGCCATGAGATGCCATGTTGAACATCCAGTGGTCAGTATGAGAGAATTGTACATAAAGCACCTAATTTTAACTGCTCTGATACAAGATGCACAACTTAATCCTGTCAAGCAGACAAAAACATAAACATGACGAATAGGACATGTGGCTTTGCATGGTTAAACAACATACTGCTCTTATCACTTAGGGTGTACTCACTTTTGTTGCCAGCTGTTTTGACAATAATGGCTGTATGTTGAGTTATTTTCAGAGGACAGTAAATTATACAGCTATAGAAGCTGCATTGACTCCTCTAAAATATATCCAAGTTTCATTTCTATAGTACTGTCCCTTGAGAAAATAAACTAAAATGGTTGCTGAAATGTGAGGGGTGTACTCACTTTTGGTTTAATGTATACAGTATACATTTTTTTTCTACACCGCTATTTTGCCTAACTCAGAAAGGAAAGAGAAAGCTAAACTACGTATTTTTATTCAAAGAGTCTTTATGCAGATGTATTGAAATAAGTAATGTTTGTCTTTGGGTTGCATTTGTGCCATTTGTCATGAATGTTAGTATAGATCAGTGGACCCTGAATGGGATTATTGTTTGTTAGTCCGCAAATATTGTCTGAGATTTTCTCTCTGTTGTGCATATTTAATTACATTGTGATATTAGCATAATGCTAGGTCTGTTTTGAAGTCTTTCATCTTTGTAACTAATTGGTACTTGCTTTGTTATTTTCTCAGTACATTTTCAGAACAGTCCCCATAGTCTCCATCTTATTATTCTGTGTGTTCTGTTGATGTTTGTTATTCAGCAGAACCGCTGTCCGTCTACATTATACTGTCATTGTGGATTTGAAAAGTGTCACTTTAGTGGTCCACTTAATATCCCAGTGACTTGCCGTCTTTTCATTTTCTTTTCTTTTCACTTTCTGAAAAATATAAAATAGGGGTTATTATTCGCGATGGGCCCCCCCTCGCCAAGGGCCCCTGTTACTCTGTTCCACTATTACCCCCGTCTGACGCCCCTGAATTGGTGTAATGCAATGTGGTTTTCACATACTGTACATTATTGTTGCTCCTCTCTGCCCCACCTTTTTTTTTACAAAACTCATTGTTGATTAAAAGTGAGGTGTTCTCTGATTGGCCAGCTATCCGGTGCATTGTGATTGGCCAAATACCTCAAGTGTGTGAAGCCGTTTCTCGGCGCGACTATAAAACCCATTATAAACGAGGCATTTGTTGCATCCAGTGGGGACATAACTACTCATTATAACGACTCATACAGTCTTTTTACGCATTGCATCGCACCGCATAAACAACTCGATGTCTGCATTTTTGATCGTAGAACAAGAAACAACAAGCTCTTCTCTACACTGCTCAAAACTCACGTTTGAATAGTCAGTAGCTAATTCTGTAAACATGAAAACATACTTACAAGCTATCAGTCAGAAGCGCAGACTTTCCTTACAACGTTGGAATTGCCCCACTTTATAGCCTTAACCCTTTGTGTACAGCTAGCATTGTAAGCTGCTCTCCCAGGTTCAGTAACCAGTCCTTCATGAAATGCGCAGCACCCACTCAGATATTTGCGTTGTACTGTTCCGGAACAGTGTGGTAAATATAACTTAACCACGATTTCTAAATGTGAGTGATTTCTCATTTGAAAGGCTAAACAAAGTACTTTCGCTTTCCCAATGAAACACACTGCATCTCCACAACATGGCGGCTGCAACAATACTACAGCTGGTAAAAGTTACGCCTTCTTTCTTTTCATATACAGTACAGACCAAAAGTCTGGACACACCTTCTTATTCGTGTGTCTAAACTTTTGGTCTGTTCTGTAGTTTTCTCAAAAACACAAACATGTATTCATGTTGATTACAATGTAATCAGACTTCAGCCATTAATATGTTTTTAAGATACTGAAAAAATCACAAATGTCAGGGCATGTCAAAACTTCTTCAGGGCCCCAAAACACCCTCAGACCCCAGAGGGTTAAAGATGGGTCGTGGCTGGGTCTTCCAACATGACAATGACCCAAAGCACACAGCCAGGAAAACCAAGGAGTGGCTCCATAAGAAGCATATCAAGGTTCTGGAGTGGCCTAGCAAGTCTCCAGACCTAAATCCAATAGAAAATCTTTGGAGGGAGCTGAAACTCCGTGTTGCTCAGCGACAGCCCCGAAACCTGACAGATCTAGAGAAGATCTGTATGGAGGAGTGGGCCAAAATCCCTCCTGCAGTGTGTGCAAACCTGGTGAAGAACTACAGGAACCGTTTGACCTCTGTAATTGTTAACAAAGGCTTCTGCCAAATATATATATATATAAAAAAAAATGACTTCAGTGATCAAATACTTATTTGACACAGTAATTCACAAATAAATTGTTAAAAAATCATACAATGTGATTTCCGGATTTTTATTTTTAGATTCTGTCTCTCACAGTGGAAATGCACCTATGCTGAAAATTGTACACCCCTCCATGATTTCTAAGTAAGAGAACTTGCAAAATAACGGGGTGATCAAATACTTATTGACCTCACTGTATATTTATATATATATATATTAGGGCTGTCAAAAATAATGCGTTAACAGCGTTAATTATTTTGTTGTTGTTAATTACGTCAATTTTTTTAACGCATTTCACGCATGCGCAGTGTGACAAATTATTTATCAGGAAAGTGGTTGGGGAGCTAGCGGCGAGATGGAGCAAGGTGAGCCTATGGACAGATTAAAATATAAAAAGAATGATGATGGTACAGTTAACAAGGGAGAGCGCTTTGCACTTTCCATGCCATAATCCATTCAGAATTTGTATGAAACTTTCGTTTTTCTTATGTTTTGGGAATTACATCTGCATAGTTATGCTGGGTTCATTCTCGAAAGAGCGGTGACTGACACAGTGATATCAAAGCAATTGACAGGAAAAAAAAATCCCCCTTAGTTCAATTTTGTATGCAATGGCAAAGTGTATATATTTAGTTTCGTTTTTTTATTTAGTTAATTTACAAAAAGATATAAAACATTAAAATATTAAAAAATAGATATAAAACAGTTCAAGTATAGTTTAAACGTTAAAGATAAATGTGCGCGGTTAGGTGCATAGTTTGTGCGGAGAGTGGAAGATAAAGCCGCTTTGCAGGTCATCGAGGCACCAGCGCAATCACTTTGAAGCAATTTAAAATGATCTGTCATTTTTGCTCACAAAGGAAAGAGTAATACATCAAAAAACGTTACAGTGTTTTTATAAAATAAAACAAAAACGATGCTCTTTCTGTCGTCTCGTTCTTGAACAGGAGTGCTTAACAAAAATAAAGTGAAATGCATGCCTCACAGACATGATAAACATATCTATAGAAAGCTTTAAATGATTACTTAACGAAATAAAACTAATCGAAAACAAAAACTTGTTCATTGTGTAATCCGTAAAAATAAATTTCTCTCTCAAGGCGCGTCCAAAAAGGAGATTGCAAGTCATGATCTTTGCGACATTGACTCAGAATACACTTTATTAATAAATAATTCAGATATGTCCTCACTCTTTCCTCGACACATTCATTATTTATTTTTGCCGGTGCTTTGTGGCAAGTTTCAGCCTACTGCGTGCGATTGAACGCGGATCTCTTCCAGCTGCGCCATCCGAGCTGGTCTCGAAAGTAAAAGCGAAAGTCTTGTGTTGTTTCCACCAGCGCGGCTTTTTTTTTTTCTTCACCATAATTGATGAATGTCTAAAATATAAAAAATAAGGAGTAGCCTAAAACAGGCCCGATGCCAGCCCTGACATAATATGAAAATATGAAAGTTATGTATCTGTGTCCTGTTATTTATTTTTTAAAGTGCATTTCAGAAAAAAATGGTTAGGATTCAGGTGTAGTTGCAAATAGTGATTAATCCTGATTAATCCACTGAAAAGTCTGATTAATCTGATTAAAAATTTTAATCATTTGACAGCCCTAATATATATATATATATATATATATATATATATATATATATATATGAGTACAGACCAAAAGTTTGGACACACCTTCTCATACAGGTATGTCCAAACTTTTGGTCTGTACTGTAGATATGAATTCAACTGAAAAAACTTGTGAAAAAATATCTTTCAGGTGGTCAAATAGCAAATAGCAAATAGTGGAGCTCTGCAGCCACCTACTGGTAAAAGTTATTTGTATTTTTTTTTTTTTTACTTTTAAAACTGGATTTTCCAAAAGATGGGCAAAAATCTTACACTAAACCATGTGAAATTATCCATGTTATCCCTATGAATTAAAGTTAGAAATGTGGGTCTTTTATAAAGTGAATTTTACATAAAAAGCAGTTTTGTATAAAAACCCATTTAAAAAATATTAATTTATTAATTTATATATATTTAAAAAAAATCACTAACCCACTGAAAAACTTGATTTGAGTTGCATTGATTTGAGTTGTGTCCAAACTTTTGGTCTGTACTGTATATATATATATATATATATATTTGTGGCAGTAATTGTAATTTCTAATTGTTTTTGACATTATGCGACACTCACATTCAGTGTGTTCAAGTTTCAGACATTAAGCCAGTGGACGGGGCCTATGGTGGAAAGATCACTATTCGTCGATGTCTTGCACTGGAGGCAGTGTTTATGCAAACAACTGTGCCTAAGAAAACTGCGTTCCAAAGGAACCATTTTCTGAAGGTTATTAAATAAATGCTTTTTTATTGATGATGAGGACATTTTAAGTTATGAAACCTTAAGGATGTATTAAGCATACAAAGACCTCTTCTATGTCAAAAGATCAAGGGAAATTTGGTTTCTCATGTTATGACCCTTTTAAGGGCTTAAAGCTAACTCTTTACAATAGGGTTTTATTTGTTAACATCAGTTAAAGGTAGGGTAGGCGATTTCAGAGAGGAAGAGACAGGATGAGAGACAGCGTTGGTGGAGGGTTGAATGCAACTCAAATCACCTACCCTGCCTTTAACTACATTAGCATTAATTAACAATAAAAATACTTCTATTGAATGTATTAATTAATGTTAATTTCAACATTATAATTTATAATTGTATTTTTATTAACCTACATTAACAATGATTAATAAATACTTTAGCAACACATCATATTGTAAAGTGCTACTGTTTTATAGTATATTATCAATTCATATATATTAAGGAAGTCATGCCACCAGCGCCGGCGCTCCGCTCACGCACACCACGCGCTGCGCGTAGGGCACCAAGTGCCTGGGGGGGGCACCAAAAAATCTGGGTCGTGAAAAATCATCACAACAGGCTACTAGTATAAATAACAAATAAAATATGTCTAAAGCATGTTGATATACAAAAGCAAGTTCAGGTATAAAACAATGTTAATTTCAACATTAAACTAATATAAAAGTGTTTATATTCACTGCCTGTGTTTTATCCTATTGGTAATTATTGTAAAATAAACGCTAAAACGCTTGTGTTTTCTGAGTCAGTGTCTAGCAAGGATGAAGTTGCCGATCGCTATTTCCTCTTTGGACGTGCCTTTAGAGAAAAATTAATCTTTACAGACTACATAATGAAATGCTTGTTTGTAATTGAAATGTTGTTTTTGATTTGTTCTATTTCGTTAAGTAATAATTTAAAGCTTTCTATAAATACATGTAGGCCTATCTTGTCTGTGAGTTATGTATTTGAGTTTTGCTGAGAAGAACTCCTGTTGAGATGACATGAGGGGATCATGTTTGTTTTCAACGTTTCAAGCACCGTTTGCAACGTTTTGTTGATATTGTGAGTGCACACAAATAAAAGTAGACCCTTTACAGTTCCGAATAATGTATTACTCGTACCTTTATGAGCAAGTGATTGCGCTGGCGCCTCCATGTCCTGCAAAGCGGCTCTCCATACAAACGATTGCATTTGTGCCTAATACCGCACATTTATGTTATTTTAACGTTGAAATGAACATTGTTTTATACTTTAACTCTTTTAGGCCTAGATCTATATTTATTTTAGGCAAGTCATGATTATCTGAGAAGGCAAAATTAATCAAACACAATATGATCAACTCATTCTCTGCCGCTGGCCGCTTGGTCGTTACTTTAAAAATCAAAAACTCATATTTAACGAACAAAAAATGCTCCAAACGTTTTTTCTAAATTAACTTAATAAAAACGAAACGAAATATAATCACTTTGCGTTACATACAAAACTGGACTATTTTAATAGCTGAAACAATAGTGCAGGGCTCTTATGTGTGTGACAGCAATGCTCATCGTAAATAATACTAATAATTGTAATTATTATAATTATTATTTTAATTTGTAGACTAAATAAATGGGTGCACTTAAGACAGTAAACTGTTTATAATGAATGCTTTATTTTTAAATAACCTTTTACAGCTTTGGAAATTTGTTATACTATTCATTCTTAACACGTTGACGAATTTTGGCGATTTTATTATAAGCTTTTCACCCAGAGTTAGATGCATGCTTCACTGTTAATGTTATTATTAAATAACATTCAGTTTGAGAGCAAAGGAATGACAACATAACCTGTAAATTCTTTGTTTTGTATTGCTTTTTACCTTTTCCTCTCCAAACAAATCGTTTTTTATAAAATTCAGGCGATTTTATATTTTGAAAAATAAGGCAAAGCCGTTTGAACCGCGCTCTTCAATTATTATTTTATTTTAGTGCGTTAAAGTCATAGACTGTAAAAAATATGGACGTAGTGTCCGTGACACCATCCGTAGGTAACCTAGCATTTGCGCTTAGGGCACCCAAATGGCTAGCGCCAGCCCTGCATGCCACATAATATTTTACCACCTGTACTAACTTTGTCAAGTCAAATAACATAAATTTAGGATGAAACAGAAGTAGTTAAAGATCTTTTCTTCTGTATCATTGTGTATATCCCAGTATTGTTCATGGGAATGTTCAGTTATGGCATTTTGATTAAACATTACAAGGTCAAAACATAAAAAATGCTGGTTTTGGTTCGCAATAAGATCTATAACATGCTTTTAGAAACTTTATTCCATTCCATTTTCATTCTATGCCGACTTTAAAAGATGTATTGACTTTTTATGTATTGAGTCTTTTTTCTACTATTGATCCACCCTGTTGATATGTATAAAATGTTTTTATAAAATAAAAATGTATATAATGAATTCAAAATCAATGTGTTAATCAATCATTGAATTTTAATGTATATTTTGCACCCTCAGATTCCAGATTTTCAAATATGTTGTCCTATCCTAACAAACATCAATAGAAAGCTTATTTATTAGCTTTCAGATGATGTATACATCTCAATTAAAAAAAAAAAAAAAAACACCCTTATGACTGGTTTTGTGATCCAGGGTCACAAATTTGCGAAAAGCAGTAAAAGCTTCAAAAATGCAAAAGAAAAGCATTTATGTTTAACATTGTCGACATGGTTTTTAATAATTCATACATCACAACAGCCGTCCATGTTGATATCTGGCTCATTTGACTATAGCTTCCACTGAATGATAGATGAATGTGTGGCGAAATACCATAGAGCTTGATTGGGTGCATGGCCTTTCACATCAACAAGGAGATACTTTGCATTTTGTTATTTGTATTCACTGTTGTCTTCCTGCTGTCTGTGACCCTATCAGATCAGACTTACAGCCCACCACCTCAGATCACTGCACTTTCATGTTTTCTTCCAGCTTTTTAGCATGCCATCACTTTTCTGCTTGTACCCACAGTGAACCGTACTGTCACACTGGAAATCTGGTCACCTTATGTGGCAACACCTTGCGAGTCACGCTTGTCTGCGAGATGGAAACATGAGGAAATTTACTTCACAATGCTGCTGTCAATCACGACGCAGCACTCTGGAGCAGCAGATGGTTTCGCAAACCCAAAAACAAATTCATCTGAACCCCAGCAACCGAGGTAAATAGCTCACACGCTTTGAACAGACTCCTACAGCTGTGGAGAAGGATCTCAGATAATGGGCTCTGTCCAGGGTGCCAGCCTTTCGAGCGCCGCACGTCTCCCATCTCCTCAGTGCTCATCCATCACACAGGGAGCGATGACGGAGCGGAGGACTGAGGGAGGTCACTCTCCTCATCGTTATTCGCCTGCCGATAAGTGCCAGTGCTTGTCTCTCGAGGACCGTGCATTTAGGGCACTAAATCTGCCACAAAGAAAGTAGGAGGACACCATATGCCGTCCGTCTTTAGGGTTGTTAAGAGCCTCTTCACAAGTTAAGGTGTGATGGAATGTTGAAGGATGAGTTGGAATATGACATGTGAATCAGGCAGGAAATAATGTTTATTAATG
>NC_133370.1:41903029-42057982 GCF_049309525.1 Garra rufa
AAGGAAACCTTGGGTCATTCATATCTGAAGCACTTGAGTGGTTTAAGCATGGATTTATATTTAAAGGCTGTACTTGGCACTGACGCTTTAAACAAAGCCTGAGCAAATGAGATCAGTGTGGAGTCCATCACAAACGCCGCAGGCGCAAGGTTATGCTGCTGATAACTGCACATTGAATAATGAACTCACCTCAGAGGTGGTAATAATTGTATGCAAGAGGTATTGCTCGTATGTATTGCCTGCAGTTGCACGTATGAACCTAAAATAAATTCACATTGAATATCAATCCAGATTTTCCTGTGTCTTAAATTATAGAGATGTTGATGTGAGACTTGACTTAGACTCCAATTTAGAGACTGTTGCAGGACATGAATCTTTTTAAGTAAATATTTTCTCTAAACTGTGACACTGTTTCATAGAGATAAACTGTCATTAATTACTGAACTTTGTTTATCTTCGGAACACAAATTAAGATATTTTTGATGAAATCCGAGAGCTTTCTGACTCAGCATAGACAACAACGCAACTGACATGTTTACAGCCTAGAAAGGTAGTAAGGAAATTGATAAAATAGTCCATCTGACATGAGTGGTTCAACCGTAATTTTATGAAGCTACGAGAATACTTTTTGTGTGCAAAGAAAACAAAAATAAGGACTTTATTCAACAATTTCTTCTCTTTCGTGTCTGTCTTTGATGCACGTTTACAAGAGTACCACATCGCATAAAATTAAAGGGGTCATCGGATGCCCATTTTCCACAAATTGACATGAGGGTCTTAATGAGAAGGGTCTTAATGAGAAGTCTATAACATACTTTTACCTTGTCAAAATTAGCCCTTTTTAGAGTGAGCTATTCTGTTGCATGTTCCTTTAAATGCTAATGAGCTCTGCTCGCCCACAGCTCGGAGTCGGACTGTTTCAGCTCGGTGAGACGGGTCTAAGGTAAGGCACTCATGTCAATCAACTATTGTAGGAGCGGCCTCTGTCGGTGTGACGTCACAATGACAAGAAGCTGAGAATGACCTGATTTAAAAATGGCGATATTACTTTTAAAGATTAAAAAAAATACCACTGGGTGGATTTTTATCTTTGTAGGGTGATTCACGAGTTCATGCTTACATATAATTAGCCGGAGTATAGTAGTGCATGTTTGGCGTGCTGTCCGGAGAAGGGCTCCGAGCTCGGGAATGGCCCGAACCCAGAGTACCCCCCAATAGGAGTAGTGAGAACTCGGGGTGGTGGAGGGACACTGATAAACCATCAAGTGGATAGAGGTGAGTCAGCTGTATTTAAACCTATGCCGTTGACTGACTTGAGTGGGCTCCTCTTGTGATGTTTACGTTAAGTATCTGACGCGCTTCTCCCAAACTTTGTTAATGAAACATCATTTGTATACACAAACACACATTAATGTTCAAACAACATGTACTGTAAAAGTGAGTTTTGCATCCGATGACCCCTTTAAGATTAAACTGCTGATGTCACATTTTAATTATTTTAACAATGTCTTTACTACCTTTCTGGGCCTTGAGCGTGATAGTTGCATTGCTGTCTATGCTGGATCAGAAAGTTCTCGGATTTTATCAAAAATATCTGAATTTGTGTTCCAAAAATAAAGGTCTTAAGAGTTTGGAAAGACATGACGGTGAATAATTAATGACAGAATTTAAATTTTTAGGTGAACTATCCCTTTAACTCTGCAACGTTGGAATATTGCATAAAAGAATTGTGAATAAAGCACACTTTCCATCCAATGAGTCAAAAAGAACAAAATCGTCACTTCCTGATAAATTGGCACTAAATATCACTAGGAAAAGTATGAGAAGCCACTGAATATAATAATTTTCATAGATGCAGTGGCGTATGACAGTTCTGGGAGGCAATTATACAGAAATACTTTGATGGCATTGCAGAACAGGCATTGCAGAATGACCAAACTAAATTTGAGATATTGTGCTTAAATTGGTTAGTCAAGTTAGTCCATCCTATCGCAAAAAGTCACATGACTTTTTTGATGTGCATGGAGGAATGTATATGGCAAATGCATTTCTATCGCCCATTATTCACATTAACTCTTAAAAACCACCTTATGTGAGCGTAAAAACTTTTTTGAGAATTAATTTTTTTTCATTCATCACTCGTTTTTGATGTGATATTTCAAAATGTGCATAAAAACTTTAATTATAAATGATTTTAAAAATATAATTATATAACAAATCTTCACTTTAATTTTAGTTAAAGTGGTCATAAAATAACAAGTGGCTAAAAATAACTTTATTTTGTGTATTTGGTGTGATGCAATGTGTGTAATGCATTATTTTCCACATACTATACATTATTCGTTCTGAAAAGTGCAGTGTGCTCTGATTAGCCAGCTATCCAGTGTGTTGTGATTGATGTTACGGCCCTTACCATGTTGTGATGCTGTATCCCGACGCAATGAGACAAAAACAATAAAACCCATTATAAATGAGGCATGTGTTGCATCCAGTGAGGACATAATTAGTGATTTTAATGACTCATCCTGTCTTTTTACACGTAGCGTTGCATAGCGCTGTGTAAAAATAACAACATGTTTGCATTTGTAATCGTAGAAACGACAAACAACAAGCACTACTCTACACAGCATAAAACCCGCATTTGAATAGCCAGCAGCTAATTCTTTAAATACGAAAATGTACTTACAGGCTGTGAATCAGAAGCACCAGACTGTCCTTGCAAAATTGGAACTGCCCCACTTTATAGAAGCAGCCTTTGTGCACTTTGCAGGCTACTCTCCGAAGTTCAGGAAACAGTCCTCCGTAAAAATATTTGCATTGTACTGTTCTGGAACAGTGTTGTAAATATAACTTAACCACTGATTTCTAGTTGTGCACTTATTTGAAGGCCAAACTAAGTACTTTTGCTTTCGCAACGAAACACACAGCATCTTCACAACAAGGCAGCAGCTGTAGCCATACTACAGAGACAATAAAAGTTATGCCTTCTTTCTTTGCATACATATTTGACCCGTGCTATGCAAATCTTCCTACACAAGTGACGTAGATTTGAATGAGCCATTTTAGGAAGGCGCGGCTGAGTCTTAACGTTTTTTTTATTTTATGTTATTTCAGTTAACATTTATTTTATTTCAAGTAACTTTTTATTTATGGTTTATGGTTTTAGTTCATGATCATAACCCTGCTAACTACACAAGACTTTAAGGGGTAGTCAATCCAAAATTGAAAAGTTGATGGCCCCCACTGACTTCCATAGCTTTATTTTTTTCATACTATGAAAGTCAAAGGGGACCATCAACTGTTTGGTTACCAACATTCTTTAAAAGATCTTCTTTTATGTTTAACAGAAGAAAGAAACTCAAACAGGTTTAGAACAATTTGAGAGTGAATAAATCATACAGAATGATCATTTTTGGGTGAACTATCCCTTTAGGAACAACAACACAGTTATGAACTGTATTTGTTTGATACACTGAAAAAGAGCCAGCTCATATAAATCCTTTGTATGAGAATGTGTGGCCTACATTGGATGTTCTATGTCTTTGATTCACTTTATAGAACCTATTTATACGAGTCATTTGTTCAAGAATCAAACTCCACTGGTTACACTGTGCAATATGTTTTTAAATCACCTACAGTAACTGAATCATAATAGTCATTCACATATGGCTGTGCTGTATGTTTTTGATTCATTTGAAAGAACCAAATCATAAGTTTTTTTTTTTTTTTTTTTGAAACAGGTCACACTGATCGCACTGTATGTTTTTGATTCACATTAAACAGTGTGTCCACTCCTGCTCCTGGAGGAGCAAGGTTTTACTAGGCATACTAGAAACTTTCAGACAGGTGTTGGAGCAAGTTGGAGCTAAACTCTGCAGGACACCGGCCCTCCAGAACTGAGTTTGGACACCCCTGACATTAAAGAACTGGCTTTTTCATTATTCATTCAGGAAAGAGACTACAGTGGTATTTAAAATCAAGTGGAACTAATTCATAATAAAAAGACATACAGGCTTCTGTTGGAGCAGTGTAACATTCACCATAAAACTGCCCAGAAATACAGAATCATTCATAATGTTAAATGTAGCTGTTGATACAACAATAAACTAGTTTAGCACGAGGGAAGACAAATCCCTGTTAACACAGTTATCTATTACTATGGGGAAAATAAAGATTATGAGTGGGCATTGAGGGAAAGAAAAGCCGTATCTGAACATTGTTCAGTGGTATTCATTTTTAATTGCTCCCTTGCTCATTTGGATAATGGGTAATGAATAAACTATCCATTCTAAAAGTACATGGTATTAAGATAAAATGGTCTGTTGATTAAAGTAAAACCTCCTATACTTATGTTAGGATAAGAGTGGCTTAATAAACAATGAAATTCTGTGAAATAATGTTTTATACCTACAACAGAGAAAACAATTACTAGAGACTTGAATTCTGGCAAAATGAAATGGAATTGCAATAAACATCACAATCCCATAAAAGTGCTGATGGAAGTATCAAATTCTGTGGTTAATCTACTGACAATACGCAAATGAAAAGACACATAATTTCCATAATGACCAGTTAAATCTACCAAGATCGGAGCAAATGAGCAACTATCAAAGCCATGTCAAGCGCAGAATGGGTTAAGACATTTTTAAACCATTAAATAATGACCCAAATACAGTACCAGTAAACTGACTAGTGCAAACCTTAGTAAATTACATTGATTTATTTAAATGCACTCCTCCGTCTAAAATGGAAAAGATGAAATAAAGTTAGCAGCAAAAATAACTGTGTCCACGCCCTAATTTTTCACTCCTCTGTAGTAAATCTTGACAGTCAATTTTTTTTGCCAAAAGAGGGGTTTGCACTGGCGCAAACTGTTAGTAAACCTGGCCCATAGTTAACTACAGTTAGCGCATGATTAGGTTTAATCAAAGCTGCCAAAAGGCGAGTCCACTGCTGATTTGATGTCAAGTTAGTCAATCAGTAAGAGTACTAATTAAAATGAGGCCAAATCAGACCCTGTTCCATTTATATATTTTAAATGATTATGAAAAGATAATGTAACATGTAATAATGGGGGATCTGAACCCAGAACGATTTAATCTGGAGAAAAATGTCAACCTCGGGCTTGAGTAACCACATATTTCTGATGATAAAAATGTATTAAAATTATTTTTTTAAAAGTTCTTTGAAGACCAAAGAAACACATGAAAAACAATGAAATACATTACATATTAAAGAACGAGTACAGTGGCAGAGAGAGTTCAATGTGCTGCAACTGAAGAAAACACATAGAATATAGAAGAAAAATAGAAAAAAACCCAGCAAATTAAGAAAACACCTTTATCGTGCTTGAACGATGTTCATAATGCAACCAAATACGGAAACGCGCTGCAAATACTCACAACGCCAAAAATATACAGAAGCGCGCTGTAAATATTTACAACCAAATACAGAAAGGGCTGCAAATACTCACAACGCAAAAAAAAAAAAATACAGAAACCCGCTGCAAATACTCACAATGCAAAATAAATAGAGAAGCGTACCGTAAATGCTCACAATGCAAAAAAAAAAAAAAAAAAAAAAAAAAAAAAGCACTGCAAATTCTTACAACGCAAAAAATATATAAATAAACCCGCTGCAAATACTCTCAACCAAATACAGAAACATGCTGCAAATACTGAAAGGTGCTGAAAACACTCACAATGCAAGAAAATAAAAAGAAACACACTGCAAATACTCACATCACAAACAAATACAGAAATGCACTGCAAATACTCACAATGCAAACAAATACAGAAACGCACTACAAACACTCACAACGCAAAAAAAAAAAAAAACAGAAACAGACTGCAAATTCTTACAACGCAAAAAAAATATAAACCCGCTGCAAATACTTTTAACGCAAATACAGAAGTGAGCTGCAAATACTCACAACTAAATACAGAAAGGTCTGCAAATACTCACAATAAAAAAAAAAATAAATAAAAAAAAAAAAAAAAAAATCACAATGCAAAAAAATTATACTGAAACACACTGCAAATAATCTCAACCAAATACAGAAATGGGCTGCAAATACTCAATGCAAACAAATACAGAAATGCCCAGCCAAAACTCACAATGCAAAAAAAAAAAAAAAATTAAAAAAAAATAAATAAATAATAATAATAATAATAATAATACAAAAACCCACTGCAAACACTCACAACTGTCACAGTCAGGCGGGGTTGAGGAGTGGAGATGGATGAGGAGAACCGGAGTAAATGAAATTATATAAGTTTATTAAACAAAACACTGAAAATGATACAAACAAACAAAAACCAGGAGCATAAACCGAGGACAGTAACATCAGTAACATTAACGACAGACAGCTGGGAGTGATCAGACACAGACTTAAATACACAGAACACAAGGCGTGGCTACAAACGAGATAACAGGATAACGAGGGGGAAATACAAATATGGGCATGGATAGAACCAAAAACACTAAACCAAAAGGGGGGGGGGGGGTGGGGGGGCAAATGGGAGAAACTAAAAGTACTGGAAACAGAGGGGGAAAAACACTAGGACAAAATACTGACATTACACCCCCCTCCCCAAAAAACGCGTCTCACGCCGTCTAACATCCATAGGGGAGGGAGGGTGGGCGCCCTGGAGACCGCTAGACAGGGATACAGGGAACACAGGATACAGGGGCGGTCTCCAGGGCAGACAGTCCAAGAGGCCATGGCGGGTCTGGGGGGTCAGGAGGCCATGGCCGGGTAACCAGTCCAGGTGGCCATGGCCGGGTAAGCAGTCCAGGTGGCCATGGCCGGGTAAGCAGTCCAGGTGGCCATGGCCGGGTAAGCAGTCCAGGTGGCCATGGCCGGGTAAGCAGTCCAGGTGGCCATGGCCGGGTAAGCAGTCCAGGTGGCCATGGCCGGGTAAGCAGTCCAGGTGGCCATGGCTGATCAGGGGAGTAGCCCCCCCAAAAAAATTTTCTTGGGGGAAACTAGGGCATAGTCCACCCAGGAGAGCACGGAAGGGCACGCAGGAGAGAGCTCCGGCTCTGGAGGGCGCGCAGGAGAGAGCTCCGGCTCTGGAGGGCGCGCAGGAGAGAGCTCCGGCTTTGGAGGGCGCGTTGGCTCTTGAGGAGCGGGCTCTGGACTGCGCTCTTGAGGAGCGGGCTCTGGACGGTGCTCTTGAGGAGCGGGCTCTGGACGGCTGGATGACCCCAGCGGAGATTCAGGAGGGCTGGGCGTTTCCAGCGGAGACACTGAAGCAGCAAGCTCTGGGCGAGTGGTCACTGTAGGGCGCTCTGGCAGTGCGGTCACTGGAGGTCTGGGCGGAACCAGCGGAGACTCTGGGAGGCTGGGTGGAACCAGCGGAGACTCTGGGAGGCTGGGCGGAACCAGCGGAGACTCTGGGAGGCTGGGCAGAACCAGCGGAGACTCTGACTTGGCGGTAGCCATCTTGGGTGCAGACTCAGGCTTAGCGGCCATCTTGGCCGGGGACTCAGGATCAACGGCCATCTTGGCCAGGGATTCAGGCTTGGCGGCCATCTTGGCCGGGAACTCAGGAACGGAGGCCATCTTGGCCAGGGATTCAGGCTTGGCGACCATCTTGGCCAGGAACTCAAGAACGGCGGCCATCTTGACCGGTAACTCAGGCTTGGCGGCCATCTTGGCCGGGAACTCAGGAACGGCAGCCATCTTGGCCAGGGATTCAGGCTTGGCGGCCATCTTGGCCAGGGATTCAGGCTTGGCGGCCATCTTGGCCAGGGATTCAGGCTTGGCGGCCATCTTGGCCGGGAACTCAGGCTTGACGGCCATCTTGGCCGGGAACTCAGGCTTGACGGCCATCTTGGCCGGGGACTCAGGAACGAAAGCCGTCTTGCATGCAGACTCTGGCGTGACAGCCATCTTGCTAACAGACTCATGCGTGGCAGCCATCTTGCTTGCAGAATCTGGCGTGGCAGCCATCTTGCTTGCAGAATCTGGCGTGGCAGCCATCTTGCTTGCAGAATCTGGCGTGGCAGCCATCTTGCTTGCAGAATCTGGCGTGGCGGCCATCTTGTGAACTGGCGTGGTGGCCATTTTGCGAGCTGACGCTGGCCTGGCGGCTGACGGGCTGGAGCGTGGAGAGGAAGCCAGCAGGCTTGAGCGCTGGGCGGAGGCCGGTAGACTAGAGCGTGGGGAGGAGGCCGGCTGCATTGGGCTAAGGACAGCGGTGGAGCTTTGGAGGATGACAGGGGATAGGAGACTGGGCTGGCGGTTCGATCCGTTGGAACGGTATGCGGAGGTTCTCGGCTAATGGCAGGCTGGCGCGATGTGCTGTGTCAGTGAGGGGACTGGAAGATGAGACCGACCAGAATTTGGAAATTCTTCAACTTCAAAATCAGATCCATTCAAATAGAGAATCAGGTTTATTAGCTCGATCAAGGGGAAATTACAAGAGGGAAGATCACAGCGAATGGTCTCATCATCCAGCCCCAAAACAAACACAGCACCAAGAGCAGCCTCGTGCCAGCCTACCTGATGGGAGAGCTCGATGAAGTCCTCCACATATCGCTCCAACTCACGGCCACCTTGCCGCAGTCTCCTCAGAGCTGCCTCAGCCCGACTCATATTCTTGTTTGGTCCGTCGTTCTGTCACAGTCAGGCGGGGTTGAGTAGTGGAGATGGATGAGGAGAACCGGAGTAAATGAAAATATATAAGTTTATTAAACAAAACACTGAAAATGATACAAACAAACAAAAACCAGGAGCATAAACCGAGGACATGTAACATCAGTAACATTAATGACAGACAGCTGGGAGTGATCAGACACAGACTTAAATACACAGAACACAAGGCGTGGCTACAAACGAGATAACAGGATAACGAGGGGGAAATACAAATATGGGCATGGATAGAACCAAAAACACTAAACCAAAAGGGGGGGGGGGGGGGAATGGGACAAACCAAAAGTACTGGAAACAGAGGGGGAAAAACACTAGGAAAAAATACTGACAACAACGCAAACAAATATCGAAACGCACTGCAAATTTTCACAATGCATAAATTATACAGAAACACACTGCAAACACTCTCAACCAAATACAGAAACATGCTGCAAATACTGAAAGGTGCTGAAAATACTCACAATGCAAAAAAAAATATATAGAAACTTGCTGCAAATACTCACAGTGCAAGAAAATAATCAGAAACACACTGCAAATACTCACAATGCAAACACTACACTTCCTGCAAATTCACACAATGCAAAAAAAAATACAGAAACCCACTGTAAATACTTATAACGCAAATAAATACAGAAATGAGCTGCAAATACTTACAATGTAAACAAATACAGAAACTCACTGCAAATACTCACAATGCAAATTTTTTTACAAAAACACGTAAATACAGCGCAAAAAAAAAAACAAACAAACAAAAAAAAAAAAACAGAAACTCACTGCAAATATTCAAAAACAATTACAGAAACACGCTGACAATACTCACAACCAAATACAGAAACCGGCTGCAAATACAACGCAAACAAATACAGAAATGTGCTGCAAATGTCAATAAATTCTGTAATGCTTAATCAGTAGTTAAAACCAAATCAAAATTGCACATTGACAGTATGATTTTGTTGTTGTTAATGTGGTCTGTGCTATTTGCAAAATTTCTGAATGTGGTTGCATTGTGAGTACTTGCAACATGTTTCTGTTTTTGGTTGCATTGTCAGTATTTGCAGAATGTGTGTTTTTAAACTGATGAAGATTTATATACATACATATTTTATTGTTGAGCTCTTTTGGCCACCATAAATAAGTGTCAGGTCTATTTGTTTGCATTTAGACTCCAAGACTATGCACAGATGTATTTTGACACACAGTATCAAGTTTTTGGTCCCATTTTGGCCATGGTTATTGCTGCCAATCATCACATTGTCAAATTTCATCCGATTGTCAGTTTAGAAACTTTGCAGTGTGTAACCAGCAGCATGAAAAACAAAACTTAGGTTTAGGAATAGGTTATAACAGCTGCCTATTAACTATGATAATCAAAAAATGGGTGGAATTGACTTGAATTTATAAGCAAAACAGTATTGCGATATATATAACATTCCATAATTTTATATCCTTAACAAAGTTGTGATAATATTGCTAATATTCAATGTATTGCCCAGACCTATTTACTATATTAAGGCAAGATTGATTTTTGCATTTATGGAACCATGGGGGTCATACCTTAATGGCGGTGGAGGCAATCTGTAGGTGATGGAGCTTCCGGAGCGTGCTATCTCTGTCGATGAAATAGGATGCTGCCAGTTGGTGGAGGGCTTCGAGGGTCAGAGAACCGGCTGTAGCATTGGAGGCGCCGCCATTCTGCTGACCTCTGCTGAGCTTGCTTTTGTCCACGAAAATGGTCAAGGACTCCTCTCCTGATCAAAAGGCAGACAAAAATGATCATCTCAGCTGGAGAAGCTAATCAACCCTAATCATCTACAGCATGAGCTCGCCCCGTCTCGGCCCGTCGGGGGCCCACAAAGCCATGCAGCTCTTCCCCATCTGACGCGTCAGCTCTCATTACACGCATGGTACAGATGAGAGTATCCTTCATCTCCGAGTGAGAGGGATCCAATGAAAATCAATTGACTCAGCTGGTGGGTTTGTTTGGAGAGAATAAATGCCTAAGAAAAAAATGCTAGAGTCAAAAGGTGTCCTGTGGAGTATTAGCCAGACCTTCAAATGATCTGCACTTTCAGCCTCAGTCATGGTATAAAAGCAGTTTATTTATGGAGCGATATATTGACGAATGAGAATGTTTCTTTTGAAGAGGTGTATACTGTAAACAATCTCTCGGCGGGCAAGGTATAAAGGACTATAGAGAACCGAGAGACTACTGCTCTGCAGTATATCTACAAATGAAGATGAGCTCTCAGAGCTGAAAACCAGCTAAACAAACAGAGATGTACCTGTCCACACTTTTCATCTTGTCTATGGAAACTGACAAGGCAGTCGCAATGCATTTTATTTTCGTATTGACGTATTTTTGTGAGTGAAACAGAATATTCAAAGAGAAAAAAATGGAAGGGACTTTATTTTATACATGAGAAACTGACTGGACAGCGAAAAGCAGGTGTTTATGTACCACCAGCCCTTTTTAGGACCTTTTTGATGTTGGTGCTAATGTTACTGAAGAGCATCTCAACATGAGCCAATGCAAAATGGTTCCATGTGCACCTGGCATTAACATGCATTTTCTGTGATCGTATCATGATCAGATCACACTTCACCACATTAAAAGCCAGATGAAAGATGGTTTGTGAGTGGTTTACTGTAGACACAGTTTGAGCTGGTCTGGGATGGATTCTGACTACGTTTAAATGAATGTGTAAATGCAGATGCATTTCTTGGTTATCTGCATTCAGCAATGAAAGTAATGTGATGAGTTCATGCTGCCAAAAATTCAGTTCATCATTTTCACACTCAGGCACTGAGCTCCTTTGCTCTCACCCAATTCAAACAACATTTTCCCATTATTTATTGAATTATTTCTCTGGATTACGGTTGGGATTTGTTATTTCCCTATTATAAGAATTATAAAACTTATTTAAAACCTTTTTCCTCCCCTTATCTTTACTTTTAACTAGTGGTGGGCCGTTATCGGCGTTAACGTGCTGCGTTAACGTGAAACTCTTATCGTGCGATAAAAAAAATATCGCCGTTAATCTATTCTCAAATTTGGGTTGGGAGCTGGGTCTAAACTACGCAAGCTATGATGACTTTCACCTTGATAGTTTAACGCGGATGTATACCGAAGACTATAGAATATGGTCTCCTCCGCCAAAACACAGACGGGGTCGCGTCGTCCTCCATTCATAAAAACCGAATCTACTATAGCGCGAAATGCCACGTAAATTCGTCGTTTTTTGGATTCATAAATCAAATGTTTGTCTGTCACTTAATTCAAATCGCGATATGGACTAGTGTATGTGAAAACTGAAATGCAAAAAGACCGTTTTAATATGAATCCGATATGTTCCGTTTGCCTAGCTGTATATATGAATGGCCGAAACGAGCTTTTACTACACGCATACTGAAACACACGTGACGCTCCCGGTAATTTTTGGCATTTTCATCTCACATGAACAGATAAACTCAATCTCCCAAACTGCTGTGAGTGTCACTTTTACCGTTTCATTTGAGAAAACTAGCATCATATCATACTGTATACACAGAAACTTCATGGCAACCTGTCAAAATAAAAGTACGGTGTAACATGTAATGGGTTGGGTAGGTGTTGACGTTAAAAAAACACAATCTAATAGGTAGAAAAAATAATTTCATTGTTAGTTAGTTAGTAAACACAAGTACATCTAATTGAACATAATTTATTTTCATCAACAAATTATCATAGAACAGCTTTATGAGCTTTATGATCCATTCTCAAAGACTTACTTTTAGTCATTATTTGGGTAGCACACATATTCTGAATGCCTTCATCAGAATTCAAATTAGCCATTTTAATCTAGATTAATCTAGATTAATTCCAAGATTTAATCTAGATTAATCTAGATTAAAAAAATTAATCTATGCCCACCCCTACTTTTAACCCTTACTAGCTTTGGATTTGAAAAAAATATATCGGTATGATATATCAATGTGTTTGGTAAATGAGTGTAAAACAATGTAAAAGTGATACAGTGAGAAACATTTTTGCTGCCAGGTGTAAAGGGACCCTATGGTTTTTATTACTGTTAATTAAATATTACAAAGAAAGATGTAATTACCTATGACAACAGAGTAAAACAATTCATAATCAGCTATTGGTTAGCTAATTGTCTGGTCAACACAATATCTAAAGACCCCTATATAACATAATATTAACGGAATCATAACTATAACTACAGTTGAGGACAAAATTTACATCCCACTTTAAGAATCTGCAAAATGTTAATTATATAACCAAATCAAGAGGGATCATACAAAATTATGAAAACTTTTTGAATTTAAAGATCAGGGTTAATTTAATATATTTTGTCTTCTGGGAAACATGTAAGTATCTTCTGTAGCCTCTAAAGGGCAGAACTAAATAAAAAAAAATATGATATTTAGGCAAAATAAGATCCATCACATCCATCAAAAGTTTTCACCCCCTGCTTAATGCATCGTTTTTCCTTCTGAAGCATCAGTGAGCGTTTGAACCTTCTGTAATAGTTGCATATGAGTGCCTCAGTTGTCCTCAGTGTGAAAAGATGGATCTCAAAATCATACAGTCATTGTTGGAAAGTTTTCAAATACACAAAAATGCTGGAAAACCAAAGAATTTGTGGGACCTGAAGGATTTTCCTGAGGAAAAGCAAGCAATTTAACTGTTCAGAACAAACAAGGGACTCATTAACAACTATCACAAAAAAAAAAAAAAAAAAAAAAAACACACCTCTGAATCATTCAGGAAAGAACACAGTATTAAGAATCAAGGGATGTAGGGTCATTTTTATAAATTCAGCTATTATTTTCTCTTATGGACTATATGTAAACATCTTTTATCTGAAATTTCTTTACAGTTCAGTACTAAATAAGCAATAACATGCATTTTGTATGATCCCTCTTATTTTGGTAAAATAATTAACATTTTGCAGATTCTGAAAGGGGGGTGTAAACTTTTGAATTCAACTGTATAACTACATAATATACCTTAACTTAATAACATACAGAAACTTAACAACTACCTTACTAACTAGTAATAAGCAGCAACCTTTGAGTTTATTGAGGCAACAGTCACAGTTAATAGAGAACTGGACCATAAAATAAAGTTTGACCATAATAACAATAATTTTACTTTATCCTGCAGTACCCTTGGAAGTTTGCCTCCTTTAGTGGACCCTGTCCCAAATGGCCTAGGTGACATCAGCCAAAAAAGAAAGTTGTTTCAGAGGCGAAACAAGTTATTTAACCAAACTGCATTTTTAAAGAAAGGTATCAAAGACAAGCCTTTTTTCTTTGGAATAACATGCACTGATGAAATGCACATTAATAAATGAAACAGGGTGAATTTTGAGTTCGTTGTCTGACCCATTAAGTTAATCGAAGAACTGAAGTTATGAGTGTCATATCCATTAGACAACACTAACCCGTGTTCAATAATTCATAATGTCACGTCAACCTCTACTGAGACTATATAAAGATGTCCTTGCAACTCAGGAACAAGGAAAGAATGAAAAACTATTTTGCAGGGATAATAACTAGCTCACACATAATATAGTTTTCTTACCTCCCAGAGTGGCAGAGAGCAGGAAATGAGTCCCGTATTTCTTAATGATGGTGTCAGTAATTTTCTGCAGGCTTGGCCTTCTCCCCAGAAGCCTGATGTTATGGATAAAGTCGGGGTCAAAGGGCACGGCCACCCCATTGCCTTCTTGTCTCTCCGCAGCAAGGCTGTTGACCTTCCATCGGCCGAACTCCCTGTGAGTTCATAATCATTTTTAGTTGAGATGTTATATGAGCCGATACTGGAGCACAAGTAATCAGCACGTCCTCCCGCATTAGTCATTACACTCACATTCATGTCATCCTCTCCTCAATCTGGCTCTTCTCCACATCTGTCCCTCTCTCCATGTTTGTTTGCTCTATTTCTATTCCAAAAAGCTCTTTTGGGCTCAACAGAGCAGCCAGGACGGTAGGTGGTATTTCATTGTTTAGGGGCTTGAAGAGCCTCCATAGGGAGCCAGGTGCACAATCTGAGCACATTTCGGCAAAGCACAGAGGATGTAATCCCTTAAGATCCTCCTTTAAACTCTGTGTGGTGCCTGTGCATCTTGAATTGTGCATATTAGGACATAGAACAAGGTGAAGCTTGTAAAACTGCACTAACCAAACAGTGAGGTGACGCAGTGTGTTATAATGTTGGTTACATTTCCTTTCAGAAGCATTATCTGATTACGCCCTCACACAGAATAACACAGCAATCCCTTCCTCGACTAATGGAAGTACTGTAAACTAAAATGCATACTGTACACCCACTAAACTTTAAAAAAGGTATTGTGGAATCTAGTTTCTTTCCATTTAAATACATTTGCATCTATTATTACGCTGTGAGAGAGCTCTGTTTCAAAGTTTAGCCATCTGATATCCTGTTCTAATCCGGTCTGACAGAATTTCTTGCATTCCCTGAAGCTAACGCTCAGACAGTAGATCTTCAAACAAAGCATCCCACTCTTGCGTCCCTAAACGCTGTAGCAAAATTTGAGAGAGAATGTTAAACTTTTCTTTGTTGGCAATGTTTCTAAAGTTGTGTGTGTGTGTGTGTGTGTGTGTGTGTGTGTGTGTGTGTGTGTGTGTGTGTGTGTGTGTGTGTGTGTGTGTGCGTGCGCGTGCGTGCGTGCGTGCGTGTGTGTGGAAACAAAAATGTCATATTTCAGATGCATAGTCTTATATCTAAAAAATAAAATTAAAAAATAATAATTTCATACAAATTAAGAATAAATTAGATACTCAAGAGTACTTTTGGCCTTTGGGGAAAATATCATAATGTTTACATGCAATTTAATATAATTTTTAGGGCTGTCGATTTAATTTGTTAATTTGGTGTGATTCATTATGGAATAAACAATGTGTTCAAATTCGTGTATGCATTTACTGCACCACAGCCCGGCCTTGACCTGTACGTCATCTTACATTGCATGCAGTAGCTTAATGATGAACATGATGGAGAGCAATGACCAGAGGCGGACAGTAGTAAAGTATTTTTACTCTGTTTTTTTTTAAAGTAAAAAACAAACAACAACTTTTATTTCTAAAATAAAAGTACAATATTATGCTTTGGAATGTAGTGAAGTGAAAGTTTTCCAAAGAAAAAAACACTAAAGTACAGATACTTTTTAAATTTACCTGAGTAAAGGAAAACAAAACTTCACTACTGTCCACCTCTGGTAATGACTCATTGCATGACATAACCTATAAGAATGCAGTTCTATGCATATATAATATAAAAATACAGGTTAACAATATAACATAAGCAAGATTGCAGTTTTTTTCTGAATATCTGCATGATTGCAAATGTGATGTTGATCTTGTACAAAAGTTCAATAAACAACAAATTAATATTGTTTTAACTACTGTTAATATGGTCTGTTTTGCTCAGTTTCGCAATTGAAAATAGTTTCCAACAAAGCCACAGCAAAACTGTTGTGCCTTTCTGAGAACACAGCAGTGTTTTGTTAACGGAATGCCTCCAAGGTTTTTACAAATCAAGTGAGTCAATGATACAGTGACTCATTCATAAAGACTTGTGAGCAAGTCATTGGCTTTCTTGAATGAATCGGTTGAATGAATGACAAAATGACTCATTAAGAAAGTTTTATTTTTATTTCGCACAATGACTTTGATCTATTAGGAGTCATTTTTCAGCCAAAACTACGGTGGCCGAGAGAGCTCAACACGCTGCAACTTAAGAAAACACATGCAAACAGAAAAAAAACAACAACATCTTCATCAGTTTGACAACACAGGCGCTGCAAATCCTCGCAACGCAAACACAAATACGGAAACGCTGCAAACACACACAAAAAAAAGGCTCCAAATAGCACGGAGCACAACAGAAATGTTTCAGGGGGACCTCAAAAATGGACAAACCCATCTGGGACCTGATTATTTGTTCAGTGGTTGTTGGTCAGAGCAGAGGTGCTGTCGGTGAACTAAAAGGTGATAAAGAAGAACTTAGTGATGGAAAATGAAGCTTTTCGAAGCACAGAGGCTTTCCCCTCAACTGTATCGTAAAAAGGTTTATTACTCGAAGCTTTTCAACACCTTGCACACTAATGACATCTTGTGGTCAAAGGTGGAAAAAGTTGCTTTCGCATCCCAGATCTCAAAGCGATTTTGGACAGTTTCATCAAATACAACAATTTGTGCTACGAAGCCGTCATTTTACTTGAATTAATCTGTAAATAAACTTTTATTTAAATAAAATTATACAAGTATAAGCATGGTTCATGTAGGCATATATGTTCAAAGTAAATTAAGAATACTGTTGACTAATATTGTTATTAATTAGAAGTGCTTGTGAAGCAAGGATAACTACAAAATTAACATGCACAAAACTACACATGTACATATTTATTCATTTATGATTTATTCTTAACAAAAAGTGAATGACACTTGAAACCTGCGCAAGGGGTTTGTGTTATTTGAATCAGAAAACGAAGCTTAAGACGTCACAGGTCACGTGGTTATGGCAAAACGAATCAAGGTCCGGTACAGTGCTTCACTGTGAGATGTTTCGTTTTTTTGATACAAGCTTCGAAGCTTCGGTGTCAAACGTCACATCACTAGGATAAACTATCACCTTTTAGTTCACCGACAACACCTCTGCTCTGACCAACAGCCACTGAACAAATAATCAGGTCCCAGATTGGTTCGTCACTTTTTGAGGTCCCCCTGAAACATTTCCGTTGTGCTCCGTGCTATTTGCAGTGCTTTTTTTTTGTGTTTGCAGCGCTTTTTTTGTGTTTGCAGCGTTTCCGTATTTGTGTTTGCGTTGCGAGGATTTGCAGCGCCTGTGTTGTCAAACTGATGAAGATGGGTTTTTTTATTTGTTGTCGTTTTTTTCTGTTTGCATGTGTTTTCTTAAGTTGCAGCGCGTTGAGCTCTCTCGGCCACCGTACAAAACGTATATGCAATTAATTAGCAAATAATTCTATTAATTAATGCACATCGTGTAGTTATTTTGATTACAAATTTGAATCACTTGACAGCCCTAATAATTATGCAAAGGGGTCAAGTTTAGTCTCTGTTTGCACAGTTCAATTTCTCCTCACTACTAGATAAATGCCAAAACACTAATTTAAAGAACTTAAGCATGTTGCAAAATCAGTAAATTTGTAATAGTTTGAGAATTTTTTTTTTTGTTGTATGTACTGCATTTTGACAGGCAAAATGGAATGTAAATACATAAACGCTTCTTAGTTTTTTTGTACATTCACATTCTGCATTCCTAAAATATCATGAGAAACATTCATTCAGCCAAGTGTCTCTTTGACTTTAAAGGGTTAGTTCACCCAAAAATAAAAATTAGCCCATTATTTACTCACCCACCAGGCGTCCTAGGTGTATATGACTTTCTTCTTTCAGATGAGTCCAGTCGGAGTTATATTAAAAATTGTTCTGGTTCTCGTAAGCTTTATTATGCAACGGGTGGGTGTTTCTCTTCATCAGTCCAAAAAAAGTCCAATAAAGTGCATCCCTCCATTATAAAAAGTGTCTCACATAGCTCTGGGGAGTGAATAAAGGCCTCCTATAGTGAATCAATGCATTTTTGTAAGAAAAATATCCATATTTAAAATGTAATAATCACTTTAATCAAGCTTGCGCAAATTGTTGTACACCGAAGCTGTTCCAGACGGATGACGTAAGAATTTGCTGTTGCGCATGCACTTGTGAGTCTTGTGAAAACCAACGTTTGTTTACAAAGCAAAGGAAGCAAAGTTTCCTTGCTTTACCAAAGGAAAACCAGTCTCCTCTTGGCTTATATTAAAATCCTCCAACATTTTTCTTTACATATCCTCGTTTTGTACTACTAATTAGTGACTGGTGCTTTGTTCACATCTCTTCACAGCACATTTGCGTTCGTCACTTCTGAGCAGTGCATGTGCATTGTGAACGTCCTTCGTCATCTGCCCGGAGTGGCTTCCGTGTACAGCCAGTTGGCGCAAGCTAGATTAAATTAATTATTATGTTTTAAATATTTATACTTTTATTACAAAAACACATTGATTTACTACAGGAGGCCATTATTCAACTTCCGGAGCCATTTGAGGCACTTTTTATTATGGATGGATGCAGTTTATTGGACTTGTTTTGGACCGTTGAAAAGAAACACCCGCCCGTGCCATTATAAAGCTTGGTAGAGCCAAACAATTTTTAATTTAACTCACATTGGATTCGTCTGAAAGACATATACACCTAGGATGCCTGGAGGGTGAGTAAATAATGGGCTAATTTTCATTTTGGGGTGAACCAACCCTTTAACAGTTTGAGCTGATTAAATGTTTTTTTAAAGAATACTTTTATTTGGCAAGGATAAATCGTTAAATTGATCAAGTGTGAGAGTAAATACATTTATAATGTTAAAAAGGTTTATAATTCAAATAAATGCTGTTTTTGAACTTTCTATTCAAAGAATCCTAAAAATAAATCACAAAAATATTAAGCAGAACAACTGTTTCCAACAATAATAAGCAGAAATGTTTCTCGTATAGCAAATCAGCATATCAGAATGATTTCTGAAGGATCATGTGACACTGATGACTGGAATAATGATGCTGAAAATTCAGCTTTGCATCACAGGAATAAATGACCTTTTAAAATATATTCAAATAGAAAACAGTTATTTAAAATGATAATAATATTTCACAATATTACTGTATTTACTGTATTTTTTGATCAAATAAATGCATCCTTGGTGAACATAAAAGACATCTTTCAAAAATGTTAAAAAAATCTTTCTTTTCATGCATCACATACAGTAAAAGATTATTTAATATCAGTGTGTCAAATAACAGCAAAATCGATTTATAGCCACTACCTTTCGCCTTATGGGAAAATATCTCATAATTTATATACAAATCCAGTTACTGGTATCCAGGCAGTGTACAAATTGCACGGCAAGCAAAAAAACACGCCTCTTCTTCTCAGGTTCCGCAAGACCACACCATTAGATCAATATTTATTATTTTCTTTCATCCTATTTCCCACATTCCCTATCTCCATTACAAGGTTATTAGTCTCCACACCGGAGAAAACACAGGAGGTTCCCCAACCTTGGCTGAAGAAATCTCTCTTTGGAGATTAGCAATTAAACCACAGGCCTCTATACTAGTGACAGAGTTTAAAACTCATGGGAACCAATCCAATCACTCACATGAAGAGCCCTATCCAGAGAACAATCATGAAGGGAATGGAGGATGTCATTATCACCAATCAGCCCAACGAGGGATGGTGTAAGTATCAGATGAGGCGCCTGATGAGCACTAGCGTTGAGCACCTAAGCCACTGATCACCACCGACAAACCAGAGAGGGCAAAAAGCTCCTTTGCTGGAGAGCTCTCCGAGAGCCTGTGGTGCAGACCTGAGGGCACCATGTAATCAAAAGCCACAAGCTATTTTGTAATCAGAAGCAGAAACCAGAGGCATAAATGAAGATGAGATCAAGAGGAAAATGACGCTAATAAGAATCTAGAGTTCTGCCGCAAGGCTTCGTGAAGGCTGCGGAGGTGTGCTTGTGCATTATTACTTATTGTTTGAAGAAGGTATTTATTAGTGATTTCTGAGGCGCTATGCTGGGTTTATGATACTTGACGTCTCTTCACCTGGGATATTATATAGAATTGTGTTATGATTGAACAAATGAGAACAAATACATCAGTAAACATTAGGAACATGTCACACCAGTACTTGACAAACTGTAATAGTGGATGGCGGGTTTTTGTATCACAAGAGAGAAAAAAAGTCTGTTACATATTGAATAAAAAAGTACTTTCTTGAGTAGGCAAGCTTTAATCTGATTGGCTACATGGCTTTAAACAATTTCCAGGAGTTGGGGTGCACAGAAAGTCATGTTTGCAAGGTATTAGCAAATCAGTTTTTAAGGCTGTAGGATAAAATCTTTGCAAGATACACTCTTTTAAAAATAAAGGTGCTTCACAATGCCATAAAAGAACCTTTTTTGTCTAAATGGTTTCATAAAGATCCTTTAACATCTGAAGAACCTTTCTGTTTCACAAAAGGTTCTCCGCAGTGAAAGAAGGCTCTTCAGATTTTAAAAAGGTAAGAAAAAGACGGTTCTTTAAAGAACCTTTGTCTGAATGGTTCTTTGTGGAACCAAAAATGGTTCTTCTATGGCGTTGCTGTGAATAACCTTTTAAAGCACATTTATTTTTAAGAGTGTACTTGAGTTTAGTTTGAGGAACTTACAACCAAGTAATTATTTTTGACTTGTATATTCCACTTGTTTGCTGAGTTACTCTTATAAATAATGATACTTTATTGGTGTTAATGGTTTGATAAAGAACTTTTATCCTCTACGGAAAGTTTGCATTCCACAAAAGGTTCTTTATAGTGGAAAAGGTTCTTTAGATTATTAAAATGTTCTTCACACTAAGAAAACTGTTCCCTGAAAGGTTCGTTGGGGAACCCAAAATAGTTCTTCTATGGCATATCTATAAAAATCCCTTTTAGGAGCTTTATTTTTAAGAGAGATTTGTAAAAAAAAAAAATTGCATACACTCTTAGATAAAGATACAAAAGCTGTCACTGGGGTGGTACTGTACCTTTTCAAAAGGTACTAAAATGTACCTTACGGTACTACAATGAACCTTTAAGGGATAAATAAGGTGTACCTTTTGAAAGGATACTGACCAAGTGACAGCTTTTTTGTACCTTTTTTCTCTGAGTGTGTGTGTATTAGAATTTCTAATTATAATGTCTTCTTTATTTCAGATAAACCCACCTCTGAACAGCTTGTAAAGGTGAACTGTGTTTGGTTGTTTTCCTTGTCAGTCAGACAGTCTCTTTGTTGTTTAAGTGGGCAGTTCTTGGCTAGAATATCCTGCGTGGTTTTGTGTGGGGGGAAGCAAATCCCAGTTACTTAACCACAAATTAAAAAGAAATATCCAATAGATTTTGTATTTTTAGAAAGAAAAACACTCCAAGGCACATGCACAGACATGCACATATTCAGATGTGTCATTTCACAAAGACACTTTCAAGAGGAAACATCACTCTAGCCTTTCATCCAAATTTCACTTTGGTACTCTATCCAGAGGATCCCATTATACTTCATCCATGACAAAACTTTAAAATTTTCAAATTAAATTAATTAAAATTATGTTATTAACTTATTATAATCATTTACTTCTTTGTTTTTCAGTTTTCTGTGGAAAAGGTGGAATTTAAATCATAAAAACTTAAACATTCAAAAGTGTCATCATTTGTTGCCCTGTTTCTCACACAAGCTATGCCTTCATAGCACTTGAAATGTAAGGCATTAGATATATTAATTTCCTGATAATTTACTCACCATCATGCCATCCAAAATATTCATGTCTTTCTTTCTATAGTTGCAAAGAAATTAAGCTTTTTGAGGAAAACATTCCAGGATTTTTCTCCATATAGTGGACTTCAATGGTGCTCAATGAAATGAAGGTTAAAAATGCTGTTTCAATGCTGCTTCAAAGGGCTCTAAACAATCCCAGATGAGGAATAAGGGTCTTATCTAGCGAAACAATCTGCCATTTTCTTTAGAAAAATTTTAATTGATACATTTTTTAACCAGTAATGGTCATCTTGTTTGGCTCTGCGATGCACATGCATACTCTGTGCACTCCGGTTCAAGACATAGGGTATGTTGAAAAACTACCATCTCATTTTCTCTTCCAACTTCAAAATTTGAGGTTAAAAAGCATATAAATTATAATTTTTATTAGAAAATAACCAATTGTTTTGCTAGATAGAACCCTTATTCCTCTGCTGGGATCGTGTAGAGACATTTGAAGCATTTGAAGTAAAAAATTCTTTATGACTAAAGAAAGAAAGACATTGAAAATCTTGGATGACACAGGGGGTGAGTAAATTATCAGGAAAATTTGGTCCCACTTTACATTAGGTGGCCTTAACTACCATGCACTTACATTTAAATTAATCATTTGGTACGATGTACTTATTGTGTACATACATGTTTTTACATTGTATTTAGATATTTTTAAAAACCTATGTGTAATTACATTTGTTATTAATTTCTGTAATTACCACTGTTGAACCAACCCTTACACCTTAACCCACCCTTAAACCTACCCATACCACCAAACCTGTCCCTAACCTTACCCATATCCCACCTTAATAGAAGCAAACGTGTTTTGCAATGCAATATGACCACATTAAGTACATTGTACTTATTTTTTGATGCAAGTAATAGTTAAGGCCACCTAATATAAAGTGTGACCGAAAATTTTATTTTGGAAGTGGATTAATCTTTTAATTTAGCAAATGCAATTAAAAAAAAAAAAGCTAAACACTGTTTTTTCTTTCTATAAAAAGCCAAATCTATTAGAAATTAATAATTAATCAGGATTTGTTTTCCATTATAGATGGGTGGAAGTCAATTAAGTCTATAAATACTAAGCAAACACTATCTTTTATCATTTTCTATCTTTAAAGTTTGAAGCTTGGGCTTCTTTTGGAACTATTTTGATTGGCAGAGAATAAATACAGGAAGCAACTCAAGTTTTCGACGTTCATTATTTTATTTATAAAACTGTTATATACGAATATGAGCAACTCTTTTTAGTGAATGGAATCAAAAGATACGAGTCACCTATAGTGCGAATCGGTCATGCTGATATTCAGTACCTCAGCGCTGCCAGGTTAAAAAGACACTTAAAGGAGTAGTTCGCTTTCAGAACAAAAATTTACAGATAATGTACTCACCCCCTTGTCATCCAAGATGTACATGTGTTTCTTTCTTCAGTCGTAAGGAAATTATGTTTTTTGAGGAAAACATTTTAGGATTTCTCTCCATATAATGGACTTCTATGGTGCCCTCGAGTTTGAACTTCCAAAATGCAGCTTCAAATGGCTCTAAACAATCACAGCCGAGGAAAGAAGGGTCTTATCTATCGGTTATTTGCCAAAAAAATAAAAATAAAAATAAATAGAATTTATATACTTTTTAACCTCAAATGGTCATCGTGTCTAGCTCTGTGTGCACTCTGTTTAGAGATTAAAAATTATATAAATTGTAAGTTTTTAGAAAATAACCGATCGTTTCGCTAGATAAGACCCTTCTTCCTCGGCTGGGATCATTTAGAGCACTTCGAAGCTTCATTTAAACTGCATTTTGGAAGTTCAAAATCGGAGGCACCATAGAAGTCCATTATATGGAGAGAAATCCTGAAATAGTTTCCTTTAAAAAACATAATTTCTTTACGACTGAAGAAAGAAAGACATGACCATATTGGATGACAAGGGGGTGAGTACACTATCCGTAAATTTTTGTTCTGAAAGTGAACTACTCCTTTAAGAACGGTTTAAAGAGCAAAGCTATAAGAGTGCTGGAATCTGACCCTGACCTCACACACTCACACAGTTCACATAACAAAATGAATTCGGCTACACGCGTAATATCAGAATTCATTGTTTCACAATACTGTTTCTGTCGTACCTGTATATTTTGTATCTGGTTGTAAAGCCGTGTTGGTATCGCTCGGTGAACTCAATGAATTCCTGGGAGCGATGGAAAGGACCTTTATCGGACAGCAGCCATCCGAGCGGTTCCGCGGAGCCCACATACACAGCCAGAGAGACGAGCACACAAGCCCAGCGGAGACAGACCACCATCCCCTCCCATAAGAGCATCAGGTCAGGCGGTCTAGGACCAACACTCCGAGCCCACATCCTTCAGCCATACATGCTTCCTCCTCGCAAGTCCCCTGAGTGTTCTGCAACTCAAAATAATAGGTGTTTCAAACGGCGATCTCAAGTTAACATCACCATCACATAGATTTCGCAAAGAGGGGGACTACCTGACATGAGTTGCACTTCGGGTATCCAAAACACAGACAAAATGATAAAACACAACACTTGGAAATCCTCCAACCAACTCTCCGCCAAGAACAGCGATCCTTTTTCGGAATTGTTCTAAAGTATGTCGATAAATTGTTTTCTCATATCAGGTGACAGCAGGTACGCGCGCGTCCCCAAATCCACGCTCCCGCGCAATGAAAGAAGTTGACGCACATCTGACAGAGGTAAGCAAAAATGTTCAATGGGAAACGCTTTTTGCAGGAATAAAAAGTGAGATTTCTTTAGATCCCTCTCTTCTCTCTGGGGGAGCAGGTTGGATGTTCGTTCGGTCTTGATCGGCTGTAAAATATGATGGAGCATGAATGCCGGTTTCCCCACGAGTGCATCTCCTGCCTTAACAGTTTCACACTGAGCAATACATATAAAGCATAACTCTTGTGCCCCCACCCTTTCTCTATTTCTCTCACCCTGCATGCCCCTCCTTCTGCGCATTCACTTCTTTTTGTTGGAAATTGTGCCCTGAAGAATGCACTATGATGTGGTCCTATTTCCTCTAATTTAAAAGGTAAGTCACTTGCTTTAACTTTATTGTAAAAGGTGGTGCTGCAATAACGTTCGTGCTCTGTTGGGTTTAATAGCCACAAAAAAGACTTTTCCTTCCTATTTTACGTACAGTATCTTATGATAAATTAGTATAAACACTGCTTTATAACATGCATTAACCATCCTCTAAAATTAGATTAATAAATTCAATGATTTTCATGACACACACACACACACACACACACACACACACACACACACACACACACACACTGTAGAGTCACTATCAGAACACAAGAGTTCCCTTTCTCTGCTGTGCACTGTGATTATAAATAGTCTCAAAAGCATTGATTACAAAATGATGAGGAAAAACAACCCCAGAGTATTAGAATTGTGGAGAAAAGAGGACGTATTAGAGAAGAACTGTTTCTTATTCACAAAGAGACTAAATCAATCATGCATGGGATATCTGTAAATGCTGGAATATCGTGCTATTTTAGTGCTACTCTGCTGGATTTTTAATTAGAATGCTTTGACTTCGAAGCGTGTGATACATTTTAGATACAGTGTTACCATATACTGTCTGCTATTATTATTATTATTTCAAAGTTCAGAGTTCCTGTCACATCACATACCTACTGTTTTAAAAAGTCCCAGACCAGTGCAGTTGTTCTATTTTCTTATTTAATACATTTTTTGTTACTAATTAGAGTATGTTATTAGCATAACAACTTGAGTAAAAAGTTAAATTTAAAAAATGTTCCCTTTTGCTTTCAAAGAGCATATTGAGCTTCAGTGGAAGCATGAACTTGTGAGTCACATGATCAGTGTTACAGAAAATCTGTGAGAGTTGAGAAATTTTGCTTTTCACACTATTAAATATTTTGATTTCTGTTGTTTTAGTAATAGGAATCAATAACATGTTTCTTTAAAATTTAAAATAACATTTTCTATTGAAATACATTTTTCCAGTAATCCAGTCTTTAGTGCCACATGAACCTTCAGTAATGATTTTTATATAATGGTTTAATGCTCAAGAAACATTTATTATTATTGTCAATGTTGTGCATAGTTGTGTGTGTGTGTGTATATACACTGCCCATTCAAAAGTTTGGGATCAGAAAAAACCCTGTAATTTTGTAAAATATTATAGCAATTTAAAATAGCAGCTTCTGTTTTAATATACCTTAAATTTTAATTTATTCCCTTAAAGCAAAGCAAAATTTTTCAGCATCATTACTCCACTCTTCAGTGTCACATAATCCTTCAGAAATCACTCTAATAATCTGATTTTTATCCATGTTGGACACAGCTGTGCTGTTTAATATTTTTTTTGGAACTTGTGATACTTTTTCCAGAGTTCTTTTCTGAATAATAATAAAAAAAAAAAACTAAAAATAAGAGCATTTATTAAAAATAAAAAGTCTTATGTTACAATATACCACCATTCGAAAGTTTGGGGTCAGTAATTTTTTTCTTTCTTTTTTTTAAAGTAATAAATACTTTTATTCAGGATAAAGGAAGTGATAGTAAATACTTTTGTTAGAAAATATTTATATTTGAAATAAATGCTGTTCTTTTTAATGTTTTATTCATCAAAGAATCCTGAAAAAATATCACAGTTTAAAAAAATATATGAAGCTGTTTCCAACATTCATAATAAATCAGGATATTAGAATGATTTCTAAAGAATCACGTGACACACTGAAGACTGAAGTAATGGCTGATGAAAATTCAGCTTTGCATCACAGAAATAAATTATATTTTAAAGTATATTAAAACAGAAAACAAATATTAGAAACTGGAATAATATTTTACAATAGTACAGTTTTTTCTGTATTTTTGATCAACTAAATAACATTTAAAAACAATCCATTAAAAATCATACTGATCTCAAACTTTTGAACAGCAGTGTATATATTTTCAGAAATAATGGTGGACAGGTGGTTTGGATGAAATGGCTGCTAATGTACTGTCATTTAAATTAAATAGAGCAAATCCAATAAAATTGTACTTTTCTCTTAACAACATCCTAGTGATCATCTCTGATTAATTTCACAGTGGAAGATTTGCTATTTTAAAAATGAACAGCAGGTAAAGTTGTGCGTTTTGGCCCATGTCTGAAGAATCAGTGAACTATTCGCTGTGTGTGACCTAAAACTCCAAGTGAAGCTCCAACCAATTACAGAAGCAATTACAACATTAATTAAAGTGAAATTAAAAATACTCTGGACACTTGAAAATATTCTCTAGGAAAACATAAAAAGTGATCTCCGCTCTTGGGAAAGTTGCTCACATTTAATCTTTACGGGCAATTCATTACCCTCAAGCTTTTGAAGATAATTTCAGATGTAATGAAAGTCTGTCAGCAGAGGCAGAACATCAAATGTTTGCTCTGTGTGTCTCTGACATTATTTCTGTGAAGAGCAGAGTTGAGGAGGGGAAATGAGTTTCCCTTGAGGCTAAAGACTGTTATAGTTTCCAGTGTTCTGGGTCTTTGTTGTCTGTTTACACAGTAATTGAAATGTTCCTAAACCTTTGCCCTGCCTTATACTCTCCCTTTTTCCCCTATTTCCCATTATTTCACTCTCTGTTCCTCACTTTACCCTCCCTGTTCCTTCCTGCCTCTTTGTTGCTCCGTTTCTTTCGTTGTTTTCCTCCTGCTACCTGCAGAGCAGAGGGATTCAGTCACTGTAGCTTATTTGTGTGGTAATCATCTCCTGCACCTCAGTAGCACAGCCAGCATAGATGAACCGGTCGCATGGCTACGTCCTCCATTATGGAGGAAAGCCTTTTTTCTTTTTCAACCAAACCAAAAGAATGTGGATATGCATCCTTCTATCTCCAGGAAATAGGTTTGTTGGTTTGGGTCACTGCAGGACTATGGCTGTGTGCATGACCTGAAATTGAGTTCCTGAAGAACAATGACAAGACCTTTATGCAGCAACATTTCATACACTCTTAAAAATAACACAGTGGCCCAAGAAGAAACATTTTGGGTTCCCCAAAGAACCTTTCAGTGAACTGCTGAACCATGCTTTTCTTAATGTGCAGTATATTTTAACAATCTAAAAAAATCTTCTTCCACTATGAAATGTCTTTTGTGGAATGGAAAGGTTCCTTAGATGTTAAAGGTTCTTCATATCTCAAAAAAGAAACTACATTTAAAAAAGTGCTTTATAGTGCAAAATGTATCCCTAGCATGTGCTGAGCAGGATTGCAATGAAAAAAAAAAAAAAAACCTAAGAAATAAAAGTTAAGTGGTCAGAAAGATTTTTTTTTTTTTAACAGAGGGAACTATTTAAACTGGAATGTAGTACCGACAGGTAAATGTTTTCTCACCTAGAAATGAACATTCTATCATCATTTATTCAGCCGTTCCAAATGACTTTCTTTCTTTTGTGAAACACAAATGTAGAATGTTTTAGTTCAGTGTGGTCCAAAAATGACATTAGTGGGTCATCCGAACAATTCCAGTGGTTTAATTCAAGTGTTATAAAGTGATACAATCACTTTGGACGATGAACAGAAGTTAAGATATTCGCTTGCAAAATAATTCAAATCACTTATTAGTTTATGTACACTCTTAAAAATAAAGGTGCTTCGCGATATCATAAAAGAACCTTTTTTTGTCTAAATGGTTCCATAAAGAACCTTAAACATCTGAAGAATCTTTCTGTTTCACAAAAGGTTCTTTGCGGTGAAAGAAGGTTCTTCAGATTATAAAAAGGTAAGAAAGAGATGGTTCTTTAAAGAACCTTTGACCGAATGGTTCTCAGTGGAACCAAAAGTGGTTCTTCTATAGCATCGCTGTGAAAAACCTTTTAAAGCACCTTTATTTTTAAGAGTGTACTGTAAACAGAGCCTTTAAGGGATAGTTCACCCAAAAATAAAAATAAAAATTGGTCCTTAATTACTCACTCTCATGTCGTTTCAAACCCGTAATCTTTATCTTCAGAACACAAATTAAGATATTTTGGATGAAATTTGCGTTTAAAAGTTTGTGCACAAAAAGTATTCTTGTAGCTTCATAATATTACGGTTGAACCACTGATGTCACATTGACTATTTTAATGATGTCCTTAGTACTGTTCTGGGCCTTGTTCCTGTTTGAAACAACATGAGGTTGAATAATTAATGACAGAATTTTCATTTGTGGGTGAATTATCCCTGTAAGAAAATATGATGATAGATCAGTAACATCAAAACTTACAGGCGTTGGGGTCATAAGAGAGTGAGAATTAAGTAATTAATTAATTGTAGATATATTTTAGGCTATGCATATTTGTAGCTTATACAACCATCCAAAACATGCGCTCAGGACAGTTGGACATTGCTGTGTATCAGCGGTAAATAGTGATATAAATACTGTTCAGTTTCTCACAAAAAAAATATCTTTCATGTCTTAGGACATCAATGTATTGTCACGAGCCGCAGGGTGTAATTTGGATTTGTCTGTGCATGTTTTTTTTTTTTTTTTTACTATCAAAGGTTTGGTGCCCATTCACTGCCATTATATGACTGACAGACTGCAAAGGTTTGAGATAAAAATCTTCGTTTGTGTTCTGCTGAAGAAACAAAGTCACCTAACATCTTGGATGTCCTGGGGGTAAGCAGATAAACATCACATTTTCATTTTTGGGTGAACTATCACTTTAATTTGATATTTAGGTCTCTTGCATAAGCATAAAAGTCCAACCCTAACCCTACCCCTAAAGGTAATGCTTACTGGGATGTAAGAGGATTGTAAAAAAACTTGAATAGTCAAATAGTTATGAAAATATGTTAGTTTTTTGGCTTTTAGATGTGCAGCAGAGATGTTTACTCAGAATATATAATGAAGGCAGTGCCTCACATTCAGATGAGGAATGATAAAATGGTAACCAAATATGATTAAATATTTGAGGAAATAGTGTGAAAATGATTCATTTACTAAAGTAACACTGTTCAACATCAACACCAGTGGACAAAAGATTTTTAGATGTTTTCTGTTTCCTTGGAGAAATGAGAGATCTCTAGAGTCACTAGAGATCAAACTGTGCCTCCAAGTACTGTTACTAATGGTTTAAAAAGAAGGTGATTTTTAACAACAATAATTGAACGGCAGTTAGTTACAAATAAAAGAACAATCCCATCTCAATGGACGTGACATTTGCAGTGAAAATGTTAAATGTAACTTTACCGAGAAAGAACTCACTAGTACGTGGAACCATTATTATGTTCTGAACCTCCTGCAGGTATAGTACAGGTGTCAATCTAGAAACGTTTTCTGCTGCTTTAAATCAAGAAATCCACTTACATTTTGGATGTGATAAATATGGACATGACTTTTTGAGAGATGACATACTTTTGAAAAAGTTTGTGATTCGAAATGCACAGTTTGGAAAGAGTAATAGCCACATAGAAAACCTGCCCTTGGAACATACAGTACAATATAATGTTTTGTTTTTCATAATTGTTCTCAGAGAAAACAGCAACAACAACATACCCCCAAAGTGACAGTTCTGAAAGAAGCAATTAAAAGACAATGGGAAACCAGCTACAGTAAAATGCTTTGGAACCAGCTGATTTTGGCTATTAAAGCTGCACATCTGATCTCATTTACACAGAAATCATGACATGGCACCACTCAGTTACTAAACTGCTGATTATAAACTATAGTTAGCTTTCGCTGCTTTTATCAGAGTGAAGTTAGAAACGTTAGAAATAATTACTTCACATTCCATCCCAAAATGCTATTATAAATGCAAACTTTAGTTTTAGTCACGATCTTAATCCAGCATTTATACGATTCAGCCAATTATATTTTATTTATATTTTACAATATAAATAAAATATTTTCGCTAGCCTAATTACTGCACAGACTGCTGTGAGCTGATGCAGTGACAGGTTCGCCATTCTCTCCAACATTACATAACCATTTAAACTTCATCTTCAGCGCACATTCTGTCAGATGCAATTCATGGCGCCTCTGTCTCAATGTACTGTACAAAGCGGCATTCATTCACATCAGATGATAACTCAACGGCAGAGTTCCACTCACACAGCGGCGTAAGAGTTTCGCGCGGTCGTTAAAACAAAACCAAAAGTAAAACACGCACGCGCATTCAAAAGCAATTTTAATACCCTGCATTTAGAGAGCGACTCCCCAATGCGCGCAAATTAAACTACATAAAATATTTAGGCTGTTATTACTATGTGGGCTATAATAAGTTGTGTATGTGTGTAGATAGCTCTGTATCTGGAAAATTCAGTCTCTATTAGCACTTTGAATGTTGAAAGAGTACTTTGATCGTACCAGATTTATGGACCAGCAGAGCAGTGGAACCATATATGAGCATGATGATCCATTAACCCCTTAACTGTTACTCCCATTTTTGAACAGAGACGTGAAAATGAAGAATTGAATCTTAAATCTTTATAATTCATGGACAAGAACATTTAGTAATATGTTTTTGATGTACATTTTTCATGTTAATTCAATGTCTGATTTTAAAATGGCTTTCAAAGGATGAATATGATATATAATTTCTTATTATTTCTAATAGGGAAAATATTTGTAATAGGGAAAAAGGCAACAAGAAAAAGGCAAATGTCTGTTTGTGAAAAAGGTCAGAACTCCTGTTATGAAGTAGATTTTTGAGGTGTACTCTTGTCATAAATTAGTCTATGAAACTCTTGTCATAAATTATTTTCCTACATAATTTGTAACACAAAAAAATGTCAAATATCTATTTAGGAGCCTTAGACCTTTCCAACGATATATAGTTTGTCATGATTAGATTAGGATTTATTTGTAAAATGGTGAAGTAAACTTGGGCATCCCAAAGAGTGGACAGTGACAGCCATGGACGACATTAGGGGGGGGCAAGGGGGGGCAGTTGCCCCCCCTGTGGTTAGTCATGGAATCCCCGACAGCCCCGCTGCAACTGCTTTAGCCAAGCTTAGGCTCGGTTGTACTTGGGAACTAGACGGTGCTATGTAACCCTCAAACGAAAGCAAAGCAATTGAAGATCTGGAAAACTATCCAACGTGTTTTTGCAGCGTTGAGCAATGTAGCCAATCACAGACATATCTGTTGTTTCCGAACAATTAGAAACACTTGTCAGAATTCACTCACTGCTGAAAGCGCCTGATCGGTTTTTATTAAGTGCCGTTTTGTGCGCTCATGAATCATCTTATGAGTGTAGACGCGATGTAAATAAAATATTAATTGTGTAGTTTAGAGAGCTTTATTAATTATAACGGGATTTTGTGAGATCTCTATGAATTTTTAGTGATAATAAGGGGAGCGTGCTTTGCACTTTCCAGGCTATAATCCATTTAGAATTTGTATGAAACTTTCGTTTTTCGGCACATGTAAGCTGATGTGTTTTGGGAGTGACATTTGCATATTTACGCTGGGTTTATTCTCGAAATAACGGTGAAGCAATAGACGGGATAAAAATATATTTTCCCCTTCTCCCAAAACAACTTACTGTTTCAGCTATAAAATAGTTCAGTTTTGTATGTAATGGTAAAATGTTTATATTTAGTTTCGTTTTTTATTTAGCTAATTTAGAAAAACGCTTGGAGCATTTTTTATTCGTTAAAAATATATATATTTACCGAACAGCGCCCAGCGGAAGACTGATCATAGTCTGTTTGATCAGTTTGCCTTCTCAAATCATCACGACTTGCCTAAAATGAAATCTATAGATATAAAACAGTTCAAGTATAAAACAATGGTAGTTTAAACGTTACAGATACATGTCAGCTATATGCGCATAGTTTGTGCAGAAAGTGGAAGCTAAAGCTTGCAGGACATCGAGGCACCAGTGCAATCACTTGCATTTTTTTCATTGGAAGCAATTTAAAATTATCCGTCATTTTTGCTCACAAAGTATGAGTAATACATCGAAAAAAACGTTACAGCATTTTTATAAAATAAAGAAAACAAAAATTATGTGCTTTCTGCAGTCTGGTTCTTGAACAGGAGTGCTTAACAAAATGAAGCGAAATGCATGCCTCACAGACATAATAAATACATTTATAGAAAGCTTTAAATTATTACTTAACGAAATAAAACAAATCAAAAGCACAAACTCTTTCATGTAATCCGTAAAGATGAATTTCTCTCTGAAGGCGCGTCCAAAAAGGAGATTGCGACACTGACTCAGAATACACAAATTAATTAATAAATAATTCATTTATGTCCTTACTCTTTCCTCGACACATTCATTGTTATTTATTTTTGCCGGTGCTTGGGGTGAGTTTTAGCCTATTGTGTGCGCTTGAACGCGGATTCAGCTGCGCTAAAGCACACTAAACGGTGTCTGAGTCGGTCTCAAAAGTGAAAGCGAAAGTGAAGTTTCGTGTTGTTTCCACCAGCGCGGCATTTTTTTTCTTCACCATAATTGATGGTTGTCTAAATTATGAAAATAAGGAGAAGCCTAAAACAGGCCCGATGCCGGCCCGGGTCTGAACTATGACGTGAAAATTGGCCCGAAGCCGTAGCCCTGGGGTGTAAAAAAAAGTCAGGGCCCATCGGCCCGGGCTGAAGTGCAGCGCTTTAATTGACTGCTTTGATGTGCTGCAATACCGTAGGGCACTGTTTTAATGCTTACATCTGATTTTTTTTCTTGCCCCCCCTGACTCAAGAGTCAAATGTCGCCCATGGTGACAGCCATAAAATGTTGATAGGCTAGTGTTTCTAGCAAAGAATCTTTAAATTGCTTTACTCTGACATAATACCTTTGTATGTTTTTTTTTATGTTTAATGGTGATTTTTTTTGTTTTTGTTTACATTATTACATTATTTTTCATTACATTTCTTTAAATTTAAAGCAAAGTTTATTTTGTCTTATTTCACTGCTATTTTACTGTTGTTTGATAACCTAATGTTCAGGGGTAAACCTTTAAAATAAAAAAGTTCTCCAGAATCGTGATCTTTATTCTGAGCAAAAAAATCGTGATTCTCATTTTATTCAGAATCGTGCAGCTCTACTGGATAGTGATAAACGCTCATTGTCACAGCTGTACAAAGGCTATCTTTCTTCTTCCATGAGGGGGTTTGGCATCACAGCATCTTTGTTTCCAGACGGAATGTTAAAGAACCAATCAGATGACGACTTTGAAACTCCTGAAGTGTTTCCAATTTTGTGTGCCATATGCATTGGACGTTCAGCCAATGGTCTGTGGGCATGACGCCTGAGGCTGAGACTAGTAATGACGTAACTTGCAAGCCCAGCTGGCTAACAATGCTTTTAGGAAATGTATTGCTGGTTTGACTGGATGTTAGTCTGCGAGCATCTCTTTCCCATCATGAAACACTTCCCTCCTTTTCCGCTTGAGCTTTGTCCTCATAAACACTGGACAATCAAAGGGAGAGGAAATAATTTTCCAGTCCTCTGTCTTGGCTTGGGCTCATTAGCGGCACTGAACGGAAACAGCACAATGTGTATCAGTGCTCTGACACTGCGCTGTTTTCGCAGTTACTATTTCTGCAGCACGTCTACATGCCCTTTGTGTCTTGAGTCACATTTCCACAGTAAAGGACTGACCTATAACATTTTACTGTGGGCAGAAGAGCAAAACACGAGAGCACTTACAATCACCTCTTTTCTCTTTTGTTACATCACGTTCTTTGATTTCAGTGTGCTGCATTCAAAACGGACACAAATGCACAGAATGTTGTAGTGGAGTCTGATCTGGTGTGTTTCGAGATCTGATGCAATCCTTTCAGGCAGACATATGTGGCTTGCAGTATTCATGAAGTACAGTACTGTAGGGTCTTTCTGGTATTTTAAGTGTGAATGCATTTGGTTGTTTACCTTGAATAGTTGTCTCGAGATTTTTCGATTACTTACAACTGCACAGTAAATTAAACCCCAGACGACATGCTGGGCTACTGTATTGATTTGCTTACTCAGCCTCCGTTTGGGGGGTGAAATGAACACAGCGAAGCCTGGAGATAAAAATTAAGTATTAAAAAGTAATACCTTGAAATAGAATTATCTGTATGGGTTACAACAGATTTTGATCAAATTCTGTGTGTTGTCTGCCATAAATGAAATTACTGGTGACTCCTGACCTCTGATGTGTTGAGGTGAGGAGCGCCGTCTTATGAAATGAGCCATGTAATTTTTCACATTATTGTGTATTACAAAACAATCCCATCGAAATGAACTGTGCTTCTGGTTATGCTGAGTAACAGGGTCATACAGAAGGTCAGCTATTGTCATTACATGTTAGGGTAAATATCAAGGAGTCTATGCTACATGGCATTAATGGCAAATATTTAGAAAGTATTACTAAAGTGATTGCCATAGGCTGCTTGTAGGTCAGCATTCAGCCATGGTGTTGTAATCATGCCTCACGGCAACATGAGTCAGTCACCCACACTAATGCTAATGTACTGTATGAACTGCTTATTATAACGCAGTTGAATCGACACTGAAATATAGGGGATGCCAAGGCTACACTTTTTACTCCAAATTAACATTTTTCAAGGTAGTTTTTTTTTCTGTATATACTGTATATACTGTACACATATAACACACAATAAATGAGTTAACATTATTGGGGCATGTTGTCACTATATGTGAGGTATCCTGTCACAATGGGAACCTGGCATTAATCAGTCTACTATAGACTTTTTGTACCTGTAACCACACATTACTGCACATTTTTACTCAAACCCTTTAGTTACTAGTAGTTACTGGTCTCGTTAACTTATTTTTATTCTATGTATTGTCTATTCTTATATTTCTATTTTATGAATACATTTATATATATATATATACAGGTCCTTCTCAAAAAATTAGCATATTGTGATAAAGTTCATTATTTTCTGTAATGTACTGATAAACAGTAGACTTTCATATATTTTAGATTCATTACACACAACTGAAGTAGTTCAAGCCTTTTATTGTTTTAATATTGATGATTTTGGCATACAGCTCATGAAAACCCAAAATTCCTATCTCAAAAAATTAGCATATTTCATCCGACCAATAAAAGAAAAGTGTTTTTAATACAAAAAAAGTCAACCTTCAAATAATTATGTTCAGTTATGCACTCAATACTTGGTCGGGAATCCTTTTGCAGAAATGACTGCTTCAATGCGACGTGGCATGGAGGCAATCAGCCTGTGGCACTGCTGAGGTGTTATGGAGGCCCAGGATGCTTTGATAGCGGCCTTAAGCTCATCCAGAGTGTTGGGTCTTGCGTCTCTCAACTTTCTCTTCACAATATCCCACAGATTCTCTATGGGGTTCAGGTCAGGAGAGTTGGCAGGCCAATTGAGCACAGTAATACCATGGTCAGTAAACCATTTACCAGTGGTTTTGGCACTGTGAGCAGGTGCCAGGTCGTGCTGAAAAATGAAATCTTCATCTCCATAAAGCTTTTCAGCAGATGGAAGCATGAAGTGCTCCAAAATCTCCTGATAGCTAGCTGCATTGACCCTGCCCTTGATAAAACACAGTGGACCAACACCAGCAGCTGACATGGCACCCCAGACCATCACTGACTGTGGGTACTTGACACTGGACTTCAGGCATTTTGGCATTTCCCTCTCCCGAGTCTTCCTCCAGACTCTGGCACCTTGATTTCCGAATGACATGCAAAATTTGCTTTCATCCGAAAAAAGTACTTTGGACCACTGAGCAACAGTCCAGTGCTGCTTCTCTGTAGCCCAGGTCAGGCGCTTCTGCCGCTGTTTCTGGTTCAAAAGTGGCTTGACCTGGGGAATGCGGCACCTGTAGCCCATTTCCTACACACGCCTGTACACGGTGGCTCTGGATGTTTCTACTCCAGACTCTTCTCCACAATCTTCCTCAGGGTCCGGTCACCTCTTCTCGTTGTGCAGCGTTTTCTGCCACACTTTTTCCTTCCCACAGACTTCCCACTGAGGTGCCTTGATACAGCACTCTGGGAACAGCCTATTCGTTCAGAAATTTCTTTCTGTGTCTTACCCTCTTGCTTGAGGGTGTCAATGATGGCCTTCTGGACAGCAGTCAGGTCGGCAGTCTTACCCATGATTGTGGTTTTGAGTAATGAACCAGGCTGGGAGTTTTTAAAAGCCTCAGGAATCTTTTGCAGGTGTTTAGAGTTAATTAGTTGATTCCGATGATTAGGTTAATAGCTCGTTTAGAGAACCTTTTCATGATATGCTAATTTTTTGAGATAGGAATTTTGGGTTTTCATGAGCTGTATGCCAAAATCATCAATATTAAAATAATAAAAGGCTTGAACTACTTCAGTTGTGTGTAATGAATCTAAAATATATGAAAGTCTAATGTTTATCAGTACATTACAGAAAATAATGAACTTTATCACAATATGCTAATTTTTTGAGAAGGACCTGTATATATATATATGTCAAAATACCATTTGCATACTGTAGCAGTGATCCATATTTCAATCAGTGAAATTAGATATGTTATTTTTAATTTAATACAGTTATTGCCATTATTGGTCGCACCACATGATGAGTGGTCACTCCAAACAACACAAAGACCTTATATCATTGAAAATCTATTTAAAGAGACATGTGAAAAGTGCAGAATATGGCATTAACTGCAGGCATTTATTTAGCCCCAGTTATTTCTGAACTTTGCCCAATTTTAACTGCTCAAATGACTCTTTACGGGGCGTTTGAACAGGCAATCTGACCAATCATAATGCAGAATCCATATTTTTTGTCCGACAAACAAAACAGACAGGAGAGTAGATTAACGTTGGTGGACTTGAACTTGAAAAATGGTATGTATTGACGTCTTTTTACAGTTGAAACACGATACCTTCTGATGTTCATTGATCTTTTTTCATGCTAACCAGTAAAGATAAAGAGATGATCGGTTCATGTGCCACTTGAACTGAGGTCACACTGAAGAGCTACAAAACAGTGTTTGTTGTTTGAATTACTTAAAAAAGACCAAATTAGAACTCTAAGACTTTCAGAACAAAAGTAACCTGCTCTGTCTTGTATGTCGGCGCACTGTCAGTGTCTTCTTGGCTTTGTAATGTATTTTTTTAAGTGCATGAGAACATGATGTGTGGCATAAAAGTGCCATGGTTTGTCGGACATAGCAACAAAAACTAAAGAGGAGCGGGGTCTTTGCAAAAGGTCAATTAAGAGACATCTGGAGTTTGCGCTTGACTGCAGGGTCAGAATTAACATACTGCCTATTGTGATCATTTATTTTACCTTGCTTGGCAGTGGAATCTGGTCAAATAGATTAAAATAGTTATTAATAAATAAATAATAAATTACTAATAGTTTCATAATTACCTAATTAAAATTACATGCTTTAAATTATTTTTCTCATATTGCAAAAAGATGAAACATAAAACATCTGAAATGACCCAAATTGCATAAAAATCTATTCCACCTGAACAAAACAAGCTAGCTTTCACACAAAAGGTCACTTTAAAATTTATAATAAAAATAAATACTTGTAGAAATGTCAGGATTTGAGTCTGTTTCTGTTCTGTTTTCCTAGTCCCCCCCCCCCCATGTTTCCTATTCAAATGGTTTAGTCCTTGTCTCCCCGTTTTGGTTCATGTTCTTTTGGTTCAGTCATGCCCATATTTGTATTTCCCCCTCGTCATCCTGTTCTCTCGTTTGTTACCACGCCCTGTCTTCAATGTATTTAAGTCTGTGTCCCTTCACTTCACACCACAGTGTCTGTTGATAACGTTGCTTCTGTCTGTTTTGCTCCATGTTCTTTGTTTGTTTTTCATTGAATATCAGTGTTTATTTTACTCCGGTTTCTGCCTCATCAGCTTCACTCCTCATCCTGCTTAAACTGTGACAGATCGACGGACCAAACAACAAAAGAGTCGGGTTGAGGCAGCTCTGAGGGGACTGCGGCAAGGTGGTCGTGAGTTGGAACGATATGTGGAGGATTTCATCGAGCTCTCCCACCAGGTAGGCTGGCACGAAGCTTCTCTCTGCGTTGTGTTTGTTCTGGGGCTGGAAGATGAGACGATATGCTGCGATCTTCCTGCTTGTAGTTTCCCCTTGATTGAGCTTATCAATCTTATTCTCTATTTAAATGGATCTGATTTTGAAATAGAAGAAGTTCAGAGTCCGATTAGGTCTCATCTTTCAGCCCCCTCCCAGACACAGCGCAACACGCCAGCCTGTCCTAAGCCAAGAATCTCCACATACCGTGTCAACGGCTCGAGCCGCCAGCCCAGTCCCAAATCCCCAGTCATCCTCCTGAGCTCCACCGCTGTCCTCAGCCCGATGCGGCCGGCCTCATCCCCGCGCTCTAATCCGCCGCCCTCAGCCCAGTATCTCAGGCTTCCTCTCCACGATCAAGCCCGCCAGCCGCCACGCCAACATCAGCTCACAAGATGGCCGCCGCGTCAACTCACAAGATGGCTGCCGCCATGCCAGCGTCAGCTCACAAGATGGCTGCCACGCCAGAGTCTGTACGCAAGATGGCTGCCACGCCGGAGCCTGCACGTAAGATGGCTGCCACACCAGAGCCTGCACGTAAGATGGCTGCCACACCAGAGCCTGCACGTAAGATGGCTGCCACACCAGAGTCTGCATGCAAGATGGCCACCGTTCCTGAGTCCCCGGCCAAGATGGCCGCCAAGCCTGAGTCTGCACCCAAGATGGATGCCACTAAGTCAGCATCATCACCCAAGATGGCTACTGCTAAGTCAGAGTCTGCTACCATCACGGCCGCCCTACCAGCTGCAGTTCCTGCACAGTCAAGTCAGGCAGCAACTCCTGAGTCAGGTCAAGCAGCACCTCCTGCGTTAAGGCTGGTTCTGCCCAGCCTCCCAGAGTCTCCGCTGGTTCTGCCCAGCCTCCCAGAGTCTCCGCTGGTCTCACCCAGCCCTCCAGTGACCGTGCCACCAGAGCGCCCTCCAGTGACCGCTCGCCCAGAGCCTGCTCTCCCAAAGTCTCCGCTGGAGATGCCCAGCCCTTCAGAGTCTCCGCTGGGGTCATCCAGCCATCCAGAGCCTGCTCCTCTAGACCGCCGTCCAGAGCCGCTCCTCTTTGTTTTTCATTAAATATCAGTGTTTATTTTACTCCGGTTTCTGCCTCATCAGCTTCACTCCTCATCCTGCTTAAACTGTGACAAGAAATTACTTAATATATATATATATATATTTTTTTTTTGGTCATACCACATGATATCTAAATTCAAATCCAATGCTTTCATGGGTCCCTGGCAAATTGCTATATGACGCAAGGCCCTATTTTTGAATGGATTTCAACATAAAAGTCCCAAAATTATAGATTCTTGATGGTCGCACCACATGATATTTCACAAAATGGACATCGTCGGACAATGTTTGTTTGTATATTATGATGGAAATATAAATACAAATACTTTGCAATTTTATACAAGATTACAAATCACTTTGGAAAGTAGAATATTGTAGAAAATCAGAATACATTTAGGGTCATTTTAAAGAAAGATGTTTCTAAAACAATTTATGGCCGGACAGTCACACCCCATGATATTTTGACACTTTGAATGAAGGAAAAAGTACAAATAACTTTTTTGAAAATTTAAAGTGAGTACATACATGGGAGAGGTACTTTTTTTATCTTTTTTTTTTTACACAAAACAACTAATTTTCAACTGAAAAAATGCAATCGGACAGAAAATGTAGGCATCACGTCATTGACCCATAAATAAAATAAAGGCATTTTATAAATAAAAACTAGTGCTGGGCAACGATTAATTGCAAACGCTTTCAAAATAAAAGTTTTTGTGTACATAGTATGTGTGTGTACTGTGTATATTTATTATGTATATATAAATACAAACACACATGCATGTATATGTTTAAGAAAAACGTTTATACATTAAATTATATAAATATATACATGTAAATATTTTTAAAATATATTCTGTATGTATGTGTGTCTTTAAATATACATAATAAATATACACAGTACACACACATTTACTATGTACACAAAAACTTTTATTTTGGATGCAATTAATCTAGTGCTGTCAATCGATTAATCGTGACTAATCACATCCAACATAAAAGTTTTTTTTTATTTACAGTTGTGATGATACATCTTCTGATGCACCAGGGCACATCATCAGTGATGTATCCTGAGGTCATCGGGTGTTTCGGGTCTCTCGAACATTAGGCTTGCCACGATAGACGGTGTTGACGGTGTTACCTGTTTTAAGACGCAACACCGGTGACATCACTACTTATTTTTTAATAAGTATTCGTTTTTTAATTAAATATTTATTTATGAATTAAATGGAAAATATAATTCTAAATAATTTACTTAAGACGAGAGCATGCACTATAATTAAAAACTGAACATAGCTACAATGCGTCATATTTAATTTATCGTGAGGAGAACGAGAGGAGTCAAATTTACAGAAAGAGAATGGCGGACGATTTAGTGTCAAAACGCAATGCAAAAGCGCCTGTTTGGCAATATTTTGGGTGTAGTGGAGGGTATATGCAGGTATACGGCATATACCCACTTCTTCATCAGGCAGCTTTGCGTACCCACTTCTAAATCCCCTCTGATGCGCATCATTCAGTAGTGTCCTGCATTAGCCAAAATCATGTAAATATTCGTTAAAAAACCCCAAAAAATACGCAGTCAGGACCGTGGCACCGGCTTGCTTTGAAATATATTCGATGTGCCTGCGCCCGCTCCATCTCCCGTACCCCAGTAATTTAAATAAGTACATAATAGCGAAAATAATACCTAACAAATAAAAAGAAGCCGTTTTTTACTATCAGAAATTTCTTCAACCAGTAAACCCCTGTAAACGTATCAGTCCAAAGATCCAGTAAACAAATGCGTTCAAAACGTCTCTTATAGAAAACCCGACAGATTTCATCAGATATTGCCGAGAGTCACGTCTAGGGGGGTTGGTGGAATTTATAAATTAAGCGTAAACCCACTTCTCCGGGCACCACTACACCAAATGCAAAAAGGGAACCTGAAAACATTAATGAGGCAATCTGCAAACTTTGTCGTCCATTCAAACAATTGACGCCGAATTGCCAATTCCCGCAAAACTGAAAGTGAAAGTATAATACGCACACATTTATTATGGTGCGTTCACACCGCCCCAAACGTCAGCGTCAGTTGCGGCAAGATTACATGTATTTAAAAGCAGAAAAAAAGAGAAAGGGAAACCCCCACCCCCCACGGTGATACCGGTATTACCGGTGTTGTCACACGTCGATTAACCGGTGGGGAAATTTCCTCATCGTCACAACCCTATCGAACATCAGACACCCTCACTCAGGCGACCCAGCTGAGGTTGATCAGGCCTCAGCTTGTGCCCTGGCAGCTCAACCACGGTTTCGCTCTCTTAATCCAGAGCCACTTTCTTCTAGAGGCTTTCTTCGCTGCCTCTGTGCTCCTTTCGCCTGTGATGCCGAGTGCAGTATATGCCCTGCAGAGGGACTGTCCTGCAAAGCCTCTGCACCCTACTTCTACAGGCAAGCAACTTGCCTTCCAGCCTTGTTCATGGCAGTCGCTGACTAAGTCCTGATACTTCCCCTTTTTCTGCTCAAAGGCCTCCTTCCATTCACTCCTCCCATGGCACGGTAAGCTCCAGCATGACAACGTTTCTTGTTGCCTCAGATACCAGGATGACGTCAGGTCTGAGTGAGGTCTTGACTACATGCTGGGGGAACTTGAGCTGCTTGCCCAGGTCTACTGACAGCTGCCAGTCCTATGCAGTTTGGAGAAGCCCTGCTGTTCCTTTCCTTGATCTTGGCTTCTCTCCGGCTCTAATGAAGCTGATGCTTTGCTTCCTGGGTCTGGACTTTTGGTAGATGGAAACAGCACTAGAGATGCTCTCTGCGATAGTCTTGAGCACTTGGTCATGACGCCAGCGGCATCAGCCTTCCCCCAGAGCTTTTGGACAGCAACTCAATACGTGCTCAAGGGTCCCCTTGTTCTTCTCGCAGAGGGGGCATACTGGTGATTCTGCCAAACCCCAGCAGTGCAGGTTGGATGGGCTGGGAAGAACATCATAGACCGCCTGGACCAGGAACTTGATGCGGTGTGGTTCTGCCCACCACAGGTCAGTCCACGAGATCTTCCTCTCCACAACTTGCTCCCATCTAGTCCATGCACCTTGCTGTCTCATCCCCACTGCTCTGCGGGCCCTCTCCTCCTCCACAGCTGCTCTAACTTCCTTCTGAACCAGTTGCCGCCGCTCCTTCCCCCGCGCTTTGTCATAAAGCGGGGCTGCAACAGCTCCTTCCTCTGGCCACAGTTCCCACAAGGACTCCATGGCGCAAACGGGATTCTGCCTGCTCCACTGCCACCTCTGCTCTCCACTTCCTGCCCGTCTTGACTACCACCCCTGCCCCAGAGACTTTTGGGTCTGTTGATTTCCGGAACTGCCGCACCTCTCTTGCACGCAAAACCTTGAACTCCTCCTCGATGGATTTCAGAGGTAGTGTCAGTTTGCAGCTGTTTCCATAGAGTGCGATGTTGCTTAAGCTCCGCGGTAGACCCAACCATCTCCTCAGGTAGCGGCTGACTCTCCTCTCCAGGTCTGTAATGGTGGAGATCGGGAATTCATAGAGAAGCAGGGGCCACAGTATCCTCGGCAGAATCCTGTGCTGGTAGATCCACACCTTGAATTTGTCGGGTAGGCCTGTCTTGTCGACGCTCTTCAGCCATTTCTTCAACTCCTCACAGGTGTTCTTTATTGAAGCTGTGTCCTTGAGGCTGCTGTCAAAGTACCTCACCAGGCTTTTCACAGGCTTCTCAGAGATGGTAGGGATCAGTGTTCCTGAGATCGAGAACCAGAACTTGTCGACCACTCTGCCCTTCTTCAGGACCAGGGATCTTGACTTTGCTGGCTTAAAAGACATCCTGGCCCATCCCAACAGCCTCTCTATCCCACTCAAGATCCATCTGGCTCCAGGCACTGACTCGGTGGTTACTGTCAGGTTGTCCATGAATGCACGGATTGGTGGTTGGCGGATCCCGGACCTAGACTTGGGGCCTCTACACTCTGGTTCAGCAGATTTTACCAACATGTTCATTGCTAGTGCGAACAGGATCACGGAGATGGTGCAGCCTGTGATAATTCCAACCTCCAATCTGTGCCACTCCGATGTTACTGACCCTGCTGAAACTCTCAGACTGAACTCGCTGTAATAATCCAGAATGAGGTCTCTGACTGCGGCTGGACCATGGTGCCTCTCCAGTGTTTCCCACACCAGCTTGTGGGGCATAGAGCCATAGGCATTGGCCAGATCTAACCAGAGCACCACCAGATCTCCCTGTACGCAAACCTTTATTTGGGATGCGATTAATCGTTGACCAGCACTAATAAAAACATAAGAATAAACTTATAATTTTAACTTTTCAAAATTCAGAACTTTAGAAAATTACCACAGATAAAACATTTCTTTAATTTAATAAATATGACACATAAACAAAATACATGGCATAAATCTATTGATCTATCACTGTTTCTGTTAAAGATCTATAAACGTTAACATTTCAGGGATTTTTAAACCTTTTTTTTTTTTTCAAATTAAATGCAAATTCAAAAATGCAATCATTTTTTAAAACGCAATCTCAATTTAATTCCAAATGGCACAACTTGTTTTCATTATTTAAATAAGAGTCAATATCTTGTCCTTAAAAAGCTACAGCTGATCTGTATTCATTTTTGTCAGTGAGCAATGGTTGAAATAATATTTAGCTCATATAACCAATGGTTTTAATAAGATATCTGATATAAATCCAATGCAGAGTTCATCTATTTCCTTAAGATGAAACTGTAATTTCACAATGTGTGATTTGAATTAATTCACAGCCCATATGTTGCATTGCTTAGTATTCAACACGCACACAGCCATATTCTTCTTCATATCAGTGCTGACCACATTGTAGAACGGCTGCTGACTTTCCCAAGGGACGTGTCTATCTGAAGATAACAACTTCATGTAAATGCAGTTATGTCAAAATAGAGGTCAATATGTAACACGAGAATGATTTACAACTCAATGTCACTAGAGGGAATAGTCATCTGAAATTCTCAAGGCTATAGCTCTTGGGAAGACTCACACAGTCTATGCTATAGATGAAGAAGAGGAGTGTTTTTTTCTTTCTTTCTTGATTTACAGTACGTTTTGGTTAGCAAAAATCTGAGGACGAACTGTTTGATGGCCGTCATCATTTTGTTTTTGCCTCAGGGTGTTTCTGAAATAATTTGGCTTCTACATGCTGGATAATTACTGGTAATAGTAGTTTTCTCTTCAGGTTCATAATGTTTTGCACTGGAACACTGCCAAGTCCCAGGTCTTTAATTATAACCTATGTAGTTCCACGGGTTGTTATTAACCTTCGGCAGGGCAAGCATCACTGCCGCAGCGTGTGCATGACTGTAAATGAATACTTCACTATTATTGTCTCCTGCAGTCCATAGTCTGCTTTTGAATAGACACATAAGGGATTTCTTACATTTGTTTATCTTTATTCTTTTCACATGCACTATTCAGCAGAAGTTCAGACATCTGGAATCTGATGTGATTGTATCACACAATCATCGCAGAACACGCTTATTCATTTCAGCGGTGAATGGTCTTTGGAGGCGACTAGGAATGAAATGAAAAAGCATGCTGAGCTCGAAATCCAAATACATCTGTTACTTGATTACTTTAGATTCAGGAGATGGTTTTATTAACAGCAACATACTGTAGAGTGATAGAAAGCCTGGCTCCCTGGAGCAGGCTGAGGGCCACAATGTTAAAATGGAAAAAAAAACAAGCCTTAATGCCTTTGTGTACTCCTTGGACACTTTATTTTAGATACACCTGTTCAACTCCTCGTTAATGCAAATATCTAATCAGCCAATCACATGGCAGCAACTAATGCATTTAGGCATGTAGACATGGTCAAGATGATTTGTTTGAAGTTCAGAACTGGGAAGAAAGGTAATTTAATGACTTGGCTGTTGGTGCCAAACGGTCTGGTCTGCGTATTTCAGAAACTGCAGATATACGGGAACTTTCACACACATCCATCTCTAGGGTTTACAGAGAATGGTCTGAAAAAGAGATAATATCCATTGAGCGGCAGTTCTGTGGGCGAAAATGCTTTGTTGATGCCAGAGGTCAGAGGAGAATGGGCAGACGTGTTTGAGCTGATAGAATGGCAATGGTAACTCAAACTCGTTATAACCGAGGCATGCAGAAGAGCATCTCTGAAGGCAAATCATATCGAACCTTGAAGCAGATAAACTACAGCAGCAGAAGAGCACACCGGGTGCCATGGTGAACATGAAACTGAGGCTGCAATTCACACCAAAATTGGACAATAGAAGATTTTAAAAAAAAAAAGGTTACCTGGTTTAATGGGTCTCGATTTTTGTTGTGACATTTGGATGGTACGGTTATAATTTGGCATAAACAACATGAAAGCATCAATCCATCCTACCTTGTATCAATGGTTCAGACTAGTGGTGGTGCTGTAATGGTGTGGGGGATATTTTCTTGGCACACTTAAAGCCCTATTCAGCAAAAGTAATTTTCACAAAAAGCTTAGAATTATTATGTGGTTAAGGTTTTGACACATGACATCTGGACCAAAATGTATTTATTGTGACCACAAATTAAGAATTTGTTCCCTCGTTTGAGAAAATAGTGGCAACGTTAATTTTACTTAAAACAAAATGTGGTAACAAATTAGTACAGCATAGCCATTAGTTAATAAACTGAGGGAACAAATTAGTAACTTCTATAAACAAATTCTTATGTTTTAGCCACGGTATATATTTTTTCCTGCATGTCTGTCACGGTAAGAGGGAAGGGGTCTGGGTCCAGATGCAGGTAAGAAATATATTTTAATTAAACACAAATAAACAAACAAAACAAAGGCCAACACGGCACAACAAACTGGAGCTAGACTGGAGCAAAGATAACAGAGACAAACCATCAGGAACAGGCAACATGTAGACAATGCAGACTCACCAGGGTAGTGGAAGTGTGGGATTATAAAGACACTGGTGATTGTGAACAGCTGGGGAATGACAGGTGACATAATCAGGACAAGTGAACACTCAGGGAAGTGCAGTGCAGGGAAGGGAAAATAGCGACCCCAGGTGGCTGAGGGAAGACCCACAGCCCCAATCATGACAGTACCCCCTCCCTACGGAACGGCTTCCAGACGTTCCCAAAGTCTGGAGGGAGGAGGAACGGAGGAAGGCAACTCAGGGGGAGGGATGGCGGGCCAGGCCCGTGCAGCGGAGTCTCATGGACCCGACTCGCCACCCTCGGAACGCGAGCCGGCCCCGTCGCCAGAGGAGCGTCAGCGGACGTCGCCGCCCTCGGAACGCGAGCTGGCCTCGCCGCCAGTGGAACGTGCGCGGTCACCGCCGCGTCAGGAACAGAGAGCGTAGTCGCCTCCGCGTCAGAAACAGAGAGCGCGGTCGTCTCCGCGTCAGGAACAGAGAGCGCGGTCGTCTCCGCGTCAGGAACAGAGAGCGCGGTCGTCTCCGCGTCAGGAACAGAGAGCGCGGTCGCTTGCGCGTCAGGAACAGAGACGGCGGTTGCTTCCGCGCCAGGAACAGAGAGCGCAGTCGCCTCCGCGTCAGGAACAGAGAGCGCAGTCGCCTCCGCATCAGGAACAGAGAGCGCAGCTGGCTCTGTGTCAGGAACAGAGAGCGCAGTCGCCTCCGCGTCAGGAACAGAGAGCGTAGTCACCTCCGCGTCCGGAACAGGAAGTGCGGTAAGGGCCGCGTCAGGCACGGAGATAGCGGACACCGCCGCGTCCGGCACGGAGATAGCGGACAACACCGCCGCGTCCGGAACAGAGATGGCGGTCACTTCCGCGTCAGGAACAGAGATGGTGGTTGCCGCCGCGTCAGGAACGGAGATAGTCGCTGCTGCTTCAGGGATCGAGGCAGCGGACGCCACCGCTTTCCCGCGGAAGAGCGCCTCCGCCCCCGCCGCAAAGTAGGGGCGCATCTGTGCAGCCTCGGCCCTACAGGCGTCCATCTGCGCCAAACAGGTGTAGAGGAACTCGAACCTCTTGGCCGACGCCGCCTCGAACGACATCCCCGCCGTGTCGGGAACAGAGCGGGTGGTCGCTGCCCCCAGGCGGGGGAACGCCGCCTCCTCAAAAAAAATATTCCTCCCTGCTGGACCCATTTGTGGAGTCTGCATTCTGTCACGGTAAGAGGGAAGGGGTCTGGGTCCAGATGCAGGTAAGAAATATATTTTAATTAAACACAAATAAACAAACAAAACAAAGGCCAACACGGCACAACAAACTGGAGCTAGACTGGAGCAAAGATAACAGAGACAAACCATCAGGAACAGGCAACATGTAGACAATGCAGACTCACCAGGGTAGTGGAAGTGTGGGATTATAAAGACACTGGTGATTGTGAACAGCTGGGGAATGACAGGTGACATAATCAGGACAAGTGAACACTCAGGGAAGTGCAGTGCAGGGAAGGGAAAACAGCGACCCCAGGTGGCTGAGGGAAGACCCACAGCCCCGATCATGACAATGTCATGTGTGAGGTTCCGTACTGTTTCTCTCAGGTACCCATATGTAATAACACTATTAATAAGTAATATATAGAAACTGATATTTAATAAAATCACAACTCACTTTAAATCAGGGGTGTTTCCCCGAGAAGGGAAGGGAGGCAGTTTCTCCTCAAAATATTGGATGAGGTAAAAAAAATGTAGTAAAAAAAAAAAAAACAACACGAGTATTATAAAATATAGCATTAAAATTAGTATAAATCACGTGTTTTTCTAAAGAAACACTGACCAACAGCGACACCAGCAGGTAAAGTTACAGTGGAAGTCCACGTCTCTTCCCCTGAGCCCATTGAGTTTTAACAGACCCTCTAAAGCATTGGGTGAGTTTGGTGGGGGGTAATAGAGTTAGTGCCTTCATCCCGATATGATTGGATATGACGGCTGTGATTGGTTCATGCCATAAATCCCGCCCTTGTGTTCATGCACATTCAGTCTGAATGAACAATATAATGGCATTAATGGGAAGACTTGTTTAAAAAGTAAGTAAACACACAAAAAAATCACACACTTAACCACTTTGTTACATCAAAATAAGACTTGAAATGGCATTAAAACATGTAATCAGCTTAGTGAAATTTCAAGTATATCTCTGTCTGTGACCAATATTTACAGAGCTTTGATGACTGATGATCTGAAAAATTGTTTTTTTTTAAAAAGGTAACTATTAAAAAGAATAGTTTTTAAATTGTTACTGCCTTGAGTTATTATTTTGGAAAAAATGTAAAATGCTTAAAAACACCAAACTGATGAGATTCATACTTGGCTTTAATAAATAGAATATTGATTACATTGTTAAAGGAAATATAAAATAGTATTTTATGATAGTGTAAGTAATGTTTATTTAACCATGAAAATATGAACGTAAAAAAAAAAAAAAAAACATTAAAACATTCTAAGGTGGTTTGTTGGTCATCCAAGTCAGCCTTATCTGTTGGCTGGTTTTAAAAGGATTTGGGGGACTTTTTAAGGGGACCTATTATGCACCTATTATGCAAGATGTAAAACAAGTATCTGATGTTGCCAGTGTGTGTGATTTAGCTCCAAAACTTTGTTTAAATGCAAATTAACTGGTGCGCCCGACCCCCTTTTCAGAGGAGGGCGAAGCATAAGAGTCAGCAAAAACAAAACAGGACAATCTCACACACTGGAAATGTCAGAAACTCTTAATAGTCCTATTATGCTCTTTTACAAAGTCTTTATTTAGTTTTGGGGGTCCACTAGAACATGCTCTCTGCTTGGTGGTTCGAAAAACACATTATTTTTCACAAAATTTACATTATTACAATAGCTTTCTCCCCAGATCCCCGATTAGTGAGTAAATAATACGCTACAGTAGTGTTAGTCCTATCGTCAGCCTGCGCGATCGCTGATACATGATATTATCATTATTGTGCTAATGATATAATTATTTAATTATTTACATGCCTGAAACCAGCTCCAGCGTACGGTTAGTGAAGGTATCTTCAGCCGTGGTTTCGCATGTGTTTCGACCCGCTATAACGCACACGTCAGCAGCACGGCTCTGACACGACGGCAGGAGCAGTTTGCGGTCACTTGCGTCAATGCTTGCATTTATACCAGCTGCCCTGTGGCTCGCTGAAGCATCCCAGAAGCGGCTGTCCATACTACATTGCTAAATTTAGACTAATCCCCCACCTTGTTCGAATTTCCGTAGGCGGGATTTATTTGACTGATATTCTAATGAGCTTTGTGACATCATAACATCCAGAAAACAATGCTGTGCAGTCCAAACAAGCTGTTCGTTCTTGAAAAGGGATTTAAAAAAAAAAAAAAAAACGAAATACCTCCCTTTGGAGTGGACTTTGAAATTTGTAACTTTGTAGATTTTTTTTATGCCCAAACATACACACCACACACTGACTAAAATTCAAAAAGTGAAAAAGCAAAATAGGACCTTTTTAAAAGTCAGTCATCTGATTGTACTGTGCCTAATAAACGCACATTTTTGAATTACACAGATAGTGAGCATGGTGCGATAAAAACAACAACATAGCTGGTTTCATGGTGCCTTTACTGTCATGACTCTGGGCTGCGGGTTCTCCCTCAGCCTCCTGGGGTCGCTGTTTTCCCTTCCCTGCACTGCACTTCCCTGATTGTTCACCTGTCCTGATTGTCACTTGTGTCTTCCAGCTGTTCACTATTATCACAGTCTTTATAATCCCCACTTTCCCCCCACGCTGGTGAGTCTGCATTGTTTTCTGTGTCTTGAGTTCTGTCAGTATACTCTGTGTTTCTTAGTTCCCTGGCTTATGATCGTGTTCTTGTTTTGTTCTCTTGTATTATTTCTAGTTGTGTTGTGCCGTGTTGGCCTTTTGGTTTTGTTTTGTTTGTTTAATTATATTAAAAATCTTCCCCTGCACTTGGACCCAGACCTCCTTCGTTTACAGTGACAGAATGCAGACTCCACAAATGGGTCCAGCGGGAAGGAATCTTTCTTTTGAGGAGGCGTCGGCTGCTCGTTTTGAGGTCATCTACGCCTACCTGGCCGAGATGGATGTCCTTAATGCTGAGGCGGCGCGAAAGCGCCCCTACTATAGGGCGAGAGCGGAGGCGTTTTTTCGAGAGAGGGCGTCCGCTCAATCTGTTCCGGACGCGGCCGTGACCGTGCTCTCTGTTCCGGAAGCACCTGTGGCCTCGCTCCCAGTTCCTGACGCGGTGGTGACCGCTATCTCTGCGCCTGACGCGTCGGAGACCACGACCTCTGCTCCTGACGCGGAGGCGACCGCGCTCTCTGTTCCTGACGCGGAGGCGACCGCGCTCTCTGTTCCTGACGCGCCGGCGACCGCTGTCTCTGTTCCTGACGCGGCGGCTATCGCCGTCTCTGTTCCTGACGCGGAAGTGACCGCCATCTCTGTTCCTGACGTGGAAATGACCGCTGTCTCTGTTCCTGACGCGGCGGTGACCGCTGTCTCTGTTCCTGACGCAGAAGTAACCGCCATCTCTGTTCTTGACACGGAAGTCACCGCTGTCTCTGTTCCTGACTCGGCGGCGAACGCTATCTCTGTTCCTGACGCGGAAGTGACCGCTGTCTCTGTTCCTGACGCGGCGGCGACCGCCATCTCTGTTCCTGACGCAGAAGTGACCGCCATCTCTGTTCCTGACGCGGAAGTGACCGCTGTCTCTGTTCCTGATGCGGCGGCGATCGCTGTCTCTGTTCCTGACGCGGCGGCGATCGCTGTCTCTGTTCCGGACGCGGCACTGACTGCTTTCTCTGTTCCGGACGTGGCGGTGACCGCGCACGTTCCACTGGCGGCGAGGCCAGCTCGCGTTCCTCTGGCGGCGGCGTCCGCTGACGCTCCTCTGGCGGCGGGGCCAGCTCACGTTCCTCCGTGGCACGGGCCTGGCCCACCATCCCTCCCCCTGTTTCACCAGTCCCCCGTTCCACCTCCCTCCAGACTTGTTTCGGCCTTAGGGAACGTCTGGAAGCCGTTCCGTAGGGGAGGGGTACTGTCATGACTCTGGGCTGCGGGTTCTCCCTCAGCCTCCTGGGGTCGCTGTTTTCCCTTCCCTGCACTGCACTTCCCTGATTGTTCACCTGTCCTGATTGTCACTTGTGTCTTCCAGCTGTTCACTATTATCACAGTCTTTATAATCCCCACTTTCCCCCCACGCTGGTGAGTCTGCATTGTTTTCTGTGTCTTGAGTTCTGTCAGTGTTTCTTAGTTCCCTGGCTTATGATTGTGTTCTTGTTTTGTTCTCTTGTATTATTTCTAGTTGTGTTGTGCCGTGTTGGCCTTTTGGTTTTGTTTTGTTTTGTTTGTTCAATTATATTAAAAATCTTCCCCTGCACTTGGACCCAGACCTCCTTCGTTTACCGTGACATTTACATGCTATTACAAAAAGATTACACAAGTCCCACTTTTTATGAGCTAGACAAATTCAAACGGTCGACTTCACATTTGCTCTCATATGCAATTTTTAACTACCGCATTCCTATTTACGATCAATCTAGTAGCATGTGAAGGCAGCATGACTGAAAACAGGCAGACAATAGTAGCTTTAGCAACATTAGCCGTACTGAAGCTCTTTCAGAAAGGCAATTTGGAAAACAAATGCGCACAAAGTTTTGGTATTGATCCTTAAACATATAGGGAACTTTACCAATTTTTTAGGAGACATTTCCTTAAAAACCTAATTTAACTACAGTGTCCTCAGTGCCTCAGAGTCTATAGAGACTCCTATGTTCGTTGGTGCATCCCAAAACACAACACTTGTAATGCCTCTTTGGCGCTGAGACTGTAAATCTCCAGCGGCTACAGCAAGAAAACAGTAATGGCGGACTGCTGCTTCTCCTTACAATGACGTGTTCGTGGGGAGAAATCTGGAATCATGTGTTCAGAGAGACTGTTTATGATTTATTGTGATTATTTAAAAAAAAATAGTGGGTGGATTTTTACCATTACATGCTGGTTATTTTTTTACACACTGCAGCCACACATTTTTGCATAATAGGTCCCCTTTAAGCTTGCCATCTGGCTGCTCAGCCAAACACCAGTCTGACCAGGCCGAGAAACCATCTTGAACCAGCTAAGACCAGCTAAGGTTTTCTTGCAGCAGAGAAATAAAATGTGTTCTGACTGGCCTGTTGTGTACTAATCTTAACTGTGAATCAATCAGTAAAGTAATAAATGTGTGCTGACCCAATAATCTTCATAAGAGCAAGCTGGGCCAAGTTTAATTCAGTAATCAGCATCACAGCTGCCAATAAGGCACATCTGACTGTAACAGGTACTGAATTGCTATGTAATCAAAAATCATTATTGCTGGTGTTCAAAGATAATTGCAAGTTACTTTAGTCCTTTATGCTGAGAAAACCTGGAGCACTGTTTGGAGGACATTGTGTATGGAAATGGTCCATTTTCACAAAATAATGTAGAGAGGAAAAAATAAAGTTGTACCTACCAGTGACGTTTTAAAGGAGTAGTTCACTTTCAGAACAAAAATTTACAGATAATGTACTCACCCCCTTGTCATCCAAGATGTTCATGTCTTTCTTTCTTCAGTCATAAAGAAATTATGTTTTTTGAGAAAAACATTTCAGGATTTCTCTCCATATAGTGGACTTCTATGGTGCCCCCGAGTTTGAACATCCAAAATGCAGTTTAAATGCAGCTTCAAAGGGCTTTAAAGGGCTCTGTGTATTCCAGTTCATGACAGTTAGGGTATGTCGAAAAACTCCCTTCTCATTTTTGTCCTCCAACTTCGAAATAGTCCTACATCGCTGCAGATATACCGACCCAGTATTTACAAAGTGAACATGCAAAGAAAGTCAAACACCCATTATAAAAAAAGGTAAAACACTGATGTCGGACGATTTTGAAGTTGGAGGAGAAAATGAGATGTGAGTTTTTTTCGACATAGCCTAACTGTCTTGAACCGGAATTTACAGAGTACACACAGAGCATTTGAGGTTAAAAAGTATATAAATTGTATTTTTTTTTTTTTTTTTTAGAAAATAACAGGTTGTTTTGCTAGATAAGACCCTTCTTTCCTCGACTGTGATCGTTTAGAGCTCTTTGAAGCTGCATTTTGGAAGTTCAAACTTGGGGGCACCATAGAAGTCCGTTAAATGGAAAGAAATCCTGAAATGTTTTTCTCAAAAAACATAATTTCCTTACAACTGTAAAAAGAAAGACATGAACATCTTGCATGACAAGGGGTGAGTACATTATCTGTACATTTTTGCTCTGAAAGTGAACTACTCCTTTAAGTCCTTGTTTTAACATACTGTAGTTGTTGATTGACAGGTGAATAGTATTTTACGGTAGTCCAGCATGTATTAGTGTACACTACAAATGCACATGTGTTTTTTATAACCTAGAAATGTGCTTTAAGTATTTGAATCACTAAATTCACACCTGTATTTATTGTAGCACTGATCGTATCACTGACGGATGTTATTGCCAGGTGTAAAGGGGCCTTTGTGTTAGCAATCCAGATGCCTAACCATTAAGCCACCACATGCCATTTGTATTTCAATGGGATCCTGAGCAAACCCCCTCTAGCAAATTGACATGTGCAGCTTTGATTTCCCTCCATTTGTTTGAGGCGTTGTTATAAATGAGAGCTGTTTATTTGTGCTTTCATTTATTTATCATGGGTGGGATGGTTTGAAATACGTGGCAGAGGATCCACTGAGTCCCATTTGATAATGGACTAAGTAGGATTTTTCACTGCTAATGCATTTTTAATGGAAGCAAATTTAAGAATGGGTGGAGAGGTTAGCTAGCAAAGCCTAGCCGGAACCTTTCAAAACTATGGAACAGACACAGTAATGGAGAATCGGTGGTGCTAAATGACAGAAGAGAGTTTGCATAAATGTATGCAAATCATTTTTGCTGTTGTTCAGGCACTTTAGGCTCCACATCCAGTAGAATAATAACCGCGTGTGAATGAAAGAATTAACAGATGTTGTTTTATCACAGATATTACAAATGATGGAACACAAATCTGTGCTTATTATAGAATTATTATTTTATTTATTTATTTTAAACATTTGTTAAAAGGAATTTGTTTACATTATTAGTTAGTGGTTGTACAGGACTATAATGATGTCAATTTGATTGTTCAATCAATTCAGTCCTATTTTCATTTTCATCCTGTAATGCCAGCAATAATTCTGCAAATGTGCCATTTTCCATGCCATTTTAAGGTCTTTGTTATTTATATTCTTCATGCATGTTACTGCTCTTGCTGTGATTTATTCATAAGTTTTTTTTATTGTAATCTTTAATCTTTAATCAAAACATGATTTTTTTTTCTTTGATATGAATAATTTCTCTTTGACTTATGCAAAGCAATGCTGCATTTGAGCCAATCACATTCTTTCCAATGTGCAACACTCACTTTTGACAATCCAATAAACATTTAACAAATACATCCACAATTCCAGAAAAGTTGGGATGTTTTGTGAAAACCTGTAAAATCAAGAATATGTTAATTATTTATTCTTTAATGTTTATTTAATGACTAAAGCACAAAGAAATTCAATGTTTTCACTGTCCAACTTCATTTTATTTTGTAAATATAAACAAATTTTTATTATGATGGCTACAACACACACCAAAAAAGTGGGGACTGAGGCATGTTTACCACTGTGTCACATCAACTTTTCTTTTAATTAATATTTTAATCATCTGGGAATTAAGGATGCTAATTTAGTAAGTTTTCAAGCAAAACATTTGCCCAGTCTTGCTTGATACATGATTTCAGCTGCTCAGCAGTCTATAGTCATTGTTGTCTGATTTTCCTTTTCATGACTGGTCATACATTTTCAATAGAAGACAGATCTGCTGGCCAATCAGTCACATCCATAAGCGTCTGGAATGCTATTGTAGCACATGCAGAATGAGACCTGGTATTGTCTTGATCTAATAACCATGGACAGTACATGTCTCTGCACATTCCCAATATATGCCTCCATGTCAATAGTACCTTCACACATATACAAGTCACCCATGCCGTTTGCACTGATGTATCTGCATACCATGAAAGTCATTTGCTTTTGCACCTGTCACTGATTGAAGTCTGGGTGGTCTCTTTGGTCTTTGGGACTGACAATTTGATGTCTGTTTTCTCCAAAAACAAGCTGAAATGTAGACTCATATGACCACAACACACAGTTTCACTGTCTATTGGTCAATCTAAGAAGAAATCAGGCGCAGAGAACTCACAGGCATCTCTGCCTAGAGCTAATGTATTGATTTTTCCTTGTGTAACAGAGGTTCAAGTTGCATTTCTTGATACAGCGGCAGACTGTGTTAAGTGACAGCAGTTTTCCATAGTACTCTTGAGCCCACGCTGGTATATTTTACACAGCGGCACAACAGTTTCTCATGCAATGACATCTGAGGGCTCAGAGGTCACACAAATTCAACTGAGATGTCTTGCCTTGCCCTACACTTACTGAGATTTCTCTGGATTCCCTGAATCTTTTCACAAAATGATGTTTGGTAGTTGTTGAAAGACCTAAATTCATTGCAGTTTTGCATTCAGAAATGTGTTTTTTTATTTGTCTGACAGGTCTCTCATGAAATTTGTCACAAAGTGGTACTGGCAAAGACAGGATGCTCTGTATAAACTCCTTCATGATCAACTGTTACTAATTCACCGGCTTATAGACTGTTTCAAAACAGTTAAACTTCAATATTCTATAAGCATTTTCATTCATCATTCTGTCTTGTTTTCAGCCAAAATAGCTAAAAATTCTTAAATCAAGAAGGATTTTCTAGACAAATAAAAAATTATTTTCTTGTTTTCAGAAAATTAAGTGTGTTGGGGTAAGAAAATTTGGACTTGTTTTTTTCTGAAAACAACAAGATTACTTGTAAATCAAATCCTTCTTGATTTAAGAATTTTTAGATATTTTGGCTGGAAACAAGACAAAAAATCTAAGTAAGAAAAGCATTTTTTTGCAGTGTATGCCTCTGTCCCAACTTATGTGGAGTGCACTGCAGCCATCAAAATGTAAAATTGTTTATATTCTCAAAATTAACAAAACATTTGAGTCGGTCAGTGAAAATATTGGAACTCTTTTAATTGTACTTGAATGAAGGTTAAACTAATTACATTACATAACTAATTACATTGTCAATGCTGTATTTAAATTACTTTCCTAATTAGTCTGTCTGAATAACGTAATTATTCAAATCTCTAGTTACATCTTAAAATCCCTAAATCTTAAAGCATAGACATTAAAATTTTTATTCTTTCAATTTAAGTCAAACATGAAATAGTTTAGCCTTTTAGTTTTAAAATAATAATAGTAATACTTAAACATTTTAATAACAAATGTAACCTTCTTTGGTTAACAAATAGAATAACAAATAACAAAAACACTTAAGAAAAATTAAACATTGTCACAGTCTGGGCAGGTTGAGGAGTGGAAATGGAGGAGGAGAACCGGAGTAAATGAAATAAATAAAGTTTATTAAACAAAACACTGAGAAAGATTACAAACAAACAAAAACCGAGAGCAAGAAATGAGCACATGTAACGTTATCGACGGACACTGAAACTGAGGAAACAAACAACTTAAATAGGAGTGGCAGGGGGTGTAGCAAATTAACAAGACAGGTGAACAAAATCAAAGCTAATAGGGACAAACCAATGAACACAGAACTACAGGGGGAGACACAGGGAAAAACCAACTGAAGTCCATGTGAGGGGGGAAAACACTAGGAAACACTGACAGTAACGCCCCCCTCCAAAAAGGCGCGTCCCGCGCCATATACTTCTAAAGGGGAGGGAGGGTGGGCGCCCTGGAGGCCGCTAGGCAGGGACATAGGATACAGGGGAGGACTCCAGGGTGGGTCAGGGTGCTTAGGAGGCCATGGCGGATCTGGGGGCTCAGGGGGCCATGGCCGGGTAAACAGTCCAGGAGGCCATGGTGGGTCTGGGGGCTCAGGGGGCCATGGCCGGGTAAACAGTCCAGGTGGCCATGGTGGGTCTGGGGGCTCAGGAGGCCATGGCCGGGTAAACAGTCCAGGTGGCCATGGTGGGTCTGGGAGCTCAGGGGGCCATGGCCGGGTAAACAGTCCAGGTGGCCATGGTGGGTCTGGGAGCTCAGGGGGCCATTGCCGGGTAAACAGTCCAGGTGGCCATGGCAGATCTGGGGACTCAGGAACGGCGGCCATCTTGGCCGGGAACTCAGGCTTGGTGGCCATCTTGGCCCGGGAACTCAGGCTTGGTGGCCATCTTGGCCGGGAACTCAGGAACGGCAGCCATCTTGGCCGGGGACTCAGGCTTGGCAGCCATCTTGGCCGGGAACTCAGGAACGGCGGCCATCTTGGCCGGGAACTCAGGCTTGGTGGCCATCTTGGCTGGGGACTCAGGCTTGGCAGCCATCTTGGCCGGGAACTCAGGAACGGCGGCCATCTTGGCTGGGAACTCAGGAACGGCGGCCATCTTGGCCAGGGATTCAGGCTTGGCGGCCATCTTGGCCGGGAACTCAGGAACGGCGGCCATCTTGGCCGGGAACTCAGGAACGGCGGCCATCTTGACCGGGAACTCAGGAACGGAGGCCATCTTGCGTGCAGACTCTGACATGGCAGCCATCTTGCGAACAGACTCTGACGTGGCAGCCATCTTGCGTGCAGACTCTGGCGTGGCACCCATCTTGCTTGCAGACTCTGGCGTGGCAGCCATCTTGCTTGCAGACTCTGGCGTGGCAGCCATCTTGCTTGCAGAATCTGGCGTGGCAGCCATTTTGTGAGCTGACGCTGACATGGCGGCTGACGGGCTTGAACGCAGAGAGGAAGCCTGAGACACTGGGCTGAGGACCATCGTGGGGCTTAGAACTTGGGGACACGTGGGAGGCAAGGAGGGGGTGAGGTCGCTGGAGTGATATGTGGAGGGATCTGGCTTTTGGTGAGATGGGGTGACTGCATGCTTTCAGATGGGAGGAGGACTACCATCCTCCAACAGTACTTGGAATGAGGAATCACACAAATCGAGAACAAAATTTATGAAATCTGCTACGGGACGGTAGCAATCACCAGGAGTAATCAAATTAAACAAACTATCATCCTTTAGTCCCATCTGGAAACATGCGTTAACCATCTTGTCACTCCATCCCACCAGATGGTAGACGCTCAAAAACTCCTCCACATATTCCTCCAGCGAACGCTCACCTTGCTGGAGGTTCCAAAGTTTGTCCGCAGCCCAGTTCATTTTCTTGTTTGGTCCGTCGATCTGTCACAGTCTGGGCGGGTTGAGGAGTGGAGATGGAGGAGGAGAACAGGAGTAAATGAAATAAATAAAGTTTATTAAACAAAACACTGAGAAAGATTACAAACAAACAAAAACCAGGAGCAAGAAATGAGCACATGTAACGTTATCGACGGACACTGAAACTGAGGAAACAAACAACTTAAATAGGAGTGGCAGGGGGTGTAGCAAATTAACAAGACAGGTAAACAAAATCAAAGCTAATAGGGACAAACCAATGAACACAGAACTACAGGGGGAGACACAGAGAAAAACCAACTGAAGTCCATGTGAGGGGGGAAAACACTAGGTAACACTGACAAACATTACATTTCAGTTTGGCAACATTTTTAGGAAAAGCCCAAGTAGTAAAATTCATACACGTTCACGGAAAAATAACACATTAACTAATGTGCGCAAGCATGAATTAAAGAAATTATCTCATCTGCTGAATAAAGCTGCATCAGATCATTCTGTTCTTCTGAGGTAAATTCAGGCTTATTCCTCACAGCAGATCTTCATTCAGAGATGATAAATATTAAATGAATTTTGCTTACTTTTTTATTTATTTTGTTGTTGTTGTTGTTGTTGTTATCTTTTTTGGTCTAGGTGAGGGTGTTTGCATGCAGGTATGACTGCATATAATGAGCTCAGATACAGAAAAACCTCTACTTTGCTTTAGTTTCATAAGGATTACATAATAAGAATATTTGTTTTCAATTTGAATTTGTTCATTTAAAAGTAGACACCTCAAGCTTTCTATAGACACATTTCTTATCTGTGTGTCAAGTATTCGCTGAGTTTCATTTCAAATTTGTTATATGTAGAAAGTTGTTTACAGTGTTCAAAGTTCACCATGTTGGTTTTGTTTGTTTTACAAAAGTGCAATGTTTTGTTGTTATTCTCAGTGTAGACAAATAAAAGTAGACCCATTGTCAATTCGACTGGTTTTAGTCTTATCTGTATCTGAGTATTTAAGGTTTCTTTGTGAATCAGGAAAACTGCCAGTGAACTTGCCAAAATATAATTCAGAAATAAAGTTATATTAGTAATGTTAATTGTAACTTTCAATTCATGCCAGTGTTGATTATGTAAATGGTGTATTTCTGCCACCTACTGGGCTGGAGTATGCCATGTTTGTTTAGTACACTTTAGTAAAAAAAAAAATGGTGTAGGATTTACTTTGAAACTATTTTCACACAAAAATTTCTAGTAAATTTTAAAAATAATTATTAAGAAACAGGAAGCGACACACTGAATTAAAAGTGCAAAGACTGAAATAGTATTTTCTATTACAATGTAGTCCAGTAATATTGTAAATTATATATATATATATATATATATATATATATATATATATATATATATATATATCTTTTTTTACAGTGTACAGTTGCTTAAATATTTGGTTGTTTTTCACCAAAACCAATCAGAACCATAGGAAAATGTTTAGCAAACCACTTCTTTCTGGATGCTTTTGGTTGTTATAATAACCGTTTAAGCAAGACAAAATACACTGCCACAGATCTAAATTCACCAAACTGAATTTCCATATTGGAAATTTGGAAACATTTCAACTTCAGCTTTTGGACTCTGGCCGTGTTAGTCAAAAGTATCAAGGCTTACATGGGCAATTTTCAATAAAACATCTTCAGGGCCTGTATTTAGGCACTCACCAAATCAATTAATGCACTTTCACTGAATGACTGAAACACCCACAGAGCTGGAAGAAAGAACATACAAAGGCTTGAAAAATAGCCCAGTGTCGCTGAAAATCCAGCTAGGCTTATTCAGAAACTCACGGATCTTTTCTCAGCAGGTGGGTTTCTTTGAGTAGTAGATACGAGGGGACTGGTCCTAATACCACGCTGTGCTGGGAACAGTTTAGTCTCTGCTGGATTTAGATTACAGAATGTTTGACTATAGTCTTTGCCAGCGAGACCGCTGCAGAGCTGAGGAAACACACCTAATAATAATATTACTGTGCGAAAGAACCTGCAAGTACAGTTTTATAATTACAGCCAATGTAAAAGTTTCTTATCACATCCTCCATGACGTCATAAAAGCTGTCAGTCCATTTAATTGCAGACATGTTCTCACTTGTTAAAGCCTGCGGATTTGAAGGACACATCAAAACTAATGAGTGATTTGTTCCCCAAGGCATTTGCTGTATTAGAGAGATCAAAAACTCAGTGTAACTTTAAGTAGCAGCAGCAAATTTGTATGTTTACCACGCTTACAGGAATAGTTTACTCCAAAATGAAAATTCCAAGCTTGTATGACTATTTTCTCAAAAAGAAGAGTACATTCTTGTAAAATGTACTCCTGCTATTTTTAATGTAATTACCACAAATGGGGACCCAATAGTGTAAATAGCATAAAAGCAGAAAGCAAGTATCATAAAAGTATAATATGTCAAAATTAGTCTGTATCTCCAGACACACCAAACTGATGTCAAAGAAACAAACTTCGGTGTTGCCTCACGTTGCATGCATCTAGACCAAAATTTTGCACTTGAACATGCTGCAAAGACTACAGTCAGTGGCCAACTAGCAAATGTGTGAGGAAATAACTCTCCATACCAACAGGTGGCAGTAGTCTATATTTGTCATTCAAAAGGGGAAAAGCTAGGATTTCAGATGCCACTTTCTCACCAGTCTCACTCAATCCAAAAGATGTTTCACGAGTTCCCTCTTACAGATAATAAACTAAGTGAAAGGTTAAGCATATTTGTTGTTTGTCTTTTTGTAGCTGGCCAGGCTGAATATCCAGAGTAAAAACATTAGGCTCTGCTGCGTTCAACAGGCTCAATTGGCTGAAAAGCCACTAACAGGGGTTCAACTAGTGCAGAACACAATGTCAGCCCGCTAGGTCTGGTTAGTTCCTGAAAAATGTACCATCAGTACAACCTGTCCTTTTCACAATTCTAAGAAAAGTAGCCAATTTGTGAATGACTCATTCTACTGAGTCAGATCTTATCAAAAAATAATTTGATTCAGTTCACAAAACTAATTTGAATGATTCATTCACACTTTCTTTCTGGAAATTTGCATCAAGAGGCCAGATGACAAGATCATTTTTGAATAATGATGTACATTTTGACCGATTCCTCACATAAAACTTGCCCATAACTTGAAACTTATATATAAGATTCAAGTTGTATGGATGATATTTTTATGGTGCAATTGGATGCTATTTGAAGCTTCAAAGCTTAATTATTTTCTTTTGTGTTCCATAGAAGACAATAGGTCAAACACGTTTGGAACGAGTAATGGTGATTAAAGAGGTTTCACATCTGGCTCATTTGGAGCATTTGGAACATGGTCATTTCTCCCTTAGTTTGGCTCATTTAGGAAAACGATCAATCTGAGATTGTCTAGCCAAGGTGGTTTCAGCCCAAATCAAAGAGAAATCCGGAGCAGTTTGGTTGTGGCAAAAAAAGCACCACAATCCTGCAGACAAAACAAACCAAGTTGTATCATAATTCATAATGGCAAATGTGTTATGTAAAAGCAGCAGTGTCTAATTCTGTTGGCGATTACATTAGTACTCAGTTGAGTGCCTCTTCATCTTAAAATGTCATCTAATTGCTCTTCTTCAAAACAGGTGCATTGCAATAATGCTATAACCCCAACAAAGCATTGATTCCCACTCTAGCTATAAAATTATATATAGAAATATAAATTGGCTACACTTACATAAATGGTTACATTTATGTAAGTGTTTGTGTAACTTCAGCTACAGATAAATCCACAATAAGCCTGTGGAGCTAACATGTCAATTCATCTTGATGGATGATGCTCAATGGGAGGACAGTTTTGCTCACATGGGACTTTCATGAGCACACCTTGATAGCACATGAACATCACTGAGACGTCTATTTGATGTCTGCTTTTACATCTGCAGGATGTGTTTGCTCATCTGCAATGCATCTATAAGACATTTCCTATCAGATGTCAAATATACATTTATTAGATGACTTTAAGATGTTTATAATTTAGAATGTATGTAAAACTGTCAGATGTTTGTACACAGCAGATGCTTTCTGGACATCTTGCAGACATACGTGTGCTATCTGAGCATTTTTGTATGCTTTAAAATGTTACCCTGTGAAACTCCAAACCTGTATGAGTTTCGTTTTACTGTTGATTCTGTTGCCGCTGGTTGTTTTTAATGTCAGCGGGTTGAAGAGACCCCAATAATGTTATATTTAGCCCATGGAATGCGAATTTTACCAGGGGAACCCTGTCAAATAACATGCATTTTACAACCCAGGCTCATTGAAAATACATGGCTTTATATACATTTCTGCAGCACTATAATTACATACCTTAATGCAGTTTGTGGCAGTTTCAAAGATAAATGTCCAGAGAGTGGCACTAAAGCACGTCCAATATGTGACCGTGGAGCATTTTTATTATGTTGGTACAGGCATGTATTGCTGCTTGTGGTACGTATTGCTTAAAATTCAAAATTCAAATATTGGGATAGTGTCGCTAAAGGTTAATGTTTCTTCAAAACCAAACCCAACCCTAAACCTAACCAATGGGTTAACAAAGGCAAAAGTGCTATAAAAATGCATTTGTTGATGCAGTTGTTCTACTTCCTTATGCGGATTTGAGCTGTTTTGTCAAGTTTTGTTGTAGTTTCACAGTTCGTTAAGGAGCTCTTTATAACTCGAATGGAATGCCGTATCATGTGTGCGACCGAGTACACCTACTAAATTCAGTCATTCAGGTTTTTGCTGAGGAGCCGGACGAGCCGGCGTCAGCACGACGCTAGGGTCGTGGCAGGGGATGTAATGTCTCCTTTCCCTCCTTCAGGGAACGAGGGTTACCTTCGTAACCTAGACGTTTCCCTTCAGTCGTTTCACTACGACGTTACATATGGGAACAGACCCTATGGAACAGGCTACGACCCTGACGCCGTGTTACGCACAACTCCACGTGCTGACAGGCGGACGTGTCAGCAGATGAAATTGTAACGTAATCTTCCCAACGACCTAAGGGCCAATAGAGGGGGCCCTACAGGGATGCCAGTTGTACTGAAGCAGGGGTTGGGGGGGTGGAGCACATGAATTCTTAACATGTGGAAAATTAGAATAATTCAATATATCCATAAAGTTTCTTAGGGATACACGAGGGAAACAGCAGTCTTCTCCGCTGGAATATTGAAAAATATAGCCACAACCTGCGGGGCGAAGGAGACCCAGGCAGGATCACAGTCAGGGTCTACTCCGCATCTAGGCCTGACTGCGGGGCACGGAGGACCCAGGGTTCGCCGGAGGGAACATTCTTGGAAATGGCGCACGGATCCACGTGGGAATGGCGCAGCAAGCCGACACCAGCCGTCCGCCCGCTCACCTGAAGTCTTTATGTTAAGACACGGGAGGATACGGCCTCTACGTGGAGGTTGTAGAACCTAGCGAACGTATTAGGTGTCGCGCAGCCCGCAGCTCTACAGATGTCTGCTAGTGAGGCACCATGAGCCAACGCATAGGATGAGGCAACACTCCTAGTGGAGTGGGCATGAACACCTAAGGGGCATGGCTCTCCCTGATATAAGTAAGACAGGGAGATGGCTTCTACCACTGAATAGGCCAACCTCTGTTTGGAGACAGCATTCCCTTTCTGCTGACCTCTGAAGCAGACAAAGAGCTGCTCAGTGCGTCTGAAGTGTCTACGTATATACGCAGAGCACGAACAGGGCACAGCAGAGCAGAAGCTGGGTCTGCCTCCTCCGGGGGCAGAGCTTGCAGGTTCACCACCTGATCGCGGAAGGGCGTGGTGGGAACCTTGGGCACATAACCGGGCCAGGGTCTCAGGATGACGTGAGAATCTCTGGGCCCGAACTCAAGTTTCGTTGACAGAGAAGGCTTGTAGGTCCCCTACCCTCTTGATGGAGGCCAGTGCAGTCAGGAGCGCTGTCTTAAGTGACAGGAATTTCAGCTCAACTGACACAAGTGGCTCAAATGGGGCCTCCCGTAGGCCGCGGAGGGCGACAGAGAGATCCCAAGAGGGTACGAGGTGCGGTCTGGGATGGTTAATTCTCCTTGCACCTCGCAGGAACCTCACAATGAGTTCGTGCTTACCCAGGGATGTTCCATCTACTGCATCGTGATACGCTGCAATGGCAGCAACGTACACTTTGAGAGTCGAAGGGGACAGCCTGCGCTCCAACTTCTCTTGCAGGAAGGAAAGCACTACTGCAATCGTGCATCTCTGTGGATCCTCTCCTCGAGAGGAACACCAGTCAACGAACAGACCCCACCTCAGTGCGTAAGCCTGCCTCGTAGAGGGGGCTTGAGACTGAGTGATGGTATTTATCACAGCCTGGGAAAGGCCGGCGAGGTCTGACGCGTCCCGTCCAGCAGCCAGACATGCAGGTTCCATAGGTCGGGGCGCGGGTGCCAAATTGTGCCCATCCCCTGAGAAAGAAGGTCTTTCCTCAAGGGGATCTGCCAGGGAGGGGCTGCCGCGAGGGAAATGAGTTCTGGGAACCAGGTCCGGGTGGGCCAATGTGGCGCAACCAACAAGACCTTCTCCTCGTCCTCCCTGATCTTGCACAGGGTCTGCACAAGGAGGCTCAATGGGGGAAAGGCGTACTTGAGCCCAGGAGGCCAGCTGTGTGCCAGCACGTCTCTGCCAAGGGAAGTATCTGAGCCTGGCCGAAATGACTCCAAATCAGCTGGACTGTTTCGGGGTGGAGTCGCCATTCTCCAGGGTGGGTGGACTGCTGTGAGAGCTGATCTGCTGCACGGTTGAGTTCTCCTGGAATGTGAACGGCATGTAGCGAATTTAGCCACGTTTGACTCCAAAGGAGCAGACGGCGGGCGAGTTGTGACATGCGAGGAGAGCGGAGGCCGCCCTGGCGATTGATATACACCACAGTCGCAGTGCTGTCGGTACAGACAAGCACGTGCTTCTGACGCAGCATCGATCGGAAGCGATGAAGGGCCAGAAGCACAGCCAACAACTCGAGGCAATTTATGTGCCACTGCAGTCAAGGTCCCGTCCAGGAGCCCGAGACTGCTTGCCCGTTGCATGCAGCACCCCAACCCGTGGTGGAGGCATCTGTGTAAACCACGACATGCCTGGACACCTCTCCCAAGGGCACTCCAGCCCGAAGGAAGGCAGGGTCTGACCACGGGCTGAATAGGTGGCGACACTGCGGGGAAACGCCAATCTGGAGTGTGCCACGGTGCCATGCCCGTCTCAGAACTCGGTCGTGTAACCAGCGCTGAAGCGGTCTCATATGAAGCAAGCCCAGCGGCGTAACCGCGGCCGCAGCTGCCATATGCCCCAGGAGCCTCTGAAATGTCTTGAGAGGGACCGCTGTCTTGTGTCTGAATAAGTCCAGACACTTCAAGCACTGACTGCGCGCGCTCATTTGTGAGGCGGGCTGACATATTGACAGAGTCCAGCTCCACACCGAGAAAAGAGATTCTCTGCACTGGGGAGAGTTTGCTCTTCTCTCGGTTGACCTGAAGGCCCAGATGGCTGAGGTGCTGAAGCACCAGGTCCCTCTGTTCGCACAACAGATCTCGCGAGTGAGCTATGAGAAGCCAGTCGTCGAGGTAGTTGAGGATGCGAAAGCCCGACTGCCAAAGAGGGGTCAGGGCTGCCTCCGCGACTTTGGTGAAGACGCAGGGAGAGAGGGACAGGCCAAATGGAAGTACTTTGTACTGATACGCTCGACCTTCGAAGGCAAACCATAGAAAGGGTCTGTGACGAGGAAAGATCGAGACGTGAAAGTATGCGTCCTTCAGGTCGATGGCTGCAAACCAATCCTGGGGACGAATGCAGGTTAGCATGCGTTTCGTCGTGAGCATCTTGAACGGCAGCCTGAGGAGGGAGCTCTAAGATCCAGGATGGGTCTTAACCTACCGCTCTTTTTGGGCACGATGAAGTAGGGACTGTAGAACCCTGACCTCATCTCGGCTGGAGGGACTGGCTTGATTGCATCCTTCGCCAGTAGGACTGCAACCTCCGCATGCAGGACAGCGGCATGCGTGTCTGGATGGACAGAAGTGAAAAGAACGCCTCTGTACCTGGGTGGACGCCTGCCGAACTGAATCACATAGCCGAGACGTACCGTCCGAATCAACCACCGTGAGGGGCTGGGAAGCTGAAGCCAGGCTTCCAGCCGGTTCGCCAGCGGTATCAAGGGAGCGTTGACCGATGTGACCACGGTGGGGCAGCCTGGGGCAGTCAGGGAAGGGGACTGACCCCAGAAAATGAAGGGTTCTGGGGGAGAGTCTGACTGCAAGAAGCAGTGCTTACCTTCTTCCCCGGAGTGTAAGTGCTGCTCGAAAGGGGAACTCGGGCCCGAGGCCCCAGAGGTGAGAGGCTGCAATATATTTAGTAGCTTATTAGTGGTGACTACTGTATGTTAAGTCGATGTACATATGGTATAAATATTAAAAACAGTAATGGTGTAATCAAAAACAGATGATGAACACTAATAGAATGATTATGTGTTGCAATCAAACTTGAAGAAAAATTGTGTGGTGCTGTATGTTGTTTCAAGGCTGGCATCATCGGCGGTCCTCTGAGGGGTTGGCATCATCTCTTCTTCTGAATCCAGACTGAATCTTGTGTAATTCCTAGTTACCACAGGATGGAAATCCCGTGGCAGAAACAGAGAAACAAATAGAGAAATAATTAGCGTAGCTGCTGTCCCAACCAAGCAAAAATTATGTGTTTTGCCCAAGCTGAAGAATGTTGATGTGCATTTGATCAGATGTAGCTGAAGAACAAGGTTATGAGATACATTATGTGAATGCTTGGCTAAAGAGATGAGTCTTTAATCTAGATTTAAACATACAGAGTGTGTCTGATCCACAAACGTTATCAGGAAGGCTATTCCAGAGTTTGGGAGCCAAATGTGAAAAGGCTCTCCCTCATTTAGTGGACTTTGCTATCCTAGGTACTACTAAAAGTCGAGAATTTTGCGACCTTAGGGAGCGTGATGGATTGTAGCGTGGTAGGAGACTAGTTAGGTATGCAGGAGCTAAACCATTAAGGGCCTTATAGGTAAGAAGTAATATTTTGTAAGTGATACGTAACCTAATAGGTAGCCAGTGTAGAGACTGTAAAATTGGGGAAATATGATCATATTTTCTTGATCTGGTAAGGACTCTAGCAGCTGCATTTTGGACTACCTGTAGCTTATTTATTGAAGAAGCAGGACAACCACCTAGTAGTGCATTACAATAGTCCAGTCTAGAAGTCATGAATGCATGAACTAACTTTTCTGCATCAGAAACAGGTAACATGTTCCGTAGCTTAGCAATGTTTCTAAGATGGAAGAATGCTGTTTTTGTAACATGAGAAATATGATTTTCAAAAGACAGGTTGCTGTCTAATATAACACCCAGATTTTTGACTGTACAGGAAATAACAGTACATCCGTCTAGTTGCAAATTGCAGTTTAAGAGATTCTGTGTACTGTTTTTTGGTCCAATAAGTAATATCTCTGTCTTATCTGAATTTAATTGTAGAAAATTATTGGTCATCCAGTCTTTCACATTTTTAACACACTCTGTTAACTTTGCTAAGTTAGAAGTTTCATCTGGTCTTGTTGAAATATATAGTTGAGTATCATCAGCAAAACAATGGAAACTAATCCCATATTTCCTAATAATATTACCAAGGGGTAACATGTAAATTGAAAATAGCAGAGGACCTAGGACAGATCCTTGTGGCACTCCATACTTTACTGGTGACAGCTGCGATGACTCCCCATTTAAATAAACAAAGTGATAGTGATCGGACAGGTATGATCTGAACCATCTTAAAGCCTGCCCTTGAATACCTGTGTAGTTTTGTAATCGATCTATGAGTATGTCATGATCTATAGTGTCAAACACAGCACTAAGATCAAGTAAAACTAGCAATGAGACGCAGCCTTGACCTAACGCAAGTAGCAAGTCATTTGTGATTTTTACAAGTGCAGTTTCTGTGCTATGGTGGGGCCTGAAACCTGACTGAAATTCTTCAAATGGATTATTATTTTGCAAGAAGGAGCACAATTGAGCAGACACAACTTTTTCTAAAATTTTAGACATAAATGGAAGATTAGAAATGGGTCTGTAATTTGCCAATTCACTAGGGTCTAGCTGTGGTTTCTTAATAAGAGGTTTAATAACCGCCAGTTTGAATGGCTTTGGGATGTGACCTAGAGATAACGACGAGTTTACAATATTAAGGAGCGGTAATTCTGCTACAGATAATAACTCTTTTAGTAATATAGTGGGTACAGGATCTAATAGGCATGTTGTTGGTTTAGATGTGGTGATAAGTTTATTTAATTCTTTCTGTTCTATAGTTGTAAAGCACTACAGTTTTTCTTTGGGTGTAATGAATAATGCTGAAGTATCAGTTGCTGTAGTATCTATATTTGTTATTGTATTTCTGATGTTGTCTATTTTATCAGTAAAGAAATTTATAAAGTCGTTACTATTGAACTGTGCAGGAATATTTAGGTCAGGTGGCGTTTGGTTATTTGTTAATCTAGCCACTGTGCTAAATAAAAACCTTGGATTGTTTTTTTTTTTTTTTTTTCTATGAGTTGGTGGATGTACTCGGCTCTAGCAGCTTTTAAAGCCTGTCTATAGCTGGACATACTGTTTTTCCACGCAATTCTAAAAACTTCCAAGTTAGTTTTTCTCCATTTACGCTCAAGATTACGAGTTTCTTTTTTGAGAGAATGGGTATTACTGTTGTACCATGGCACAGTACGTTTTTCTCTAACCTTTTTTAGCTTGATGGGGGCAACAGCTTCTAATGTATTAGAGAAGATAGTGCCCATGTTACTAGTCATTTTGTCTAGTTCATGTGTATTTATGGGTACACAGAGCAGTTGAGATAAATCAGGCAGGTTATTTGTGAACCTATCTTTGGTAGCAGGAATAGTTCTGCCCAGACGATAGCGCGGAGCTATATAGTTAACATCAGTAATACGCATCATGCACGATACAAGGAAATGATCAGTAACATCATCGCTTTGAGGTACGATATCTATATCAGTAAGATCAAGTCTGTGCGATATAATTAGATCTAATGTATGATTAAAACGATGAGTGGGTCCGGTGACATTTTGCTTGACTCCAAAAGAGTTTATCAGGTCAGTAAACGCAAGTCCTAACGCATCATTTGTATTATCAACCTGAATGTTAAAATACCCAGCAATTAATGCTTTATCAAAATTAACCAATAGGTCTGAGAGGAAATCTGCAAATTCTTTTAGGAAATCTGTATACGGTCCTGGCGGTCTATACACAGAAGCCAGAGCAAGAGATAGGAGAGATTTCTTTTGCATATCTGACAGAGTAACATTAAGTAGAAGTACTTCAAATTAATTAAACCTGTACCCTGTTTTCTGAGTAACATAGAAAATATCACTATATATTGTTGCAACGCCACCGCCACGACCAATCTGACGGGGCTCATGCTTATAACAATAGTTTGGTGGAGTAGACTCATTCAGACCAATATAGTCGTTTGGTTTTAGCCAAGTTTCAGTTAAGCAGAGTACATCAAAGCTATTATCTGTGATCATTTCATTTACAATAAGTGCTTTGGGTGCGAGTGATCTAATGTTTAGGAGCCCAAGCTTTAAAAATTGTTTTTGTTCATTTATTGTACATTTTTCTGGTTTAATCACGATTAGATTTTTTCTAGATCCTGCATTAAATTTTTGTTTTGACCTCACTATTCGAGGAACAGACACAGTCTAAATAGATTGGACAGCACCAATACTATCGTTTAAATGTGCAGAACAAAAGCCATCATCGCAACTATTTGAAGAATTGCTTACTAGTCAAATGGAGCGCAGCGTCCTGGAGATGTTGTCCGACAGGACTTCTGCTCCGACTCTGCTGGGGTGCAGGCCATCAGCGCGGAAAAGCCTAGGACGCTCCCAGAAAAGATTCCAATTATTAACAAAGAGCAGTTTCTGTTCTTTACACCATGACAACAACCATTCATTTAGAGCAAAAAGTCTACTGAACCTTTCGTGTCCACGTCGATACGTGGGAAGCGGTCCTGACACGATGATCTTCGTCGCGGGCGATGTGCTGCGTACCGTCTCGATCAGGCTCCCGAAATCCCTCTTCAAGACCTCTGTCTGCCGCAGCCTGACGTCGTTCACCCCCGCGTGTAGGACAATCGCGCCGACTCTCGGGGAGCGAAGCGGTTCCGGGTGGAGATCTTGAAGACCGGAGGCGGCGGAGGGGGAGAGGTCCTCGCTCTTCCGATGCTGCTGTACCCAGGGTCCGTGGAGTCCCGGCACCGGAGTGAACGACATCTGGGAGGATCGCGTCCTGGGTGCGCTGGACCTGTGCAGAGAAGCACACGGAGTAGAGGTGATGAGTTTGTTAGTATTGCGCTGTATACTTACCCGGGCAGATTCGAGTGCAGCCTTCCTCTCCTGCAACTCGATCTGCCATGTCAGCAACCCCTGGATCTGCTTCTCCACTACTTCCAGCTTGACCTGCACCGAGTGCAGGTCAAACGTGCCTTCACCTGCACTCAAAAGTAGATTTAAATTCACCATTAAAGCAAGTAACAGTGAGTAAACAGTTGAAATTGTGTGAATAGAGAATAAACAATGTATTCAAGATTAGCCGCAACCACGCTGGCAACGCTAAACGGGCTATAAGCTAACTTAGTAGCAGACTCGGGAAAGCGAATATAAAGAATGCTGGAAGCCAAACAGTTGCTGCTAGAAGTTCACTTCCAGGACAAAAATTTACGGATAATTCACTCACACCTTGTCATCCAAGATGTTCATGTCTTTCTTACTTCTATCGTAAAGAAATTGATTTTTAAGAAAAACATTTCAGGATTTCTGTCCATATAATGGACTTCTATGGTGCCCCCAAGTTTGAACTTCCAAAATGCATTTTAAATGCAGCTTCAAAGGGCTCTAAACAATCCCAGCCGAGGAAGAAGGGTCTTATCTAGCGAAATGATTGGTTATTTTCTTAAATTGACAATTTATATACTCATTTAAAATGCAGGTCTTGTCTAGTTCTGTGTATTCCGGTTCAAGGCATATTGAAAACTTCCCATATACTCCAACTTCCACTTGTTTGAAATAAACGTGCAAGAAGATCAAATGCCCTTTACAAAAAAAAGGTAAAACAACGATGTAAGAAAATTTTGAAGTTGAAAAAGAAAATGAGATGGGAGTTTTTCAACCTACCCTAACTGCCTTGAACCGGAATACACAGAGCTGACGCAGAGCTAGACAAGACAAGTATTTGAGGTTGAAAAGTATATAAATTGTCCATTTTGTTTAGAAAATAACAGATTGTTTTGCTAGATAAGACCCTAGATCCCTTTGAAGCTGCATTTTGGAAGTTCAAACTCGGGAGCATCATAGAAGTCCACTAAATGGACAGAAATCCTAAAATGTTTTTTCTAAAAAAAAAAAACATAATTTCTGTATGACTGAAGAAAGAAAGACTTGTATATCTTGGATGGCAAGGGGATGAGTAAATTATCTGTAATTTTGTGCTCTGGAAGTGAACTTCTTTATTTTATTTTATTTTTTTCATAATATGAAAATTGTTGGTTACACTGCAAAAAAATGCTTTGTCTTATTTACATTTTTGTCTTGTTTTCAGCCAAAATATCTAAAAATTCTTAAATCAAGAAGGAAATCAAGTAAAACTTATTTTCTTGTTTTCAGAAAAAAACAAGTCAAAATGAGGTAAGTTTTTGCTTAGACCAAACAAAATAATCTGCCAATGTAAGAAAAAAAAAAAATCTAAGTAAGAAAAGCATTTTATGCAGTGTACCAACATTCTTCCAAACATCTTTATTTGTATTCAACAGCAAACTACCTACAGGTCTGAAAATGGCCTTAATGATAGCAGAATATTAATTTTCTAAGTACACCCATTTTTTCTTGAAATTCTGACAGTAATGACACAAGATTATTTTGAAATATTTCAGCGTAATCGTTGTAGGTCTCACCACCCAACTACTTCTGAAAAAAGCTGAAGCAAATCATTTAAACCTTGCACAGATAATTACCTAGGTGTCATAATGATGCAGAATGACTTGTACATTTCCTGTGTAGAGTGAGAGTGACAGAATGGGGAACGCTGGAAAACAAATCATCTTTGCTTCTTTATCATGCAGCCCCATCGCTCAGGTGAAGCGATAAAAACCTCACTCTCTCATTCTCCATAAAACTCCCTTCAATGGGTTGGCCCAGAGCCTGCCGTTAAATCAGGCAAACAGAACCGTGCTTTATCACTGAAAACTCCAGAATAATACTGTGCCAAGACCTGGAAAAGAGAACAAATTTAACAAAAGAACCAGTTCTTTAATATTTAAAGCTCAAGTGTGACGTTTATAGTTGGTTGTATCAACAAAACATTTTAGATAATAGTTTTTAAAAAGATTTTCCAAACACTTACCTCAACTTCCATTGGTAAAAGTCCCACCTCCAAATTCAAACCATTGGTTAAGCCAGCAGTCTCTGTTGTCTTTGCACAAGATGCCTTTAGACACCAATATAACGCACTTCAGCTTGGAAAGAAATATCTAAATAATAGATTAATGAATTTCTGTAATAGGTAAGTAGAACATACAAGACAAGGTTCTGGCTGATTGAAAAGACTGCTTCTCATTACTGAAAGTCCAAATTCATCCGAATTATTGCAGCAGAAAACTAACAAACATGCAATCATGGTCTATTGTCATAACTTACAATGATAAATGATTAGCAATGAAACCCTTTTGGTTACTACCTTTTGTTCAAGGCCCGTTTCCTGTTGATTAATCATTACTTATTACACAGAGAGAGAGAGAGAGAGAGAGAGAGAGAGAGAGAGAGAGAGAGAGAGAGAGAGAGAGAAAGAAAAAAAGAAAAGTCTGAAAGCTCTCATGAAAACAGCTTTGCCAGAAGCACTGAATAACTTCTGTGTAACTGTCATTTTAGACTGTGAAATGGGGCCCCAGAAAAAAGAAACTTTAAGATGAATCAAGACAGATCTTTCATTTAAAGGGAAGAGAAAAGCAAGTGGTGTGCTGTCAAATGAATTAGAAAATTTGACAACAAGAACAAAGGTAAAAGCAGCGAGCTTCCCCCAGGGGTCGGCACACATCAGTTCTCTGTGTCGCTCTCTGGTGTTCTAGTGCAGGTGCTCCATAGGCAGACTGCCAACGGTACTTCAGTCAACTGAGATGCATTAATGATGGAGTTACACTCGATGCACTCCTTTGAATGATTCGGACAGATATGAAAAAAAGATAAAAAAATGAAAAAGAGATAAAAAGCTGGTAAATTTCTTAGAGTGTGGTCGCATTTACCTTTGTATGGAGAAATACAGCAAGCGAGGTGCAGTCATTCGCTAAAGAAATCTTGGCAACCACATTCTTTTGGATGATTCGGACAGATCTGAAAAAAGATAATAATACACATTTCTTAGCACTCATAGAGTGAGATTCCATTTACCTTTATATAGGAAAGTACCACAAGTAAAGTGCAGGCATTTTACAGTCATTTAGAGTGTGATCGCATTTACCTTTATGTGGTGAAGTGTCGACATCACATCAGATTCAAGCATGTTCAACACTCAGTAATTTGATTCATATGCCAAAAAAGTTGCTTAGATGGAAAGCGACCTCAGAGTATTCAGTGCTACACTATTAATAATTTACAATTTGCAATGGCCTTTCGTTAATGTTACTGCACCTTTATAGTAAACAATCCAACAAATAATCATTGTGCTTATGAGCATTTTGGCATTAGTTCCAAATAAATCATACATTTGGGTACTTTAACATAACTTTCAGCCAGCCAGTAAATTTACCCAGCTTTAATGTTGTCTCATTACAGTCCTCTAAGGGTCTGTTAAATAGCAGACTAATATATGTATATTTAAGCAATAGTACAGGAGCAAAAGTGCTGTATTCATGAATATCAGTATGTAAGACCTTGGTAATGAAAGGTGTTTTGATATTCAGAAAACCAATATGATTTTGAGTGTGACATTGCTTTTATGAAAAAGTTTGATAAACAAGAAGGTTTACCCCTTGTGCATTGTTCACAATCACTACCCTCTCGTTATTTTTTTTTGCATAAATCTGTTAATCAACCTCAGTCCTGATCAAAACTACCAAATCTTTTGAAAAAATTCAGGATTTTGACTCTTTAATTGCCGAGTTCCTAAATGATGTCACTGTTTTGGGGAAAAAACACACACAAAATGGCTTATTTTCAATATAAAAGGTAATTGTGGCCTGGATTTTTTTTTACCTTTTTAACAGTCTTGGACATGTGAAAGATTAGTAAGAACATTGGCTTTCATGCATAGTTTTTTTTTTTTTTTACGCAGCATCAGATTTTCATTTTTTCTCCCTCATTTATTGTTCGTGGCTGTTTTTGCCCCATTGACTTCCATTATAACCACATTTTTTGATTGCAAAGCCATGACACCATATAATGCTGAATTCTTGATTGTTTGTGGTTTTCCCTGTTGGGAAGAGGTAAAATTAGTAAATTTTACTGTTGATTATCAGTTGGCCCCATTAACCCTTTAGATAGGCCTTTGCAAAAAAAAGCTTAGTTTTACATAGAGTTCTATGGAGTATAACGGCATATTATAGTGTGCGTGTGTGTATGCGTGTGTGAGTGTGTGTGTGAGTGTGTGAAAGTGTGTGAGAGTGTGTGTGAGTGTCTGTGAGTGTGAGAGAGACCTCTGTGCACCTTGATACATCTCAGAAAATCAAAATAAGCACATCAGCTCTCAGAACTATATGGTAAACAAATTCATAAATATACTTACTTTGATTTTGTTTACTCCATGTCGTTCTGAGAGCTGAGGTGCTTATTTTGATTTTCTCAGACGTATCAAGGTGCACAAAGGTCTCTCTCACACTTTCACTCACTTTCACACACTCTCACACACTCAGACACGCATACACACACGCACACTATAATATGCTGTTATACTCAATAGAAGTCTATGTAAAACTAAGCTTTTTTTTTTTGCAAAGGCCTATCTAAACAGTTAATGGGGCCAACTGATAATAAACAGTAAAATTTACTAATTTTGCCCCTTCCCAACAGGGAAAACCACAAACAATCAAATATTCAGTGTTATATGGTGTCATGGCTTTGCAATCAAAAAAATGTGGTTATAATGGAAGTCAATGGGGCAAAAATGGCCACGAACAATAAATGAGGAAGAAAAAATGAAAATCTAATGCTGCGCCAAAGCTAACAATGCATGAAAGCCAATCTTCTTACTAATCTTTCACATGTCCAAGACTGTTAAAAAGGTAAAAAAAAAAATCCAAGCCACAATTACCTTTTATATTGAAAATAAGTCATTTTGTGTGTTTTTTTTTTTTTTTTCCCAAAACAGTGACATCATTTAGGAACTCGGCAATTAAAGAGTCAAAATCCTGAATTTTTTCAAAAGATTTGGTAGTTTTGATCAGGACTGAGGTTGATTAACAGATTTATGCAAAAAAATGAAAAAAAAAAAAAAAATTATCTGATACATTTTTACAGCAGTTTAATTTAGTGGATGTTTTCATCCACGAACATAACGAGAGGGTAGTAAATTTGCCCAGAGCATACGGTTGAGTTTTTGAAAAAATTCAAAGAATTTTCTTAAAATATGTGTCAAAATAAGATTTCTCACAAAAAATAATTTAATTTGCTTTAACAGAGAAAAAGTTGTGGCCAAATTAAGACTCAACAGCACCCCTCAGTGGACGAAAACATCCCCAACAACACATAAGGGTTACACTCTAAAAAATACTGGGTTAAAAACTACCCAGCTTGGGTTTTTTTGGCAACCCAGTGCTGGGTAAATATCGGACAGAACACAAGCTGGGTTATTTTGACCCAGCTGGTTGGGTTACACTTTTTTGTCCAACATGCTGGGTTGTTTTATTTAAGTCAACTAGTTTAAAAAAATATTATTGTGCTGCCTTAAAATGAGCTGGAAATTAAAAATCACACATATTAAAAAAAGTGCATTATTATTTTAAAATTAAAAACCTTCAATAGGTTGACTGACCCAGCACTATGTCAAAATATAAGCCAGCAAATGGGTATAAATTAACCCAGCATGTTTTATGTCCAATATTTTCCCAGCACAGAGTTGCTAAATATCCCCAAAATGGTTACTTTGGGTAATATTGATAACTTGGGTCTAGATTTTACCTCCAAATATTCTAGTTACTTTGTCTTTTTTTTGCTGAATCAATGCAAACAATTGTAAACAAATCTGCTGGGATTTTCACACACGGCCATCTCTAGGGTTTACAGAGAATAATCCAAAAAAGATAAAATATCCAGTGAGCAGCAGTTCTGTGAGTAAAAAATGCCTTTTTGATGCCAGAGGTCAGAGGAGAATGGCCAGTCTGGTTTATAATGTGACAAAATGACAAAACAAGAAACATGACTATGACACACTTAAATATAAAAATACAATCAAACTATCAGTCTACAATTGCCACAAGACCACAGTGTATTATTACATACAAATAATTTCCGGGCTTTTATAACCCGATTTTTGAGTTTGTTTCAAAAGGGTTATGTACAGTGGTGTGAAAAAGTGTTGGTGTTGGATTTTTTTTATCTTTTTGCATGTTTGTCACACTTTAATGTTTTAGATCATCAAATAAATTTAAATATTAATCAAAGATAACACAGGTAAACACAACATGCAGTTTTTGAATGAAGTTTTTCATTATGAAGGGAAAACAAAACCCAAACCCACATGGCCCTGTGTGAAAAAATCTTTGCTCCCTAAACCTAATAACTGGTTGGGCCACCCTTAACAGCAACAACTTCAATCAAGCGTTTGCGATGATAACTTGCAATGAGTCTGTTACAGCGCTGTGCAGGAATTTTTGTCCACTCATCTTGGCAGAATTGTCATGGTCATGCCACAGCATCTCAATAGGATTCAAGTCAGGTCTAGGCCACTCCAAAGTCTTCATTTTGTTTTTCTTCAACCATTCAGAGGTGGATTTGCTGGTGTGTTTTGGATCATTGTCCTGCTGCAGAACCCAAGTTCGCTTCAGCTTGAGGTAACAAACAGATGGCCAGACATTGTCCTTCAGGATTTTTTGGTAGACAGCAGAATTCATGGTTCCATTTATCACAGCAAGTCTTCCAAGGTCCAGAAGCAGCAAAACAGCCCCAGACCATCACACTATCACCACCATATTTTACTGTTGGTATGATGTTCTTTATCTGAAATGCTGTGTTACTTTTACACCAGATGTAATGGGACACACACCTTCCAAAAAGTTCAACTTTTGTCTCGTCAGTCCACATTAGTATTTAAGTCTTGGGGATCATCAAGATGTGTTCTGGCAAAACTGAGACGAGCCTTTATGTTCTTTTTGCTCAGCAGCGGTTTTCGTCTTGGAACTCTGCCATGCAGGCCATTTTTGCCCAGTCTCTTTCTTATGGTGGAGTCATAAACACTGACCTTAACTGAGGCAAGAGAGGCCTGCCGTTCTTTAGATGTTGTTGTGGGGTCTTTTGTGACCTCTTTTTTGAGTCGTCGCTGCACTCTTGGGGTAATTTTGGTCGGCCGGCCACTCCTGGGAAGGTTCATCACTGTTCCATGTTTTCGCCATTTGTGGATAATGACTCTCACTGTGGTTCGCTGGAGTCCCAAAGCTTTAGAAATGGCTTTATAACCTTTTCCAGACTGATAGATCTCAATTACTTTCTTTCTCATTTGTTCCTTAATTCTTTTGGATCTCAACATGATGTGTAGCTGTGGGTTTGGATTTTTTTCCCTTCATAAAAAAAAAACTTCATTTAAAAATGGCATGTTGTGTTTACTTGTGTTATCTTTGATTAATATTTAAATTAGTTTGATGATCTGAAACATTAAAGTGTGAAAAACATGAAAAAAAAAAATCATTAGGGGGGCCAACACTTTTTTTACACCACTGTATAATTTGAATTAATTTACAAAATGGGAGATATTTTGTTTGCAAACAAATAATTGCAAAATGTATTGTTTTTTACTTAAAAAAATGTAATTCTGAAAATAATAAAGCACATAAAATAACTAAAAAATACCTGTTAATGTAGATTTTTTAATTTTTATCTAAAATAAATACAATGATAAAACAAGTGCAAAATAATCTCTTTTTCCAGTCCACAAAATTCACAAGTATAAGAAATGTACAGCTTATGTAAAAACATGCTATGCTGTATTTTGTAGGACACTTCTTTAATTTTGTTTTGCCAAACTGGTTTTGCATTTTCCATGTTTTGTTCAAATAACTTTTACCAAATAAAGAAAGCATGGATCTATCAACACTACAAGAGCATTTACGGGCTGGCATGACAAATTCGTAATTTCTATGTTTCATCATCTACTCCAGTCACTTTATTTTGCTTGTCTGTCTGAAACAAAATTATTTTATTTACAATCGTCATCTGTTTGTATGGACTGATGTATTCTTGTCCTGACTCCTTATATAAACAACTGACAGTTACATCAAAACCAAATCAACATTTCTAGTCCCATAGCAGGTATCTGCCTGCATAGAAAAAAAATTGCCAGTCTCAAGAAATACAATTTCAGGAGTCATTAAATCACTAAGCATGCTAAGCAATATGGATGAAGAAGAGATAAATTGCTCAAATCTCAAAAGTCTGCCCTTACAAATAACAGTGGCAACTGTGTATAGTTAAAATTTATGATTATTAAAACTCATGGTTGTACCTCTTTGACTGCACCAGTGGAGAACGCCACTTAGTTAGCAACTCCCAGATATGAGTTTGAGACTCCTAGTTGAGAATACAATCATTACTATGTCCACAAAACAGCTCTTTGTTTGTATGTTGCAACCTTTTCAGAGCAACAGGCCGCCTTGCGTATGATCAGTGAATTTCACACTAAATCTTGCACGCTAGGAAATGTAAATGAATGTTGGCCCAACTTGTTTATAGGGATATAATAAACTATACTGCTGGTTTGTTAAAGGATTTGTAAGTTCATCTGTATATTTGGCAGTATGAATAATACTGTTTTTTTATGCTATTGTTGTTATTGATGATTTAGTTTCTCGTGCAGTGTTGTTTACAGCTCATCTTTTTACTTTAGTGATGTTTTTGTTGATGGATAGAGTGTTTGTGGTTCTTTACATGTTGAGCCTCAACTGAGTGTCTCCAACTATGTAAAAACACTTTTAATGAAAGACCACTTTGTTTTATAGGATGTTTTCTCCTTTAGAGGCAAATAACAATCTAAAACTGTGCATGATGCAGACAACAACAAATCAATGTTTCCTGTGTTGCTAATTGAAAAATCACTGCTTTTATCTGGAGACATTCAGAATTTAGTGAACAAGCATCCTAGTTGGCTACATAAAGTTTGTATACTATATACACACAGTGCAGATTGTGCTCATAATGAGTGTCTTCTTCAAAGATCATTGTGTAATTTGTACTCTGATCATGCCTTTCATAATCACAAAAAAAAAATCCATGGAGTGTCCTAAAAACCTCTGCCGAATGTGATTGCAATAACTTGAGTAAACAACAATGTAATGCTCTTTCATGTAGACAGAATACAGGCAGGTTATCAATAATGAAATTTTATGAGTTCAATACAAATTAGGATCAATCTACAGGATTTGTAGCATAATAGTGAATACTACAAAAATTAATATTGACTTCTTACAAGAAAGGATGGGTTGCAGTGAGGCACTTACAATGAATGTGAATGGGGATTATTTTTTGAGGATTTAAAAGCAGGATTGTAAATCTTAAAATTGTATAAATATATTCTTCTGTTGTCTGTTATTAGTTTATTTACACAAAACTGTTTTAGATGAAGATCAGGCTACATTTTATGATTAAACAATGCATTTATTCATATTTTCAAATTGTTCACAACGTTATCCTTGCAGCTCTTTTACATGGAAGGATTAATTGTTTGGAGCCCCCAAAGGGAAATAGTGGTGGAAAAAAATTGGAGTGGGTTTTTCAAATTTTTTGCGCTCTTTAGCAAAACCTTTGCATTCCCTCGAGAAACTTAGAGTTCCCTCACAAAACTTTTGCGTTCTCTCACAAAGATATTTACACTCCCTTGCGGAACTTTGCCATTCTCTCGCAAAGATATTTGCATTCCCTCGCAAAACTTTTGCGTTCTCTCGCAAAACCAGTTGAGTTAAAGGGGTCATTGGATGCAAAACTAACTTTTACATGTTGTTTGAACATCAGTGTGTGTTGGCAGTTTGTGTACACAACCACCTGTGGCTGGGCGGGGAACAGCACGATAAGACAAGACTTTCAGTTGAGCCCCGGAGGGTGAGTTTATTAAACAGACTTAAGTGAGACGGTGAAATGGCAGGTGAACGTGCGTCGGTGCTCCGTGAGAGGTGAAGTCCTTGTCGTGCAGATTCCCCAGGAAGGTGTAAGCAAACGGGTAGGTGCTTGAAGGTGAGTTCGCGGTGGTGGCGGTGTCCAGGAAGTGACGGCGGCCAATCGTTCACGGCGAATCTGTAGGGGGAAATGAGAGCAGAGAGCAGGTAAGCTTCGACCTCATCGGAGATAGTTTCTCAGTGATCTGTGGTGAGCAACCGGCTTTTGTAGGGGCGGCGTCCGTGAACGATTGGTCCGTGGTGATGAGATCCAGCTGTTTGACGTGAGTTGCCAGGGCGACGCTGATTGTGCCTCGGGACTCCCGCCACACTCCCCCCCCCAAGCGACGTCCTGGTCCTGGTGGCAGAAACAAAAGGGGAGATAGGGGGTGGGAGGGGAATGACCCCTGACAGACCTGCATACGCTGCCCAAGACCGAGAGAGTCCGTCAGCGTTGGAGTTGCTGGATCCGGCCCGGTGGCGCACATCGAAGTGGAAGTCCTGGAGCGAGAGGAACCACCTCGTGACCCGGGCGTTAGTGTCTTTGGCCCGGGCCATCCACTGTAGCGGTGCATGATCTGTAAACAGTGTAAAATGTCGACCTAATAAATAGTACCTCAGCTCCAGGACTGCCCACTTGATGGCGAGAGCTTCTTTCTCCACCGCGGCGTAGTTGCGCTCGGCCTTGGACAGCTTCCGGCTGATGTACACAATCGGATGCTCCTCTCCCTCCTGGACCTGGGAGAGCACGGCCCCCAATCCCGTGTCGGAGGCATCCGTTTGGAGCAGGAAGGGACAGTTGAAGTCTGGGGCACGCAGGACGGGCTCGGTGGTCAGGGCCTCCTTAATGCGCCGGAAGGCCTCCTCGGTTTCCCCAGACCAACGGATCCGCTCCGGCTGTCCCTTCCTGGTCAGGTCTGTCAGAGGGGCGGCTATAGAGGAAAAGCCGGGGATAAAGCACCGATAATAACCCGCCAACCCCAAGAAGGCACGTACCTGCGACTTGGTGGATGGCTTAGGGGCATCCATGATGGCTTTGACCTTGTCCTCCTGAGGCCGGATGAGTCCTCTTCCCACTTTGAAGCCGAGGTACCTGCCTTCGTTCATGGCTAGGTGGCATTTGCGGGGGTTGGCGGTTAGTCCAGCCCGGCGAAGCTCCAACAGCACCCTGCGCAGCCGCTCCAGGTGGTCTTCCCACGCCTCCGAGTGGATGACCACGTCGTCGAGGTACGCCGCGGCATAGGCCTGATGGGGACGGAGGATTACATCCATTAGCCGTTGAAAGGTGGCGGGGGCCCCATGCAGGCCAAAGGGGAGGACCCGGTACTGCCAGTGCCCCGAGGGCGTCGAGAAGGCCGTTTTGGGCTTGGCGTCGGCCGAGAGGGGGACTTGCCAGTAGCCTTTGGTGAGGTCGAGTGTTGTGATGTACCGAGCCCTCCCCAACCGTTCCAGGAGCTCATCCACTCGGGGCATGGGGTAGCTGTCGAAGTCGGAGATGTCGTTTAGGCGTCGGTAGTCATTACAGAACCTCAGGGTGCCGTCGGGCTTCGGGACCAGGACAATCGGGCTGGACCACGGGCTCCGTGATGGTTCTATTACCCCCAGCTTGAGCATCTTTTGGACTTCCGCCTCTATAGCCTGCCGGCGGGCCTCTGGGACTCGGTAGGGCCGTTGCCGGACGAGGACGCCCGGAGGGGTGCAGATGTCGTGGCTTAGGACATTAGTCTGGCCGGGGCTGTCGGAGAAGACGTCCAGGAACTGACCGACCAGGTGCCGCAGCTCCGTCTTCTGTGTGGCTGACAGGTTGGGATTGACATCTACAACCGCGGGATCTTGGGAGGCGAGGGCGGCGAGCTGGTCCCGGTCCCCGATCCACTTCTTCAACAGGTTAACGTGATATAATTGGTTCACTCTTCTTCGGCCGGGCTGTTTTACCCGGTAGTTAACTGGGCCCACTCGTTCCTCAACCGTGTAAGCCTCAATATCATCATCTGCGGTCAGTTTAGGTAGTAGTCGAGCGGCGGCGGCGCGGGGGTCCGGCAGCGGGACGGTGTGAGCAGCCGGGGCACGTAGTTCTGCCAAATACCCTTGAATCTGTCCATGTTGCTCCGTCAACAGTTCAAAGCATTGCTGCTGGCGGACGCTAACCTCGGTGAGTTGTTTGACCAGTTCTTCCATGATCTCGGGGAGCGGCGCGCCCTGAAAAAAACAGAACCGGAAGTGAATGGGGGCAAGATGGCGGTGTAAACAAACAGTGAGTCTTGCTCGTCGGTGTTCTCAGGCCCGGAAACTTGCCTGCATTCTCCACCACCTTGTGGCCGGGCGGGGAACAGCACGACAAGACAAGACTTTCAGTTGAGCCCCGGAGGGTGAGTTTATTAAACAGACTTAAGTGAGACGGTGAAATGGCAGGTGAACGTGCGTCGGTGCTCCGTGAGAGGTGAAGTCCTTGTCGTGCAGATTCCCCAGGAAGGTGTAAGCAAACGGGTAGGTGCTTGAAGGTGAGTTCGCGGTGGTGGCGGTGTCCAGGAAGTGACGGCGGCCAATCGTTCACGGCGAATCTGTAGGGGGAAATGAGAGCAGAGAGCAGGTAAGCTTCGACCTCATCGGAGATAGTTTCTCAGTGATCTGTGGTGAGCAACCGGCTTTTGTAGGGGCGGCGTCCGTGAACGATTGGTCCGTGGTGATGAGATCCAGCTGTTTGACGTGAGTTGCCAGGGCGACGCTGATTGTGCCTCGGGACTCCCGCCACACACCATACAATAATAAAAACCCATCCAGTGTTTTTATCTTTAAAAGTAATATCCCCTTTTTAAAATCAGGTCATTCTCAGCTTCTTGCCGTTGTGACGAAACACAGTTGATTGACATGAGCGTCTTACCTTAGACCCGCCCTCACCGAGCTGAAACAGTCTGAATACGATCGCCATTGTGTCGACTCAGGTGCAGACAAGAATGTCTCTGACTGAGCGATTGAGGTGTTCTGTTGTTGGATATAATAATGGACACAGCAGTCGTCATTTACTCCGGACAACTGAGCCGCTGAAGAGGCAGAGGATAACGTTACTTTTGTTTTTAAAAAGAAAGCACTGATCCCGACCGACATATGCCTCTATGTTTGTGCAAATCGTTCCTGATGCAGCTTCACCCACAGCAGAAGTGAGTATAAAGGTTTTTTATGCATCTTTGCGAATGGCCTTTCTTAATAATGTGCTTGTTGGCAAGTTAAATGCGGCTAAAGTAAACATTACGTCTCATAATCCCACAGCAGAGAGGGGCGAGGCGAGCAGAGCTCATTTGCATTAAAGGGAGCATGCAATAAAATTAGTTTTTGCAGAGCTGAATTAATAAAGCATACAGACAAACAGAATAGCCCAGAATATGAACTTAACCCGCTAAATTGCATGTTAAATGTAACCCCCATAGAAAGAAAATGCTTAATTAATGGACTAAGACAGTGGAATAAAAAGGCAGAATTCGGTATACAGTTTATTAATAAATGATACATTCAGGAAAGCAAAATAAACCCAGAATATGAACAGAAAGCACTAAATTGCACATTAAGCATTTTCCCCCATAAAGGAAAAAAGACAAAAAGACGAGACCTCCCATAAAGACATTGATAAAAACAAGACCAAATATGCTATAGAAATTATTAAAAACATATTTGTTTAGCTGAATTGTATGATAAGTTTTTTCTTTCCCATAGTCAAACCACACTTAACATGGATTAATATAACAAGACAGTGAAATAAAAAGCCCAAATTTTATATTTTATTATGTACAGACAAGCAACGCAGTAATCCATTAAGCCACTTTAAGAGTTTATAATGTTTTTCTATGAGGGAGAAAACATGTGAAACTTTGCGCATTTAGTTAATATTCTGGGCTTGTCTGCTTTACTGTGCGTAATATATTTTAAATCTTAAGCATTTTCTATAACAGCTTTCCATGGGAAAGAAAAAGCTTTTAACCTGCATTAGCATGCTGCGTTCATGGCCATCTGCTTTATTAATAGTAAGGTTATTAATAAGGTTATTAATATTAAAATTGCTGTTAGTATAATAGTATTTATTAATACCGAATTGGACCCCAGTGTCACTGTTTTAGTACATTAAGCCACGTTAAGCGTTTTAGAATGTCTCAAAATGTCCCAAAATTGAACTATATGTTCTGACTGTATTACTTTATACTTGAGTCCAAGTTCAAAATAAATCTTTATGAACTACACAGGTTAGTAGCCTAAGTGATTTTTTACACTACAATAATGTGTTTACGTTAATGTCTTGTAGCTATACTATTAAAACAGTTAACTTCCATTGTAAGTATCTCACTGTAACTCAGATTTTATAAAGGACAAATGGAAATTAATCAATATTACATCACAAATGGTGTAGACTGAACTTAAATTTACTGAACCTGGAATATTCCTTTAACAGTTATCTTAAAAGGATAGTTAACCCAAAAAATGTAATTCTGTTATTAATTACTCAACAAATGTTGTTCAAAACCGTTTCCTTTGTTCATCCAAATTAGGAGATTTTAAATGAAATCTGAGAGCTTTCCAATGTAATTGCCAAGTTCAAGGCCTAAGTAGTAATAACATTGATGAAATAGTCCATGTGACATCAGTGGTTCAACCATTATTTTATTAAGCTACAAGAATATGTTTTGTGCGCAAAGAAAACAAAAAACTGAAGATGAACAAAGGTCTTATGGGTTTGGAATGACCTGAGGGTCATTTTTGGGTGAACTATCCCTTTAATAGAGTGAATTTAATCAGATGTGCACTTGTGTCAGAGGTTAACAAAAATGGGGAAAACAGCATTGTATAGACTACATGTGGTGTGCATTAAGACAAATAAAAATCTCTCGCTCTGATAAACGAGAACTATATATATATAACATGAGCTCTTAAACTAAAATATCACATTTGTAACTCTTTAAGAAAAATGCAAGCAGGTGAAATACTATATTGTGATGCATAAATGTATTTTGGAATCTCACTGTGGCAGTGAAGGGACTTAAACACCGTATAGGTCATATTGCATTTCATCCATCATCTTTTGGTGTTATTGACGATTTGGCACAGTCTTATCACAGTGCCCAGACTATTGTTTGGTGCAGAGACAATCACTGTAATCTGCCCTGATAATCTCAGCGCCTGGATAAACCTTTTTCCTCTGTCTAAGCCTGAGAAACCCAAGATACTGTGTTCTGCTCATGGAAATCCTCCTGGGCATTTGAAATATCCTCCCGTGCATACTTAGCATCAGACACTGTACAAAAATAAACCTGAGCTGGATCAGATCCCTATAAATGCGACTCGTTTTTGATGCTCCGCACTGTGCTGTGCATTTACTGACTGCTGTTAGTGTTTTCTAACTGTTATTGTTTTCACTTCCTTATTTATTTATTTGACTGTCCGAGATGCTTTGTCATAGTACTTGGCGTCTTTTAGATGTACTTTTTAGACTCCAACAAAAGCGCTGACATACTTTGAATTTGTTTATCCTGTAGGATGCAGAAACTTAGATATCTCACTTCAGCCGACCAATTTGCTTTGACAAATTCTTTATAGAATATCGTCAGTGCTTTAGGCCCAGGAAACTTGATATTACTGGGACATTTCATATGATCGATGCAAAATGCACTGTGGTTTTTTTTTTTACCTGCTTTGTGGGTTACTTGCTGCGGTAGTTATTTTCTTTTAGAACCTGACTTTCTTTCAATTGGGCAATTTAGTGAATGCTATGAGCCCATTTGAATGCTTGGTATTTTGTCCTGCAGCGGTGTTTTAAAGGCCTCCCTGCTCTTTCATTACCCCTTTGATCCGCTTTACGGATCACTCGGTTAAGTTCTGGGTTAATTTTCAGGCGACACTGTAAAATATCACCAAGTTTTTGGAGGTCAGCATTTCAGTAAAGAGAAAGTTGCCCTTTAATGGTGATATGAAATGTGAAATGTCCTTACCTACAGTATATTTCTGTTGTGATAAGTGAGGGACTGCAAAAGTGATTGAAAATCACCACTAAAGAGCAATTTCTGCTACTACCTAGCCTGTCTTGATGCAAAGCACAGTGGGAAACCTTTCATTATCAAGCACTTATAGGAAACCATCACCTGATAGACACACATGTCAACTTTCTTCTGTATGCAGACATTGTGAATGGATTTTTTTCACACTTTCGTGTGTCCTATGCATCTAAAGCCACTTTAAAATATTTGTCCTATCATAGAAAAAAAGATTCTCTTTCACTGATGTTGTGTTGTGACCACTTTGACAAATACTTAAATGTGACCCTGGACCACAAAACCAGTCTTAAGTAGCACAGATATATTTGTAGCAATAGCCAGAAACACATTGTATGGTTCAAAATTATTGATTTTTCTTTTATGCCAAAAATCATTAGGATATTAAATAAAGATCATGTTCCACTAAGATATTTTGTACATTTCCTACTGTAAATATACCAAAACTTAATTTTTGATTAGTAATATGCATTGCTAAGAACTATATTTGGACAACTTTAAAGGCGATTTTCTCATTATTTAGATTTTTTTGCACCCTCGCAAATCGATTTTCAAAGTGTTGTATCTTGGCCAAATATTGTCCCATCCTAACAAACCGTACATACATCAGTAAAAAGCTTATTTATGAAATTGACTCGTATGACTGGTTTTGTGGTCCAGGGTCACAAATACTTTCAACACCTTTTCAGATATAATTAATCCTACTTTATATGGAAATTTATTATACAAAATAATTGCATCCATTTGATGATAGATTTTACTTGTTATATTCCCAATTATACTTACTGTATGATTGGGTAAAGTGATCTAAGTGAAAACATTTAATCAGTGTTGTTGTCAAACAATCTTGGTTAAACAAACTGGTTCTTTAGGCGATATTAGTCTGAATAGACAAGCAGACAGTTTGACAGATGGCATTGTAATCTTGTAATCTTTTCAAGAATGCAACTTGAAATTAAATTGAGTGTATGAATCTTACTGGCGGTATGAAGCCCCAGAGAAGTTTCTCTGCAAACACTTTGAAATTCATTTTAGCCTCTTAAAAAAAATGTCAATGTGGCAGTTTTTGATAATGCCGGAGTCCAAATCCGTATCTCCTCTGGATTTGGAAACACTTGCCATGTTACAGTGCAATTTAATGGAAAGGATTTTCTTTGTGAAACCCAGTTGAAGATCAGCTATGAGGCTTGAGTTTAACTCAGAGAAGCGGCCGGGCTGACAGACACGGCGGGATCTCTCTGAGGACGGCTCTTAGGCTGATCCAGCTGAAAAACATGACACACGCTCCCCTCAGAGGCACACTGCCATAGTCTATGTCACCTTCACACACTGTACATTGAAAGGTTGGAGCAAGATTAACATTGTGCCAATTACACAGAAGCAAAAATATAATGTCCGATAACCGATCCGGTAAATAAAGCCTAAATCTTAAGAAGTCTGAACTTCACTGCTGTAATTCAAACAATTCCAAACAAACATACACTATACAGATAAAAACTCAGTAACCTTGTTTCCACCAGAAAGTGAAACTGATTCCTTGCATTAAACCATTAAAATGTGAGCAAATTCACAATATTTCTTCATGTTTTGTGATAGGTGCAGTTGAACTGCAAGACTGTACACACCAAAATACAATGATTCCATTACCATATAAACTATCATCCAAAGGTTTGGCATTGTTAAAAGATTGTTGAATGTTTTTGAAAGTAGCCTTTTTGATCAGTATAATAATGTAAAATACTATTTTGAATATATTTTAAAATGTAATTTATTCTGTGATGCAAAGCTGAATTTTCAGCATCATTACTCCAGTCTTCAGTTTCACATGATCCTTCAGAAATCATTTTAATATGCTGATTTGGTGCTGAAGAAACATTTCTTATTATCAATGTTGAAAACTGTTGTGCTGCCTAATACTATTTTCAGAAACCAAAATAAAAAAAAATATCCACAGTTTTTTTTTTTTTGGAATGAATGAATGAATAGTGTATTCAAAAGAACAGCTTTTATTGGAAATATAAAACTTTAGTAATATCATAAATGTCTTTACAGACACTTTATTTTCTGTATGTGATTTTTGTTGCAATACAGTAGTCAACATCTAAAGATATTACAAAAGATATTTTGTAAATGTCCTACCGTAGATATATCAAAACTTAAATTTTCATTAGGAATATGTATTGCTAAGAATTTGGACAACTTTAAAGGCGATTTTCTCAATATTTAGATGTTTGGCACCCTCTGATTCCAGATATTTAAATAGTTGTATCTCGGCCAAATATTGTCCTATCCTAACAAACCAGACATCAATGGAAAGCTTATTTATTATTAATTTATAAAATTTACCCTTATGACTGGTTTTGTGGTTCAAGGCCACATATTATATATTGTTTAGTGTATTTACAGCATTCCATGCCAAAATTTAAAAAAATGTAATTTAATAACACAGGTTAGGAGGTTTTTTTTTTTTTTTTAAACCAAAATCATGTTAAGATGTATTGTTTATATCTTGCAGCAATACTATTGAAACAGCTAATATTTTAACACTTTCAGGCTGCCATTATTTGCAGCCATTGTAAGTGTCTCACAGTAACTGTGTTTTTTAACCCATGACTTACTCACCCTTAAACCAACCTAGCTGTATGATTTTCTTCTTTCAGATGAATACAATCTGAGTGATATTAAAAAATGACCTGGCTCTTGCAAGCTTAATAATGGCAGTGACTGGGGTTTAAGATTTTGAAGCCCAAACAACTGCGTCTATCCATCATAAAAAGTACTCCACGCGGCTCCAGGGGGTTAATAAAGGCCTTCTGAATTGAATTGAATTGAATTGAATTGAATTGATGTGTTTTTGTAAGAAAAATATCCATAATTAAAACCTTTATAAACTGTAATCTTTATAAATCAGGGGTGCCCAAACTTGGTCCTGGAGGGCTGGTGTTCTGCAGAGATTAGCTCCAACATGCCTGAACACACCTACTAGTTTCTAGTATGCCAGGTAAGAGCTTGCTGGTTCAGGTGTCAAATTGGGGTTGGAGCTAAACTCCAGGACCGAGTTTGGGCACCCCTGTTATAAATCTTCTATATAACTTCCGTTAACTGTTGTATACTCCTTCACAAGAGAGTGGTGTTTAAGCGGATGACGTAGGATGTAGGCATAGCGTGAGCATCTGTGAGAATATTCTAGTTTCACGAGAACCAAGTTTTGTTTACAAAAAAAAACTGTCTCCTTGGCTTATATCAAAATTTTCAGACATTTTTCTTTACAAACTGTACTTCTAATTCATGACCAGTGTTTTCTTTTGCACTGTCCACTACGTTTCCACATCCGTCACCTCTCACCAGAGCTTACACTATGCCTATGTCATCCGCTCTTTGTATGACAGGTATAAGAAGCTAGAGATTACGGTTAATAAAGTTTTAAATGTGGATATTTTTCTTACACAAATGCATTGATACACTTAAGAAGGCCCAAAGCCGTGTGGAGCCCTTTTTAATGATGGATGGACGCACTTTATTTTGCTTAAAATCTCGACCACCATTCACTGTCAATCTAAAGCTTGGAAGAGTCAGGACATTTTTTTTTTTTTTTTTTTTTCAGACTGTATTTGTCTGAATGTAGAAAAGTCAAAATCATGGTGTAATTTTTATTTTTGGGTGAACTATCGCTTTAATATGCTGCTTTGGTGCTGAAGAAACATTATTATCAATGTTGAAAACTGCGTTGCTTAATATTTTTGCTGAAACCACAATACTTTTTGTTTTTCAGAATGATTTCATGAATAGAGTGTTTAAAAGAACAGCGTTTATTAAAATGTAAAACATTTGTGACATTATGAATGTCTTTACTGGTCAATTTAGTTCATCCTTGCTAAAACATCAAACTTTTGAATAGTTACATACACACACTAGTTTTTAATATGTGACCCTGGACCACAAAACCAATCATAAGGGTCAACTGAAATTTTTGAAATTGAGATATTTTAATATTTGAAAATCTGGAACAAAAAAATCACCTTTAAAGTTGTCCAGCTGAAGTTCTTAGCAATGCATATTACTGAACAAAAATTATGTTTTGATATATTTGTGGTAGGAAATTCACAAAATATCTTTATGGAACATCATCTTTACTTCATATCCTAATGATTTTTGACATAAAAGAGAAATCGTATTTTTGACCCATGCAATGTATTTTTGGCTATTGCTACAAATATACCCATGCTACTTGACTGGTTTTGTGGTCCAGGGTCACATATATTAATATATTAAAGCTAGGGTAGGCAATTTAATGCTTCTTATGTGGCTCAGAACCATAAAATGTTCGTCCAATTAATTTGTCTGAATACAACCTATGTATTTGCATACCTTTGCACAGTTAATAGTGAGTTTGGAGCATGGCTACTGTGGCAGGCTGAGCCAGAGGGTGTTTAGCAGTGTTGCCAATTCTATGGTTTTCCAGCGGAATTGGGTTACTATTACACTGTTGCCGCTGGTTGTTTTTTTAGTCCCTGGGTTAATGCAAAGTGTTTAGCTGGTGTGGAAAAAGAAATTCAGATTCCGTTACAGAAGATTTGAAGACTTGCCAAAATACACAGAGACAGACAACAGGGTTAAACAAGAGTAAACACTAGCAGAGTTTTTACAAGATGGAGGAATTTGATGGAATGTTTGGGTTTTAATTGATGCAAGAAACTTGTAAAGTTTCTTTAGGACAGAAAAGCTAAACTTATAGTTAAAGGGAGCATAACACACAGTTTCACCCAATGTCATGTTAATCTTGAGTACCTACAGAGTAGTACTGCATCCTTCATATCTCCAAAAAGTCTTTAGTTTTATCATATTTACAAAAGAAATACACAGCTTTACGAGTCTGTCTGAAAATAGCCATGTTCCTGGAGGTGCGCCGTAGGCGGAGCTAAAGATTGACGAGCACTCGACACTCACGCGCCGATTGCCAAGAAAACACAGACATTTGATGCTGTTTCACTTACCATCTGCAGTTCTGAATCATGACCAGGATCTTTTATACCTGGGACCGCTCTATCTTTCAGTATCAAATGATGTGCAAATCCAGTGTTGAACTGGGCCTTGTTTATAAAACGTTCGTCAACAAACACACTTAAACAGCATCCACTGTTCACATAATGCTGGGTTCTTCAGGAAGCTGAGCAATGTTATCTTTGCCTTACAACCGAAACCACACTTAATGACATTCTTCCCAAGTGAGTCCCATGCAGCAGTTCAGCTGAATGAAGCACGTTGATAGGCATGCTTTTGCTCTTGCTCTGGTCGATGTGTGCGAGGGCGCGCTCTTCCCGGGAGAAATGGCCATACAAGGAGTTCCACCCTTCAGGACGTCATGAAGAGCCATGATCGGAAAAAACTTTCCAAAACTTGTAAGAAACGCAGAAGTGTGTATTCCACCCCCACCCCACCCTTAAAAGTTTTCCTAATATGTTGGACTTTTTATTGAAACTAGCCTTTACTTTTAGAGATCTGTAAGATCTGAGTTTGTGATGTTTTGATTTTGATTGTCTCTTTACCAGGTTTAAGTCTGTGCAAATGAATGTAAAAGATTAGAGACATGGCTCACACAGCGCACAGTCGCAATAAAGGTCATCATGTCTGGACAGAAATCACAGGGGCGAAGCTGAATTTGGCACTGTAGACTTGGCGCAAAATGAAATGAAAGCTAATATTATCTAAAGGTGACAAACTGCAAAAACATTGCAACTAACAGACGTGTTTTTCTGCCTCAAAGCCTTTGACTAATAAAGTCTCATCAGACATATGAATTTTACTGCCATCTGCTTCAGCATGTCAACGTGGCAGTGAAAACAGACCCCCTTCCGTCTCATAAATATGCTGCTGAGTTATCATCACACAGGGACTTAGTGTGAAAGAAATGAGATTTGACTTGGACCGGAGCCTGCGTTTTTCCTTCTATCTTAAAGAAAGACCGCTGATGCACCTACTGACAACATATCAGCGCCGACGGAGGGGGATCTCATTACAGATCAGCCCCCTGAAAGTCTTTTTAACACAAGATCAGGGCTGCCACGAGCCAAGAGCTTGGTTTGAAAAGAAGAGATTGTGTGGGAAGCAAAGATGTCGTTATCAATACAAATGCTGTCTTTTGTCATTTTTTTTTCGGCCCGTATGCCTATTACAGTAAATTACGTTTAAATTATACATACTTTTATAAAGTTAAATTACATGCACCATAAAAATGCAATACTATTAAGCCAAACAGTAATAGATGCTTTGCATATAGTGACTGCTCTAACTCTGTACCAACCAATTAGCATCCAAAACTTGCCTGTTTTATAAAGAGAAGCTTATCTGCTATGTATTCAAAGACAGAAGTGAATCCACGTCTGCAGGTGTGCAGAAGCTTTTAGCTTCGCTGCACACATAAACCAAAAATGCCAACTGCAATGCCAATCCTTGGCCTACTTTTCCTAAAGTTCCAGTGTCTTCTGAGTATTAACGGCCTTGTGATTGATGCACCTATCAGTCACACCAACATTCAAGTAGGCCATTGCACACGTTTGCCCTTCATCTGTCACAGAGCTGGTGTCATTAGGTCTCCTGGAGCAGGGAGGGGATTCGGTTCCTGTCAAGCTGAGGGGGATGCATCCCGAGAGAGTGAATTCCCCCAAGAAAATGTACTTACAGCAACCGAACTACTCGTGCAAAAATGCAACAAAAGGAAAATAGTTTTTGCTTGATTTAGAATTGTTTACTGTGGGGAAATACACTGGATGTGGCGGTTTGTTTAATGATGATTCTTTCATCAAAATCTTTAAAGAGATTTCTGTAATACTTGCACTGAAAGTCAGCTATGAAAAGTTCTTCAAAGGACTAGGGTTATTAATGTTAACTAAAATTAAAACTAAAACTGCTGCTTAATATTTTGTTGGAACCTATAATACTTTTTTCAGGATTCTTTAATAAATAAAAAGTTAAAAAAGAAATGTATGTAATAATATAAACTACCATTTAAAAGTTTGTGGTCAGTGAATTGTCATTCTTAAAAAAAACTTTTATTCACCAAGGATGTGTTAAATTAATAAAAAGTGATAGCAAAGTATTGTTAGAAAAGATTTATATTTTAAATAAATGCTGGTCTTTTAAACAGCATATTAGAATGATTTTTGAAGGATCAAGTAATGGATGATGATAATTCAGCTTTGCATCAAATTATATTTACAAATATATTAAAAATAGAAAATGCTATTTTAAACTGTAATAATATTTCACACTATTACTGTATTTTCTGTATTTTTGATCAAGTAAATGCAGCCTTGAGCACAAGAGAATCATTAATTACTAACAACTAAATTACTAAAATTTTCGTATTAAAATAAGAATACTAAATCAGAAAAAAATTATTAAGTGCTGCCTCTTTCAGAAAAAGTTCATTTTTATAATCTTTTAATTTAATTTAATTGAAAAATATGAAAATAAAGTTTAATTAAAATATTAACAAAAGCTATAATTATAAAACAAGTGCTGGAATTTAAAAATAATAATTTAATTTAATTTACATTGCTCAAAAATGATAGTAAAGACATATATTATTACAAAATATTTATTTTTTAATGAATTATAATAATATTTTATATTAATAATATAATATATATATATATATTTTTGATCAAGATGAGTGTAAGAGAATCATAAATTATGCAATAAATAAAATTTGGGCAGCCGTGGCCTAATGGTTAGAGAGTCAGACTCATAACCCAAAGGTTGCGGGTTCGAGTCTCAGGTCCGGCAGGGATTGTAGGTGGGAGGAGTGAATTACAGTGTTCACTACTGTATGTGTATGCACTTGGATGGGTTAAATGCAGAGCACAAATTCCTAGTATGGGTCACCATACTTGGCTTCACCTCCTTTCCTTTCCTTAAAATAGCTGAAATTACAGTAAAACTGAAAATATGAAAATAAAGTTTTATTAAAATCTTAACAAAAACTATAATTAAGTGCTGCCTTTTTTTAAAGTTCATTTTTATAATATTTTAATTTAATTTAATTTAATTTAACTTAAAACACAGAAATATACACACATAAATTACCAAAATTTCAGCTGAAATTACAGTAAAACTAAACATTTGAAAATAAAGTTAAATATAAATATTAACAAAAACTATAATGCTGGCATTTTCGAAAAAGTTAATATTTATAATTTTATTTAATTTTATTTTAATTTAATTAAAACTGCATATTTTAGTTTAACTTAAAACACAGAAACACACACACATAAATTACAGAAATTACAGTAAAACTGAAAATATGAAAATAAAGTTGAATAAAAATATTAACAAAAACTATAATGCTGGCATTTTCAAAATTTAATTAAATAATATAATAAATAAAGACATTTAATGTTACAAAATATTTCAAATAAATGCTTTTCTTGTGAACTTTCTGTTCTGAATATGTATCACAATAAAAATTATTAAACAGCACAACCATTTTCAATAATAAGAAAAGTTTCTTGAGCACCAATTAGAATGATTTCTGAAGGATCATGTGACACTGAAGTAATGATGGAGTAATTTGATTAGAAAAAAATAAATAAATAGAAAGCAGTTATTTTAAATTGCAATAATTGTTTTTCACAATATTACTGTTTTTACTGTATTTTTGAACAAATAAATGCAGCCTTGGTGTTCATGAGAGACTCAAAAACATTTTAAAATCTTTAGATCAGTATAAATTTTGCCTGCAATACTGATGTTTTCTGCTATTTGTTAACTATTCAAAATTTACACCGTGTTTTCACCTTCCTAATTAACAACTTTGTTAGCTACTTGCTAATCAGCTGCATCAAACGCTTAGCAGGAAGACATTAATGTGATTGAAAGTGATACATAAAACATTTACACAACAATTTCAGGTTATGCTTTGCTCCGGGCTGATTCACGAGGTGACCCATGAGCAGTAACATCTTGTCCTTGAGCAAAACACTTAACCTCATATTGCTACGAATTAATTGGTTAAAAGAATTTGCTAAATACCTACTTAGCTTCCTACAGCTGGTTAACAGATGTGTCATCAACTCGAAACATCTGAACATGAATAAATGTAAGACAAGCATAGCAAGATCTAACCAAATCCCCCTAAATCCTCTTAAACCCATTCAATTCCATTATCACAGTTTATTTTCATTAAAAAATAGAATTATTAGCGTCCTTTGAAAGGTTATACAATATTGTCCTAATCTGTCAGACGATGCTTTCTGTTCTCAAAGCCCACGAGGTTAGTATGACTCGTGATGGTTTCTCCTCGATAAAAAACTTGGATGACTGTGGCTGTACAGGCAGCGTTTATGAGGCTGTAAAAGCTGCCATCTGTCACAGTGGTATGAGATGATCCTCTTTGGTGTGTTCTTCACACACCTTCCTGAATCTCTGAAATTAAAATGAGCTTTAGCTTCACTGTCTTATTAGTTGTGTCTCCAAGATATCTATCTTTATTCCTACTTTAAAAAAGGGGAGATCTGTTGAAAGGAATAGACCTACTGTAGCAAGGACTTGATATTGCTTTAATGAGCATTCCTTTCCTTCAAATGTTTTTTTTTTTTTTTTCAGTTGTTAATAAACTCATGCCTGCTCTGAAATGGCTTGAAGGGGTGATGTTTCACTATGGGAAACCATCGTTTTAACCACACAGGCAATGCTGCTGCCTATATTCAAGATATTCCCTGCATAAAGTAAAATTATGAAGTTGAAAATGCATTTTTCACAACAGAAATACAAGGATTATTATATGTAATTATTTCTATTTACACCTCTGGATAAAATGTTAACATCTAAATTAAGTGATTTTATTCACTGAATTAACCTAAGTACATTCATTTATACCAACAAAACTACATTTAATTGGTACAATAAGATACAGTAATAATAGCGTTTTAAGGTAACAATTGCAGGTTACCACTTTTTACAGGGTAACTACATACTGCATATATCAGATTTACATTCTAATCATCTCTGTTCCCTTCTGGTTCTTATTTTCTCTGTTTAGTTCATGTCTCCTTAGTAATCATAAGCCCTATTCAGACGGTAATTGTTTCTCATGGGGATGTTAGCTACTTTCAGCATTTACAGGGGATAGTCTATGATTTTATTGCTTTTTACTGCAGAATGCCAGTGTTTTTCTCCCACCACCTGCGTAAAAATCCTTGGCCAAATTATCTACTGGTTTATACAAACACCAAGGTCGTTTGTTAATTTAATTGCTGTCCAAATCCACATCTTTCAGTTTACAAAAAGGGATCAATTTAAAATTCACTGTTTTTTAAATGATCCCTTCTTGATTACACTTTTTGATCACTGCCAAGCACAGTACAGGAGACATTGCGCTTCACTGCAATTCGAATGAGTTTTAGATTCGTTTTTACTGAAATGCTGGGAAGTATTTACAAGAAGAGTATTTCATCACCCCTCCACAGCGAGTTGGAGCTGTTAAGCTGGGTTAGTTCAACCAAAAATGAAAATTAGCCCATTGTTTACTCACCCTTCAGGCATTCTAGGTGTATATGACTTCCTTCTTTCAGACAAATACAATTGGAGTTATATTAAAAATTATCTTTGCACTTCCAAGCTCTATCATGGCAATGGGTGGGTGTTTCACGTCATCAGTCCAAAACAAGTCCAATAAAGTGCATCCATCCATAATAAAAAAAAGTGCCTCACACAGCTCCGGGCGGTGAATAAAGGCTTTTAAGTAAAATATTAAAATAGTGTAGATTTCATGAGGAAAACCCTGAACAGATTTTTTTTTTTTTGTCACATGGCCTTGCATGTATCTAAATGTAAAAATACAATACATGTAAAAATGTATTTTTAGGGGCCAAGCACTGAAGGTGTGAAGGCACCTATTGTGTCCGTTAACGTTCTTATTCTTCTTCCGTTTCTTCCCATCTTGATTCTATGGTAGCCCATAGAACCGCTTGCGGGAAAGTTGTGAAATTTGGCACACTAATAGGGGACAGTCTAAAATGTCACCATAGCAAATTTGGAGTCTCTATCTCAAACTCTGTAGCACCACAACTTGTCCAAAATTTCACTCATGTTTATGTGCCGTAAGGCACAGAATCAAAATTCTTTTTTTCTCTAAGTCCTTGGCTCATGCCGAGTCGAATGAACACCAAAATTTACAAAATCATAAGGTTTAAGTTGTTTTCTATTTTTAATTTTCTATTTTTAACCTACTTTTGATTCAGATCTTCAGACCATGGTGGCAAAAAGTTATGGAATTCAAGTTGATTTGTTCAACTGTTCTAGAATAGCGTGCATACAAATTCTATGAAAAGCACACAAAAATGGATGTGAGGCTATATCTCTGCAACGGTTCAGTGTATTGAGACCAAACTTAATATAATACAATACAATATAATATAATATAATATAATATAATATAATATAATATAATATAATATAATATAATATAACATAACAAGCATGACCTGAGGCGACCTGCAGTGTTTTGATGAAGTGCCACCTAGTGGTCAGGAGATACAAAAAATGGCTTTTTTTTTTTTTTTTTTTTTTTGCTTATAACTACTGAATGGTTTGGCCAAAAATGGCAAGAACATTGATATCAATTTTGCCAAAATTGGCTAAACTTTCTGTCCGCCATTTTGATTAATTTTGAAAACCTACTTTTTTGAACTCCTCCTAGACCATTGGTCCGATTTTCACCAAATTTGACTTGGATCATCTTCTGACCATGCTGACAAAAGTTATGGATTTAGTGTCAAAATACGAAACACATCAACGAATTTGCTGGAAGTATGCCAAAGTGCATCTGAGGTTGTATCTCTGCAAAGCTTTGACATATTTGCACCAAATTTTGTATGTGGCATTGTAACCTCACACTGATTAGACCACATCAATTTGGTCAAGAGTAATAAGCCATTCATTAACCATTAATAATGAATTTTCCAATAATGCTAATAACTTTTGACTGCATAAAATCTATTTATATAAATCAAATTTCCCAGATAGACAGATTTTTTTACATAGAAGCGCAATTTGCGGTTCAATGTTGTCCGGACCTCTGCTTCGAAGAAAATATACAGGACATGCCTCTTAGAACCTTAATTGAATACCCCTGACTTATATATGAAAAAAAAAAAAAAAAAAACTAAATGCATAATATCTGTGTCACATATTTCCTTATGTGTCATGGTAGATAGCACTCTTATTATAGAATTTGATTACAGAAAAAATTGTTTTTAACCTGGTAATGTATTAAAACATATAAGTAACAGGTTGGATGTACATTAACCTTACATCTAAACACCTCTTTAAAAAAAAAAAAGGCAGATCATAGATCATATATTTTGTCTATAGCTAAAACAGCTTCGTAAATAGGAAGATTTCAGTACATGTGGATTCTGAATTGGATTTTTTTTTAATCTATTATATATTTTTGCATTAACAGTGTAATCAATATTCTATGTATTAAAGCCAAGTATGAATTTCATCAGTTTAGTGTTTAAGCATTTTACATTTATTCCAAAATAATTAAGGCAGTAGCAATCTAAACAATATTTTATTTGTGAACTTATGCTCAGCTATTCTTTTTAATAGTTTAGATTTTTTTTTTTTTTCAGATAATCAGTCTGTAAATAATGGTTACAGACACTGAGACTTACTTTAAATTTCACCAAGCTGATTACTGTTACGCTTACTGAGAGGTGATGAGGAACCTGAGTGAAAACTCGATGATGCAGAAGCCCAACAGAAACTTATTTAATGAAGACATTCGGGGAATCCATAGAAAAGCAAGCAACATAACTTTAAGACAGCACAAAGCAAACTCAGAAACAAATGACTTATAAAGGGAGAGACTAATTACAAGAACAGGTGAAACAGATGACACTTAACAAGGACTAAACCAAATCATAACAAACTGACGGGGTAAGACAGAGGGAGAAACCAAATTAGAAAGAGAACAAAACCAAGGCAGACAAGGCTACATGTAACTTTACTCTCCCCTCCTGGTAGGCGCGTCTCGCGCCGTGAGAGATACACCGGGGAGGGAGGGAGGGCGGGCGCCCTGGAGGCTGCTACTGGACAGGAGCTTGGCGTTCTGGGAAAGCCTCCAGGGCGGATCAGGGAGCCATGGCGGATCAGGAGGCCATGGCCGGGGAGACAGTTCTGGAGGCCATGGCGGGTCAGGGAGTTCAGGAAGCCATGACCGGGGAGACAGTTCTGGAGGCCATGGCGGGTCAGGGAGTTTAGGAAGCCATGGCCGGGAAGACAGTTCTGGAGGCCATGGCGGGTCAGGGAGTTCAGGAAGCCATGGCCGGGGAGACAGTTCTGGTGACCATGGCAGATCTGGGGGCCCAGGCGGCCATGGCCGAGCAAACAGTCCAGGCGGATCAGAGGGGTAGCCCCCCCCAAAAAAATTTTCTTGGGTAAATCCAGGGCGTAGACTGCCCAGGGGACCATGGGAAAGCATGCTGGCAAGCACGCCGGCTCTGAAGGGCGCTCAGGAGAGAGCTCGGACACAGGAGGGCGCTCAGGAGAGAGCTCGGACCCAGGAGGGCGCTCAGGAGGGCGCTCTGGAGGAGCGGGCTCTGGACGGCACTCTTGAGGAGCGGGCTCTGGACGGCTGGACGACCCCAGCAGAGATTCAGGAGGGCTGGGCATCTCCAGCGGAGACACTGAAGGAGCTAGCTCTGGGCGAGTGGTCACTGGAGGGCGCTCTGGAGGACTAGGTGTCACCAGCAGAGATTCTGGACGTTCCGGAAAGAGTATTGGGGCCGTAAACTCCATTGGGAGTGCCATGTCCATAATGCCAACAATATCTCTCTTGGCAGGAAACTCAGATACGAAGGCCATCTCGGCCAGGAACTCAGGAATGGAGGCCATCTCGGCCGGAAATTCAGGAATGGCGGCCATCTCGGCCGGGAAATCAGGAACAGCGGCCCTCTTGGCCGGGAACTTAGGAACAGCGGCCATCCTGGCCGGGAACTCAGGAACAGTGGCCATCTCGGCCTGGAACTCAGGAACAGCGGCAATCTTGCATGCTGACACTGGCGTAGCAGCCATCTTGCATACTGACTCGGGCGTTGCAGCCATCTTGCATACTGACTCGGGCGTTGCAGCCATCTTTCGTGTAGGCGCTGGCGTGGCGACGGCCCTCTTGCGTCCTAAGTGCTGGGCAGCGGTCTGCGGTACTGGGCTGAGGGCAACTATGGAGCTTTGGATGATGTCAGGGTGTTTGGGGCGTGGCAGGTGGTCTAAGCTGTTGGAGCGGTATATGGCGGTTCTTGGCTTTGGGTGAGCTGGTGCGATGTGGCTTGCTTCTGAGGGGGCTGGACAATGCATCGGACTGACATTCTCAATTTTTTCTATCTCGAAATTAGAGCAGTTTAAATAGAGAATGATATTGACCAATTCGACAAACGGAAAATCGTGAACAGAGATATCGCAACGAATAGTATCTTTGTCCAGCCCCAACAGAAACACGATGCCAATAGAGGCGTCGGGTCAGCTCACCTGATGGTATAGCTCAATGAAATCCGCCACATACCGTTCCAACTCCCGACCGCCCTGCCGTAAACTCCACAGTCGATCCTCAGCCATCATGTTTCAGGTGCTGTCTTCTGTTACGCTTACTGAGAGGTGATGAGGAACCTGAGTGAAAACTCGATGAGGCAGAAGTCCAACAGAAACTTATTTAATGAAGACATTCGGGGAATCCATAGAAAAGCAAGCAACATAACTTTAAGACAGCACAAAGCAAACTCAGAAACAAATGACTTATAAAGGGAGAGACTAATTACAAGAACAGGTGAAACAGATGACACTTAACAAGGACTAAACCAAATCATAACAAACTGACGGGGGAAGACAGAGGGAGAAACCAAATTAGAAACAGAACAAAACCAAGGCAGACAAGGCTACATGTAACAATTACTCACTAAAAACTCCTACAGATCATGTTGTCAGGCCATTTTAAGTCTTATTTTGACATAAAAAAGTGTCTAATTCTGTGAGTTGTTTACTTACTTTTTTAAAATTAGTCTTTCCATTAACGCCATTATATTGTTCATTCATACTGATTAACGAATGAAGAGATGGGATTTATTGCATGAACCAATCACAGCCAAACATAACAAGTCATATCCAATCATATCGCGGTGGAGGCATTGCCTCCTCTCATGTGACTTTCCCACATTCATTCTCCATTACCCCTAACCAAACCCTCCACATGCTTTAGGGGTTCTGTTAAAACTAAATGGGCCCAGGGGAGGCGAGAGAGATGCGGACTCCCGCTGTAACTTTATGTGGTTGTTTCACTGTTGGACAATGTTTCTTTTGAAAAACAAGTGATTTATACACTTTTTAATGTTATATTTTATAATATTGGCATTGTTTTTTGTTGTTGTTTTTTGTATTTCAATTTTTTTTCTCATCCACTATTTTAAGGAGGCACTGCCTCCCTTGCCTTCTCGGGGGAAATGCCCCTGGTTTCCACCTATCCTGTAAAATACAAAATTGTATCAAATCAATAGGAGACAAGATTTGTCCCATATTTCACATAGGCCTGCTCATAGCTGAGTAAACACATAAAAATAATTGAAAAATAAATCAATTTCATAGTAATTAGTGGATAGTGGAGAAGCTCATCTGAGCGTGATTGCGTGATCTTTGTTTCCATAGTGAGGGAGTCCCGAGATCAATTGCCATAAACCTGTGCTGTGCATTTCTTTTTTTTTCTTTTTTCTTTTTTGTTAAATTGTCCAGCTCACGTCCACCCCTTTAACACAAGAGGCTCTCCAAATATAAGGCTGTATGAGAAAAAAAGTTATTAATGGGTCTGTCCAGTATCTATCTAGCCTAAGGCAAACCACCCAGTTTGCCAAAAAGCATTGTCAGTTGCTGACAGTGGACTGTGCTACTAAAGGGTATACAGACCTATTTTTTATTACTTGCATAAAATGTTAATATTTATTAATATAATAGCCTATTCCATATATCATCAGTGCTTGGTAGACAGATAATTATATTTTTGACATTATTAGACAGATCATTAATTAATATTATCAATAATGTTTTTTTTAGTTTGGTATTATAATTATAAATGTTGTATTATTATAATTATTAAGATGATAAATAATGTTATTAAATCATTTACATAATAAATAATCCTGCCATATGCACTTCATGACATTTAAAAAAAGTTAAAAAATAATTAATTTAGTTAGTTAATTAATGAGACAAATATTTACATAATGTAGTCCTGATTAAACATTCATCCCATCCAGGTAACAGCTGCAGACTGTGCAAAACTGTCTAAAAAGTAATAAATGGTTTCAGACAGAATGACTGCTTAAAGCACAGAAACATATCCTGAAGGAGTTATTTAGGAATAAATAAAATAATCAAATGTGTTCTGTTAAAAAAAGTTCACATAGCCTACTTGTTTTCATGTTTTATTGTCTACCTGTTCTCCTGACGAAAACGTATCTCTGAGAACCTTTTCGTAAGATGCAAAATACGTACCAATAAGTACATATCACTAGAGTTTCCAACAGAATTTAACACTGGAGGCGGTAAAATAGCGAGCACTTTTAATCGTTTTCGTACACAGTTAGGTTTACAGCTCTATATGTTTCGCTTTCCGGACATAAGAAGCTTGCTCAGTAACTCAGCTGGCACGGAATTGGACTAAGGATGCAAAATCCTTGGGTACGAATCCTGTAAAAAACATGACTCACAATAAAATAGCTGAAAGATGAGAGATCGAAAAACAAGCTAAAACGGCATGCTTGCGATTGCGTTTTTACGTCACATTCACTTATGTTCATACTATCTGGTAGGTTTAGGTGTAGTGCAGATGGTATGTTATTTTAAAACATCACAGCGCATTAGAATTATAGCACCACTCATTGTACATTTCAAGTCAGAACTGTGGAACAAACCAACGTCACATAAAACATACCATATGTACGTTCATCTGTTCCAGGGAAAAACAAACATTCTTTTAGCTCCACCCAGTGGACATTTGGCATAGAATATGTCACAAAACGTATGTAAAAAGAACGTGCGAAAAAGTTCCAAGAGGTATGTTTTCGTCATGAGATCAGGTTGTTTATTGCTGAGCTGTGAAGTCAAAATCAGGTGTTGTAATAATCAGTTAATGTATTTATTATGTACTTTATTTGTGATGTTAAGTTATTTTGCTACACTGAAAGTGGCAACCCTGGTGATAGGTCATGTGATATGGACAGAAATGATGGAGGCTACACAGTTCATGGTACAGTGAGGTCCCATATGTTTATTTCATTTGTATAGTTTGAGCACATAAATTCTGGGCTTTGGCTTTACATTGTATGTGATTTAAGTTGGTATTTAACAAAAACATTTCTGAAATCATAGTGTATGTCTGGCTTACTAATTAGGCCTAGTCCTCACGTTACAACTTTGTCTTCTTTATTATCGCATTCTACTCACTGTATTTAAACTCTTTTTTTCAGTGTCTGTTCTTGTCTGTGCATGGCTGGTTTGCTCATGTTTATGTGTTTATGCTTTCATTTTCATTTGAGACTACTGTATTTATAGCCTTTGTGTTTCATCAATTGTTTTGATGTAATGTCAATTGTTATACAGTATCTCACAAAAGTGGGTACACCCCTCACATTTCAGCAACCATTTTAGTATATCTTCTCAAGGGACAATACTATAGAAATGAAACTTGGATATACTGTATTTTAGAGTAGTCAGTGTGCAGCTTGATATAGATATGTATTACTGATATAGATTTACTGTCCTCTGAAAATAACTCAACATAGAGCCATTATTGTCAAAGTAGCTGACAACAAAAGTGAGTAAACCCTAAGTGATAACAGCAGTACGTTGTTTAATCATGCAAAGCCACATGTCCTATCCATCAAGTTTATGCGTCGTCCCAGACGGAAGCCTCTTCTGAAGCTGGCTCACAAGAAAGCCCGCAAACAGTTTGCTGAAGACAACCTGTCCAAGAGCATGAATTACTGGAACCATGTCCTGTGGTCTGATGAGACTATAAGATAAACTTGTTTGGCTCAGATGGTGTCCAGCATGTGTGGCGATGCCCTGGTGAGGAGTACAAGAAAAATGTGTCTTGCCTACAGTCAAGCATGGTGGTGGTAGCTTCATGGTCTGGGGCTGCATGAGTGCTGCTGGTACTAGGGAGCTTCAGTTCATTGAGGGAAACATGGATTCCATTATGTACTGTACATTCTGAAGCAGAACATGATGCGTTCCCTCCAGAACTAGGCCGAACAGCAGTTTTCCAACATAATAACGATCCCAAACACACCACCAAGATGACAACTGCCTTGCTGAAAAGCTAAAGGTGAGTGTGATGGGGTGGCCAAGTATGTCTCCCGGCCTGAAACCTATTAAGCACCTGTGGGGCATCCTCAAGCGTAAGGTGGAGAAGCACCATGTGTCTAACGTCCAGCATGAGGACGTATCCGTGAGGAGTGGAAGAGGATCCCAGCAACAACCTGTGCAGCTCTGGTCAATTCCGTACCCAGGATGATTAAGGCAGTGCCAGATAACAATGGTGCTAACAAAAAATATTGACACTTCAGACAAGTTAACTTAGGGTGTACTCACTTTTTTTTTGGTCTCTTTCTTTTTTTTTCAGCCTGCCTACTCTGACCCAACATGTAACGCACATTCACAAGAGAGTTACAGCAGATGACGCAGGACATATGCGTAGCATAAGCTCCTGTGAGAATATGCTAGTCTCTCAAGAACCAAGTTTTGTTTACAGCAAAAGAAAACCAGTCTCCTCTTGGCTTATATCGAAATCCTTCAACATTTTTCTTTACAAATTCTTGTTTTGTAATACTTCTAAATGATCAGTTTTTTTGTTTTGCTCTCTCCTCTGTGCTTTCACTTTCGTCACTGTGTTCGCCTACGTCATCTGCTGAAATGCCACTGTCTCATGAAGGCGTGTACGACAGTTATCAGAAGCTAGAGATTACGGTTTATGAAGTTTTAAATATGGATATTTTTTCTTAGGCAAAGAACCTGATGGTCACTCTAGTTGAGCTCCATGATCATATATGCAGATGGGAGAAACTTACAGAAGGACAAACATCACTGCAACACTCCACCGATCTGGGCTTTATGGTTTTTCACATTAAAACACACTTGGATTTTTTTTTTTTTTTTTTTTGGCAACAAAGCACCTAAAGGCCCTCAGACTGTGAGAAATAAGATTCTGTGGTCTGATGAACCTCAATTCCAAGCATTACATTTGAAGAAAACCAGTCACTGCACATCACCTGCAGAGTAGCATCCCAAAAGTAAAGTGTGCTGGTAGCAGCCTCATGCTGTGGGGCTGTTTTTCAGCAGCAGGGACTAAGGGACTCGTCAGAGTAGAAGAAAAGCTCAATGCACCCAAATGTTGAGATAGCTTTAATGAAAACCCAGTCTAGAGCATTCAGGACCTCAGACTGGAAAGAAGGTTTGCCTTCCAACAGGACAATGACCCTAAACACACAGCAAGAGTGGCTTATAGACAACTTTGTGAATGTCCGTGAGTGGCCCAGCCAGAGCCTGGGCTTGAACCCAATCAAACATTTCTGGAGAAACCTGAAAGTGTCATACAAGCTGACAGAGCTTGAGAGGTGAAGAGGTGAGGCGAAGAATAGCAGATAATTGCTATCTGTTGATGTGCAAATCTTGTTGCATCATACCCAAAAATACTTAAGGCTGTAAAGGTGCTTCAACTAAGGATATGAATACTTATGCAATGTACTTTTTTTTTTAATACATTTATGAAGTTCTGACAATTGTCAATTATGGTGCATGGATTGATGTGGGGGAAAAAAGTAATATAAAAGTTTAACAGAAGGCAGCAACATAACAAAACGTCAAAACGTCAAAAAAAAACGACCCAGGTTACGTATGTAACCCGGGTTCTCTGAGGGAACGAAAGCTGCGTCAAGCGCTATGGGAAACGCCATAGGGCGAACCACGCTCTGAATATCGTGTGTATAACCAATCCGAAGGAGGGAGTGACGTCACAGGTGGGGTGACGTAAGTGACCAGGAAGTATAAAAGCACGTGCGACGGAGCCGGCGTCAGCTTTCTAGGAATACGGCAAGCGCTCCAGGGACGCCGGAATTGTGGCCCTTGACGCAGCTTTTGTTCCCTCAGGGAACCCGGGTTACATACGTAACCTGGGTCGTTCCCTTCCGGGAACTCCAGCTGCGTCAAGCGCTATGGGGAACATTATACCCACGCCTCCAGAATTCCAAGTCCCTGTCTGGGAACAGCCAGAACAAGGGGTGAAAAAGGATGAGCCTGGTGAACAAACCAGGACATAGAGTATAGGTCTCTGCCTGGGGAAATTGCCAGGACAAGGGCCATAATACACCTCTGTCTGGGGAAATTGCCAGAGCAAGAGGGAAAATAGACTCTGTCAGGGTCAAGACGGGAGGACAGAAGAACCAGGGGTAACCCTGAGGTCAAAGTCGTAAAACCTGATGAAGGTGAGAAGAGTGGACCATCCCGCAGCGTTGCAGATGTCTTGAATCGGGACAACCTGCTAGAAGGGCCTTCAAGGCAGCCATGCCCCGAGTAGAGTGAGCCTTAACCCCCAGAGGTGATAGGAGGCCAGAGGACTCATATGCAGTAGAGATGGCATCTACGATCCATCTGCTGATAGTAGGCTTAGAAGCAGGGCACCCCATAATACAGTTATACTTCTGCTGGTCAGGCTCCAGAAATGGAGGAGGATAGAAGGCCTGGAGTATGACGGGCTGTGGTGTGGATGTAGGGACCTTAGGAACATACCCAGCACGAGGGTAAAGGAATGCTTTGGCCAGACGCAAAGTCTAAATAAGAGGGGGCCACTGACAAGGCCTGAAGGTCACCAACTCTTTTTAAAGAAGAGAGAGCAAGTAGCAATGCAGTCTTGATCGTGAGCATGCGATCAGAGACTTCCTCTATAGGCTCAAAGGGTGGCCTACATAGGGCTTCCAGCACCACAGCAAGGTCCCAGGTACCCGAGGTCGTACCCGAGGGGCGTACCCGAGGTCTCAACCTCAGTGCACCACGGAGGAAATGAATTACCTATGGGCCTTTACCCACAGGCAGTCCCCCGATAGATGAGTGGTAGGCAGAGAGTGCCGCCACATAAACCTTAAGGGTGGAATGAGTTAGCCCTGTACAGAAGCGGGTCTGCAGGAACTCCAGAACTGTACCAATCGGGCAGTTGACTGGGTCTAATTGGCGGTCTCTACACCAGGAGGAAAAAAGTTTCCACTTCAGGTCATAAAGTTTCCTCGTAGAGGGAGCTCTAGATTGGAGGATGGTCTCAACAACCTCAGTTGAGAGACCCGAAGCTACGAGTTGTGCCCCCTCAGGGGCCACACCCACAGCTTCCATATTTTTGGACAGGGATGCAGAATAGAACCGTCCGCTTGAGAGAGAAGGTCCCTCCTGATCGGGATTTCCCACGGAGTACCGTCTAGGAGGGAGATCAGGTCTGAGAACCACGTTCGACCCGGCCAGAACGGGGCTACCAAGAGTAGCTGGACCCCGTCCCGGCACTCTCTTTCTAGAACTCCCGGGAGCAGAGCAATCGGGGGAAAAGCGTACAGACGTAGCCTCGGCCACGCCTGTACCATAGCGTCCAGTCCCAGAGGAGCTGGAGGAACTAGAGAGTACCAGAGGGGACATTGCAATGTCTTCTGAGTCGCAAAGAGGTCCACCTGAGCTCCACCGAAAATAGTCCAAATCTGCTTCACCACCTCGGGGTGAAGCATCCATTCCCCGGGCCTCGGCCCCTGTCTCGACAGGATGTCTGCTCCCACATTCATGTGGCCAGGGATATGAGCTGCTCTTAGTGATAGCAGTTTGCCCTGGCACCACAAGAGGATCTGGTACGCCAGTTTGAACAACGGCCGTGAGCGCAGACCCCCTTGATGGTTGATGTAATACACAACCGCTGTGCTGTCGGTGCGTACGAGCACATGGCGGTTCCGAAGGTCTGGGAGAAAGTGTTTTAATGCTCGAAACACGGCCAACATCTCCAAACCGTTGATGTGCCAAAGGAGATGCCGGTCTGTCCAAAGACCATGGGCTGAGCGGCCACTCATGACCGCCCCCCAAACCAGTGAGGGATGCGTCTGTCGCTAGCATTACGCGGCGGCAAGGAGCTCCCAGCCAGCACTGGGCCCTGGGAAAGGAACCCGGGTTTCTTCCACATGTCTAAGGCACGTAAGCAACGCCGCACGACCTTGATTGTGCGGAACGGATTTCCCCTCGGGGAAAAACCCTTTGAGCCACCACTGTAGGGGCCTCATGTGCAGTAGTCCAAGAGGTATCACGTTGGAAGCTGCTGCCATCAGACCCAAAAGTACTTGAAACTGTTTTACAGTGAGCAGCTGGCCTAGCTTGATCTCTCTGACTGCCGTGAGAATCGAGTCGATCCGAGCGGGTGACATTTGCGCCCGCATCGTGGTTGATTCCCACACTACACCTAGATAAGTGGTTCTCTGTAATGGAGAAAGCACACTTTCTTGGCATTCAGTCTCAACCCCAGATTCCTCATGTGGGCACCGCTAACTGTTCCGACTGGGCCAAAATCAGCCAATCGTCGATATAGTTTAGAATACGGATGCCCTGGAGTCTCAGAGGAGCCAGAGCAGCATCCATACATTTTGTAAATGTGCGGGGGGTGAGAGGGCTAGGCCGAAAGGAAGCACCCGATATTGGTAAGCTTTGCCCCTGAAAGCGAACCTCAGGAACTTCCTGTGTTGGGGAAGGATGGAGATGTGAAAGTAAGCGTCTTTCAAATCTATCGTGACGAACCAGTCCTCGGACCTGATATGCGACACAACTTGATTGACTGTGAGCATTTTGAACTTCAGTCTCTTGACTGAGCGGTTCAGACGGCGGAGATCTAAAATAGGCCGCAGTCCTCCATCCTTCTTGGGAACAATGAAGTAGCAGCTGTAGAACCCTGACTCCCTGTCTTGAGGAGGGACCACCTCGATGGCCTCCTTCCTCAGAAGAGAGACTACTTCCTGCTCCATAACCAGAGCCTGCTCGGGGCCCACGAGTCTGGGAAAAATCCCCTCGAAAGGCAGCGGCTGTGCGCCGAACTGGATGTAATAACCTCTTTCTACAGTATGCAGGACCCAAGTAGACACATTTGGCAGTAGTTTCCACGCTGCTACAAATTCTACTAAAGGAACCAGCCTCTCGAGGCTGGCCTCTGGTTGTAATTGAGGCCCCCATAGGGGCGGCGAGGGCCTTAGTCCCGCTACGTTGAGGCATGAGCTCGCTGGAGATTGCCGCGTCCTGTAACTCTGGCAGGGGTGGCTGACAGATCTCCTGAGGGCCCTGAAGAGAGACGGACACCGTGTGATGCGATGCGACCCGCTCATCCCCAGGAGGGGCTGCCCTCAAGGACCCTGACACACAACCGTCAGGGTCTCTTTGCTGAGGACCTCCTTGACTGGAGGACGACCCTCAGGTCGGGCCTGGTCTTGGAGGCCCCCGACCCAGAGTGCCGCAAATCTCTGCCCCTAGGTGTAGGGGGGGCACGGGAGGCGACGGGAGGCACATTAACTTTCTCTTTTTTGCCCCAAACTACAGACATTGTCACTCAAAAAGAAAGCTGTGCTAACTTGCACAAAAACGGAGTGACAAACAGAGACACAACACACAGGGCGCTTCGCTGAAATGACAGAAAGCTGACACCGGCTTCGTCGCACGTGCTTTTATACTTCCTGGTCGCTTACGTCACCCCGCCTGTGACGTCACTCCCTCCTTCGGATTGGTTATACACACGATATTCAGAGCGTGGTTCGCCCTATGGCGTTTCCCATAGCGCTTGACACAGCTGGAGTTCCCGGAAGGGAACTGAAGTGGTATGAATACTTTCACAAGGTACTGTATGGTAATTGTTGGTTAAAATGTGGTTATTGAAAAACTGTTGACTGAATTACCTTGAACAAAACCGAAAATAATTAACAAGCTAAAAAGGAGAATAAAATCAAAGTGCTTTTACCCAGGTGCCCTGTTGTACCCTACAATAGTATGATATTTAGAATTTTTTGCCATTTTTATGAATAAGTCATTAAATTATCCCCTTAACCAAGTCATGTAAAAACACTGATTCAAAACGGTTATGAAACACCACCAATGTGAGTCAATCCGAGTCACAACAGCTGATTCTGCTTGGCTTTATTCATCGCTGTTTTTGTTTTTCAGAGCAAAAATAGACAAAGTAGAAATATTGTGTCTAAAATGTAACTAAAAACTGTAAAGTGATCTTGAAGCGCTCAAGATCCCACATATGGTACTGAGAATGACACTCTCTCTGTCCTCAAAGAACAGCTGGGTGGAGTGGCGGTATTTTCAGCGGGCTGTGGGTTGGGGCGCCCGTCCTCCCACACCTGTCACTCATGGTGGGTGCAGAGCTCACTTCAAGCCGTCCTGAGGGGCGATCTACCTTCAGGCCATATCTGTGTGTGGGTCGTATCTCCTGCGCCTTACACCAAGGTCATGTCTGCTGTGTGATTCTACCTAACACGAGGGCCCACCAGATGGTCCCACCTACGGAAAAAAAAAAAGGAGAGAAGCCATTTGCACTTAAACCTGCCTAGACTTCTGTTCCATATTAATCTTGTGTGAGAATACGTTATATCTTTGGATTAGCTTGGCTCAAAGGGATCAGTATTGATGTATAGGGTTTCATCCATATCTAAACATTGCAGTGGCGAAGATTTTAATAGTGATGTGAAGAATTATGATTGTTTCCTTCTGGCAATTCTGCTCACAGCATGTGAGGATTTCCATATTAGCCTGCAGAAACGCATGGTGGGATTTACAGCGTTTCCATTTCGCTATCTAACACAAACACAGCAGACTAAAATATGTTTGATTTGAGCCGACCTACCAAAGAAAACAACACACACTGATATGGAGTTATGTGCAGTCAGCATACTGAAGTTTATCCTTGTTTTATCTACTTTGTTAATTTTTTCATTAAAGGCACAGTCTCTAAACTGCCACAGCTTAAAAGATGGATGACAGCAAATCTGCTCACATTCGCTCCTTAAGATGATAAAAATGTTCCCATATACTCCTTTGTTGAACCCCTTTGTGAGCAGAACTAGCTACTCTGCCAATTTTGGGGCAACAATGGTGTTGTCTCGGGAGCTGAAAAGTTTGGCAACATCTGAGTCTTTGAAAAGTACAAATGCTTTCTTTTTTTATTAAAAAAAAGGTTCTTCAGAGCATCTAAGGAGCAGCCAAGAACACTGTTCAAGAATTAAATATTTGTTATCTTGAGTTAAATGTGTGGTACTTTGGAGTTTTTTTATTTTATTTTATTTATTTATTTTATTTTAGAGTTACCTGTACCTGTAGGTTAAATGATGTTTATTTGCTTCTTGTTTCTATTTTTCATTTTTATTTAAGTTCATATTTTATTTTTCATAAATGCAAAACTGATATAATTGATAAACTGAGCAAAATGTATATATGGGTCAAAGACGTTAAGATGCCCATGTCAAAAGAAATTTACAAAAGTGATTTTTTTTTTGTCCATAGAAAGCACATTAAATGTAAGTAAAGAGTCTACTTTTAAGGTTTCAAATAAGTTTTTGACGAATAATATGTCGATATTCGGTTGAAATAATGTTACACTGTCATTCAGTGTAACACAATATTTATGTAAAAAATTAAACAACATGCTTATTCTGACATGTACATAATAAAATATATAAAAGAATAAGGGAGCATATTACATTTATTGTGTTTTAAATAAGCAAAAAAAAATCCTACTGACAAATGGGCAAAACGTATGGTGGCAAATTTTAAAAATGTAGAATTACAACTAAATAGTATTTGGGGTGAAAGTAATTTGTCTTTTAATATGTCATAAATAGATTTTTGTTGTCTATATGCCTGACAAGACTGTTACACTGAATGACATTTTAGTGGGTGTCTTCTGTAAATTAGGGAAAATTGAATGATATTTAATTTTGCTCAAAAAAACAAAACCAAAAATGCAAGTAAATTAAACAGAAAACTTTTTTCATATTTTTTTTTTTTTTTTAGTTTTACACTTATTCTTTTTATGCTTAAACCCTTTTTTGTCTTTAACAATCCATCCATTAAGATACCATACATTAACAGATGACAAGAGAAGGTCCTCAAAGCACAAATAAAATAAAAAGTTTGGTTTTCTCCTACAGCATTATGGAAAAGTTAAAGTCATGAAAGCCAAACCCAGAATGGAACAACCATTTTCAAAAAGTTGATAATTCCAGTGGGGCCATTGCTATTCCAAGTTATTTTTGTTAAGAGCCACTGAAAGAGACAATTTAAGCTGCTATTTGGCAGCCAAAACATGGTCTGTCACTGTCATTTGGATCAGGACTACAGTGGCGTCCATCAGGAGAATGAAAAAGGTCTGTGTGGACATTTGGTCACGTCCTGCACCACCTGGAAAGTTGTCATAAAAAGAGAAAACTGTCAGATGCGAATAAGAGAAAAAGACACATAGGCGATGTGTTGGCCGGCTCCAGCACACAGATCTCAGGGAACACAATGCTATCACAGCTGCTGTGACTGTTCGGGGACATGAGCCTTTAGCCTGGGCTGTCAGTAGTGCTATCTCTTTCCCGCAGCTCAAATAAAGCCTCCTCACCTTTGCTCTTGCCCCAGTCAGGAAATGTTGGCAATCTCAGGGGGCTGAACTTGAGGACACTACAGATTTAGCATTGCCAGTTTGGAGACTAAAATTGTAGCTTTTTGCCATTTCATAAACGCATTTGGAAAGAACACATCTAGAGCCATGAGTTGTAAAAGTAATGTAAAATTTACCTCCTGTTGTGGCAAAAAATCTGGGTGCTCTGTTTGTGTTGCGGTTAAAATAACCACCCACTGTTTTCCATCAAAAATCGAAATTTTGAAAAATACAAAAGTTTCATGCGAAAACAAAAAACTTCTATTGTAGCTTGTCAGAAACTAATATTTTATTGCTGTTTCTATTGTGTTAGGGGTGAATTTGACCCACATATGTTTTTTGTTACGAACACGAAACTTTGTAGTAGTCTTTTTGGTTTGTCTTGGCTTTCAGTCCTTTGTAAGAGTAAAATGGGTTTAACAACCAAACACATCCTTTCACAGATTTTTGACTGTGAAACTAAAATAAACCGTTCCCTTCCGGGAACTCTACACTGCGTCCTGAAACGCTATGGGGAACGCCATTGGCGGGCCGCACTCTGAGTCATAGTCCAACGTCCAATGAGAAACGGGAGTGACGTCACAGGCGCGGTGACGTCATCGACCAGGAAGTATAAAAGCACGTGCGTTTGAAGCCGGCGTCAGCTTTTGTCATTCAGCGAGAGCGCTCTATGTCTATTGTCTGTCTGTCCCATACTGCTGTTTTTCAGTGCCAGTTTCCACTACTTTATTTTGAGCAGTATGCCTGGGGGAAAACGTTCTTTTGAGAACGAAAGAAGAAAGGCGGTTCAGCAGCCACATAGAAAGTGTGTCCCTCCCTGCCAACGTTTCATTGTTGGTGGGGATACACACGATCTATGTGTGGTCTGCTGGAAGCGGAGCACGCTAGGTCAGCCCTTGAGGGGGCTGGCTGCCCGCAGTGCGAGCGAATGCCGCTGCGGTTGCTCCGTTCCCGGAAAGCCCTCTTTGAGGAGGGGGCTTTCGTTAGCGTTCCCTGCGGGTCTGGCCCCGCTTCCGTCGAGGCGGAGCGGCAGCTGCACTCGTGGGGATCGCAGCTAGATCTACTAGAGGTAGTGAGACGGGTGATCCCCTATCTCCTTCCCTATCTGGTGGATCGGTAAATCTCCTACTGGATAAGGAAGCCCGCATGCGGTTACTTCCATCCAGAAAGAGTTTTCAACACTTCCCCTATCTTCCTCCGAGGAGGTTGATGTGGAGAACGTTGTCAAAAGTATTCAACCGCCCCCCCCCCTGATCGCCTCAGTATGAGGAGCTGTTGGACGTGCTGACTAATGCAGTAGCTAAGTTAGCACTTCCAAAGCGGAACTTTCTGTTCTTCCCCGATCTGCACACTGAGCTGTCTAGATCAGGGGAAAAACTAGAAAGAAAAGATGATGCCGCGGGTTGAACAGACGCTAGTCAGCTATCTGTCAACCAGCCTGGCATCATCCTTAAAAGTTCCGTCTTTGCTCTCCAGGCCGCCTAAAATAACTTCAGGCTTGATGGGCAAATTGCACACGTGTCGGGGTTGCTGGACGGGAGCATAAAAACCCCAGCCGTGTACCAGCTCCTCACATAAGAGGCTCATATTAGGAGCATTGCAACCCGTTTCCCTCCGGTGAGACCTAGAGGGCGGGATTGGCAACACTCCTGACTGGGGGCTTCAAAGACTAAGCCCGATCTAAGGGTCGTGCTTTAGTCTAATGGCGCTTTTCCACTACACAGTACCAGCTCGCCTCGGCTCGACTCGACTCGGCTCGGCTCGACTCGACTCGACTCGGCTCTGTTTGGTTTTCCACTGTGTAAAAGTTGTACCTGTACCTCTACAATAGTACCTGGTTTGTCATAGCGACGCTGCAGGAAACTGCCGTGACGTAATCTTCTACGCGACACACACCCGCTGTCTGCACATCCTCGTTTGACCACGGCGTATTCTTCCGAGTTGCCATAATATGTAATGGATTGGATATGTCACTCAATCTCTGGCCAAACTTTTTAAAAATGGTGGGGTTATTCTGGATACTATTGCTGGCGCGTGCAATGATGACGCAGTGAATAGTGACGATTCTCTCTGACCAATCAGCAGTCTGCTGTGTTTTCACGTCACATTTAGTATCGCCTTAGCTCGCCTCAGCTCGCTTGGAACCTCGCCGGAGGTGGTACGAAAAAAAGTACCTGAAAGCCGGTACAGGTACAACTTTTACACAGTGGAAAACCAAACAGAGCCGAGTCGAGGCGAGCCGAGGCGAGCTGAGGCGAGCTGGTACTGTGTAGTGGAAAAGCGCCATAAGAGGTCCTCGGCTAAATGGCCCTGATGGCGGTACCACAGGGCCAATGAGGGCAGCCGCTCTCGAAGAGCTAGGTGCTTCACCGCCTCTGAGGAGTACGGTGACCACCTCCCTTCGGGGCCCTCAGGAGATTCGTCAGCTAACCCTGCCGGTGTTACAGGGCGCGGCAGTCTCCCGCGAACATCATTCTCTGGTCTCTCCGCCCGGAAACGTAGTGGAACCAGAGAGTTCGCCACCCCCACGGGGGTTTCCAGAGCGCTCACTTCAGGTGCATCCTGCCAGTTCGCTGTTACAGGTCACCGAGGTAGCTCTTCAAATAAATCCAGAAACCAGCCTCGAGAGGTTGGTTCCCTTAGTAGAATTTCTGGCAGCGTGGAAACTACTGCCAAATATTTCTATGTGGGTCCTGCGTACTGTAGAGAAAGGCTATTGCATTCAATTCGGTGCCAAGCCGCCACCTTTCAGCGGGGTATTTCCTACTCTGGTAGGCCCCGAGCAGGCTCTGGTATTGGAACAGGAAGTAAATACTCTCCTGAGGAAGGAGGCCATCGAGGTGGTCCCTCCTCAACACAGAGAATCCGGGTTCTACAGCCGGTATTTCATTGTTCCCAAGAAGGATGGGGGCCTGCGGCCCATTTTAGATCTCAGACAGCTAAACCTCTCAGTCAGAAAACTGAAGTTCAAAATGTTGACTGTCACACAGGTCGTGTCTCAAATCAGGTCCGAGGACTGGTTTGTCACGATAGATCTGAAAGACGCGTACTTTCATGTCTCCATCCTTCCTCAACACCGGAAGTTTCTCAGGTTCGCTTTCAGGGGCAAAGCTTACCAATACAGAATTCTTCCGTTCGGCCTAGCGCTCTCACCCCGAACTTTCACGAAGTGTGTGGATGCTGCTCTGGCTCCACTGCGACTCCAGGGCATCCGCATACTCAACTATATAGACGACTGGCTCATCCTAGCCAGTTCAGAACAGTTAGCGGCTCAACATCGAGATGTTGTTCTTGCTCACATGAAAAAGCTGGGGTTGAGACTCAACGCCAAGAAAAATGTGCTGTCTCCATTACAGAGAACCACTTATCTAGGTGTAATCTGGGATTCGACCACGATGCAGGCACGATTGTCACCTGCTCGGATCGAGTCGATCCTTACTGCAGCAAATGCGGTCAAGCTAGGCCTGCTACTCACTGTCAAACAGTTCCAAGTACTGTTAGGTCTTATGGCAGCTGCATCCAACGTGATACCTCTTGGACTGCTGTACATGAGACCACTGCAGTGGTGGCTCAAAACCAAAGGGTTTTCCCCGAGGGGGAACCCATTCCGCAAGATCAAGGTCACGCGGCGCTGCCTACGTGCCTTAGTCATGTGGAAAAAGCCCTGGTTCCTATCACAAGGTCCAGTGCTGGGAGCTCCTTGCCGCCGCGTCACACTAGCGACAGATGCATCCCTCACCGGGTGGGGAGCGTTCATGAGTGGCCGCTCCGCCCAAGGCCTATGGAACGACCGGCATCACTCTTGGCACATAAATTGCCTAGAAATGCTGGCAGTGTTCCTGGCTCTGAAGCATTTCCTTCCAGACCTAAGAAACCGTCACGTGCTGGTCCGCACAGACAACACTGCGGTGGTCTACTACATAAACCACCAGGGAGGTCTGCGTTCACGCCCCCTATACAAGCTGGCGTACCAGATCATCTTGTGGTCACAAGGGAAGCTTCTCTCATTGAGAGCAGTTCACATTCCTGGACGTCTCAATGTGGGAGCAGACGTCCTGTCGAGGCAGGGGCCGAGGCCCGGGGAATGGATGCTTCACCCCGAGGTGGTGAAGCAGATATGGAGAGTCTTTGGTCAAGCCCAAGTGGACCTCTTTGCGACTCAGGAGACATCGCAATGTCCCCTTTGGTACTCTCTAGTTCCTCCAGCTCCTCTCGGACTGGATACCATGGTACAGACGTGGCCGAGGCTTCGTCTGTACGCTTTTCCCCCGATCGCTCTGCTCCCGGGAGTTCTGGAAAGAGTACGCCAGTACGGAGTACGGCTGTTGCTAGTAGCCCCGTACTGGCCGGCCCGAGTATGGTTCTCGGATATAATCACCCTCCTCGACGGCTCTCCATGGGAGATTCCTGTCAGGAGGGACCTTCTTTCTCAGGCTGGGGGCGCAATCTGCCACCCCCACCCAGAGAAGTGGAAGTTATGGGCGTGGCCCCTGAGGGGGCACAACTCATAGACGCTGGTCTCTCAGCTGAGGTTGTTGAGACCATCCTTCAATCCAGAGCTCCCTCTACGAGGAAACTTTATGGCCTAAAGTGGAACCTGTTTGCGTCATGGTGTCATGAACGCCGTCTAGACCCAGTCCACTGCCCGGTTGGTACAGTGCTGGAGTTCCTGCAAACTCGTTTGTCCACTGGGTTAGCTCACTCCACCTTGAAGGTGTACGTGGCGGCTATATCGGCTTACCACGCCCTTCAGGGCGGCCTTTCAGTGGGCAAAAACCCCCTGGTCTCACGTTTCCTCCGCGGTGCACTCAGGCTGAGGCCTCGTGCAAGACCGAGAGTCCCTATATGGGACTTAGCTGTGGTGTTGGAGGCGCTGTGTAAACCTCCCTTCGAGCCTCTGGAGGAGGCCTCCGATCGGATGCTTACCCTAAAAACAGCACTGCTGTTGGCGCTAACATCTCTTAAGAGAGTCGGGGACCTGCAGGCCCTTTCAGTGGCCCCTTCTTATATTGACTTTGCCCCAGGGTTGGCCAAAGCATTCCTCTACCCAAGAGCTGGGTACACACCCAAGGTCCCCTCAGTAACACCACAGCCAATAACGCTGCTAGCGTTTTATCCTCCTCCATTCGTGGAGCACGACCAGAGGAAGTATAACTTGATGTGTCCAGTAAGAGCACTAGACACTTATATCCACAGAGCTGCCCTGTGGCGTAAATCAGAGCAATTGTTTGTCTGTTACGGCCCCCCTAAGAGGGGGTGCCCGGCTTCCAAGCCTACTTCAGTAAGTGGATCGTTGATGCCATCTCTACTGCATACGAGTCCTCTGGTCTCCCATCCCCGATGGGAGTCAAGGCTCACTCAACTCGAGGCGTTGCAGCCTCCAAAGCTCTGATGGCAGGTGTCCCGATCCAGGACATCTGCAGTGCGGCGGGTTGGTCCTCACCTCTAACGTTCGTCAGATTCTACGAACTAGACCTCAGAGCCACTCCGGGCTCAGTCATCTTTCAGCCCTAGCAAAAAGGCTAGGCTCAAGAGGTCAAAAGGCGCTTTCCTTCTAACAAGGAAAAGAGATTCTACCCCTTTCGTTCTGGCAATTTCCCCAGACAAAGGCGTATGATTCTCCTCAATAATTGTTCCTCCTGGTCTGGCAGGTCCCCAGACAGGAGATGTATCCCCACCATCTTGGCCTGGCACCTCCCAGGCAAGTGGTGTGTTATCCTGCCTCGTGTGCCCGAGGGCCGAGGCCTGTATTCCTCGTGTCTGATGGTTGATCACAGACAGAGATGAATTCCAGTGCCCTGGCAAGATCACCAGGCACTCCTTATGTCCCTCTTGTACTGGCTGTAACGCAGACAATGGACTACCACTTCTCCTCGTGTGCCTGAGGGCCGAGGAGCACTTCTCCCCCTGCGCTGGTCATATGACAGGCAGCGGTTGAGACCCCTATCCTCGTGTACCTGAGGGCCGAGGTCTACTTATCCCTCTTGTCTGGTGGCTGATCACAGACAGATGAATTCCAGTGTCCTGGCAAGATCACCAGGCACTTCTTGTGTCCCTCTTGTACTGGCTGTAATGCAGACAAAGGACCACTATCTCTCCTCGCGTGCCTGAGAGCCGAGGAGCATTTCTCCCCCTGCACTGGTCTCATGACAGGCAGCGGTCGAGAACTCTATCCTCGTGTGCCCGAGGGCCGAGGCTCAGGTATCCCTCTTGTCTGGTGGTGGATCACAGACAGAGATGAATTCCAGTGCCCTGGCAAGATCACCAGGCACTTCTTGCGTCCCTCTTGTACTGGCTGTAATGCAGACAAAGGACCACTATCTCTCCTCGCGTGCCTGAGGGCCGAGGAGCATTTCTCCCCCTGCGCTGGTCTCATGACAGGCAGCGGTTGAGAACACTAGCCTCGTGTGCCTGAAGGCCGAGGCCTATTCTATCCCTCTTGTCTGGTGGTTGATCACAGACAGAGATGAATTCCAGTGCCCTGGCAAGATCACCAGGCACTTCTTGCGTCCCTCTTGTACTGGCTGTAACGCAGACAAAGGACCGTCATTTCTCCTCGAGTGCCTGAGGGCCGAGGAGCATTTCTCCCCCTGCGCTGGTCTCAGGACAGGCAGCGGTCGAGAACACTATCCTCGTGTGCCCAAGGGCCGAGGTCTATTTATCCCTCTTGTCTGGTGGTGGATCACAGACAGAGATGAATTCCAGTGCCCTGGCAAGATCACCAGGCACTTCTCGTGTCCCTCTTGTACTGGCTGTAACGCAGACAAAGGACCACCATCTCTCCTCGTGTGCCCAAGGGCCGAGGAGCCTTTCTCCCCCTGCGCTGGTCTCATGACAGGCAGCGGTCGAGAACCCTAGCCTCGTGTGCCTGAGGGCCGAGGCCTATTCTATCCCTCTTGTCTGGTGGCTGATCACAGACAGAGATGAATCTCAGTGCCCTGGCAAGGTCACCAGGCACTTCTTGCGTCCCTCTTGTACTGGCTGTAACGCAGACAAAGGACCGCCATCTCTCCTCGAGTGCCTGAGGGCCGAGGCTCATTATCCCTCTTGTCTGGTGATGGATCACAGACAGAGGTGGATTACCACTCGCGTCCTGGCAAGATCACCAGGCGGAGTTACCACAGTGTCTCATCAGGTAAGTATTTCTAGACACTGTCCCTTCTCGGTCTTGCGAGACCAGACGAAGGATGACATGACCTCGTGGGCTCGAGGGCCGAGGTCTCTTTTCCCTCTGATCTGGTGGGCTCCACAGTCAGAGATGTATTACCACCCATGTCCTGGCAGGTTCCCCAGGCTGAGGTTTGTATTGTATTGTAACGCTGTTTTTCCCCCCTTGTTCTAGCAGACACTAGGCAGGGTGCGGAAATTATGGGGGCGTTGATACCTCGTTCCCCATAGCGTTTCAGGACGCAGTGTAGAGTTCCCGGAAGGGAACGTCTCAGGTTACGTATGTAACCCTGGTTCCCTGAGGGAACGAGACACTGCGTCTCGGACCATAATTCCCGCATCCCTGCTGCGCTCGCTTCATTCCTTTGAAGCTGACGCCGACTTCAAACGCACGTGCTTTTATACTTCCTGGTCGATGACGTCACCGCGCCTGTGACGTCACTCCCGTTTCTCATTGGACGTTGGACTATGACTCAGAGTGCGGCCCGCCAACAACAGGAACTCAAAATCAAATTTAAGATAGATGTACTATGAATTTACTACGACAGTGTTACAGTGCCACGATAAAAAAAAAAAACGAAAATTATGAGATTAAAGTCGTAATATTTTGAGAATAAAGTCAAAATTATGATAATAAAGTCAAAATATTTAGACAATAAATTCAAAATATTACAACAATAAAGACAAAATACTATGAGAATAAAGTCTAAATATTACGGTAATTAAGTCAAAATACTACAAGTATAAAGTTGAAATATTACAAGAATAAAGTCAAAATATTACAAGAATAAAGTCAAAATATAACGAGAATAAAGTCAAAATACTGTGAGAATAAAGCTGAAATATTACAAGAATAAATTTAAAATATTATGAGAATAAAGTTGAAATATTATGAGAATAAAGTCAAAATATTACGAGAATAAAGTCGAAATACTACCAGAATAAAGTTGAAATACTATGGAAATAAAGTTGAAATATTTTGAGAATAAAGTATAAAAGTCTAATTTAAATCATAGCAATTAAAGATATAATATTTTGAGAGTATAACCTATATAGCGCATACAAAGGCTTGGATTGAGAGCACCAGGAGAAGTTGCCAGGTCACAAGAATTAGTTTGAATATTGTGGCATTCAAGAGGCCACATCATCTTACTGGGATGAGGAAGAGTCAGTTTTAAGGACTCGCGGAAGCAGCTTAATATCAAGAATATGATATTTATTAACAGACTGAACAGGAACAACTTTCAGATGACACACCCAATCGACATTCCAATGGGGGGCACCATAGCTCTCTTATTTAACCCTTTTTAATACACTACAAATATATGTTGGATTATTAAATCATACCATGTGTCATACTCGCGAGGATAGTACAGTATGCTTGGAAATAATATTTCATATCTTCGATTACATTCGTTTTCTGTAGTGCGCCAGCCCCCCAATAGCAATAAGCTTTGTGCTTTTGGTACTTTTAATATATAATAAAGTCTCAGCTTTCAAAATCAGTTTTATAGCGAACTATGCGTCGTACAATAATGTGTTCTTCAAGCTCTTTAATGTGGCATGACGGACCATTTGCATACGCAATAGGCTAGAATATACTCTCAAAATATTAGAATTTTAATCTTGTAATTGCTACGAATAAATTCACATAATTTTGAATTTATTCTTAAAATATTTTGACTTTATTATCAAAACATTTTGACTTTATTCTCGTAATATTTAAACTTTATTCTCACAATATTTCGACTTTATTCTCTAAGTATTTCAACTTTATTCTCATAATATTTTGACTTTATTCTCGTAGTATTTAAACTTTATTCTCTTAGTATTTTGACTTTATTCTTATAATATTTTGACTTTATTCTCAGTATTTCGACTTTATTCTTATAATTTCAACTTTATTCTTGTAGTATTTCGACTTTATTCTCGTAGTATTTACAATTTATTGCTGAAATATTTCGACTTTATTCTTGAAATATTTTGACTGTATTCTCGTTGTATTCCGACTTTATTCTTGAAATATTACGGCTTTATTCTCATAATCTTATTTAAATGGCATTAAAACACTGTTGTAAATTACCGTGTGGCTTGCTTTTGTGATGTCAGAAAAATACATTAATTAAAAGTCAATGTGAAAAAACTTGATCAGATCAGTTTCTGGTTGTGTGTAGCACCTTCCACTCTGCATATGTTTAATGGGTGTCTAAAGTTTCTTCTAAATATTTTGCTTCTTTTTGCAATATAATGCAGTCTTCGTAAAGAAGCTGTTAGTAAGGGATGGGGAGTTAAAAATAATATTGGAAGCTAGAAGCATCATGGGATATCATGCACCTATTTACTTGATAGGGCACTAGAGACATTTCTGGCTCACTTGGTGCCCTAGGCAAGATAACACACACAAATGTTACAAAAACTTCATCAGAAAATCTGTTCTAGAAATTTCAACTATTTTGCCTAAAGTCTTTTTGCTAATCTTGTTTATTAATATTGCATTCAATATCTTCCTTCCTTCCTTCCTTGTTTTTTTTTTTTTTTCCCATAACTGGTTATTAAAGTACATAAAGTGGTTTAAAAATGCAGCTTGTCACCTGTGGTTATGTCTGCGGCTGACAAAGTTACCAGGGCTTTTTTACTTTTAGTTCCATCTAATGATAAAAAAAAATATGCATCTGCAGAGCTTTTTTCTTTTTCATAAATGTGGAAAAAAAAACATAATAATGAAAGGCTCTGAGAAAGTAGTCATGAAAGATGATAAATATAGCCTTAGTCAAACTTACATTGACTAAATTTCCCTGAAGAGGTCAGGTAGCTTACCTTTTTGTTTCATAGATGTATTCTGTGTCTTTAATCTCATCCTAAATTTGCTGTCGCACTGGCTTCAAAATGGATTTAGAGCTTTTTGCAAACTTTCGGGGTAAAATAGCAGTTGGGAGTTTAAGTGCTGCTGACATAAAAAGAGAAATAAAAATAAACAAAATTACTAATAATTTTACCTGAATGGTGCTTTTAGTGTTGACTTTAAAAACACAATTGTGACCACTGTAACAAAATGTTACAGAATATTTTCTGGGGCTTGTTTTTATTATCTCTGAGCAACCAAACTCAAAAACTACAAAATATTCTGTTATATAAAAAAAGTTTTACAAGATTAAAAGAAAGATGAACCTATAAATACTGTTCAGACTTGTGTGTTGCATTGTCCTGTGGAGGTACTGTGGGAGTTTGCGTTCATCCTTGTATGATAGAAGAAAAGACGCACAACTCAGTCCGAGAATGCTAGAAGAGCAATAATGAGCAGAGAGACTACAGGTCCAGAACTACAGGGGCTCTGGGAGAGACATGTGTATAACAGTAATGAGTCTAAGGGGAAGAGAAGGAGAGCCTGAGAGAACAATTGTGTGCTGCAGAGAAGAAAGGGATAGAAAGAACAAGCAAAGAAATGAACAATTGGTTGAAAATAACAGAGATGGAGAGTGAAACATCGGGGAGTTGTAAGTCACGCTTATTGTCAGGAGAGCTGCTCTGTCGCTGGAGTGTGAATGTAAGGGAAAGGTCGAGTGGGAGATTGGGATCAGGAAGGTCAACTTTGTAGTTATTAGACCTCACAGGTTAGCGGTGTGATGGGATGGCTTCATCCGCTGAATACGTACCGACAGCTCTCCAAAACCCAACCTTGTCGTGTTCACACTGAAGGCATGACCTGAAGCTACACTCTTTAAAATAAAGGTGCTTCACGATGCCATAGAAGAATCTTTTTTGTCTAAATGGTTCCATAAAGAACCTTTAACATCTGAAGAATCTTTCTGTTTCACAAAAGGTTCTTTGTGGCAATGAAGGTTCTTCAGATTATAAAAAGTTAAGAAAAAGATGGTTCTTTAAAGAACCTTTGACTGAATGGTTCTTTGTGGAACAAAAAAATAGTTTCTCTATACGGCATTGCTGTGAAGAACCTTTTAAAGCACCTTTATTTTTAAGAGTGTAGTGAATGACCTGGGCTAATGTGTACTGAAATGTAATGTATTTTGTGGAGTTTTACAAAGTGGCAAAAAATAATTGTTGATGAAAAAAGGCTGTTTGTCTATAGAAAGCCCATTTCCGCCAAAGAATACAAAAATAAAAAGGTTATTGTGACTTTTTAACTCATAACTCGCAATTATTAGACTTAATTGACCTAATTTCTCAGTATTGAGTTTATATCTCACAGTTCTGACTTTATAACTTGCAATTGCAAATTTATATCTCACAATTGGCTTTCAAAACTTGTGAGAAGTAAACTCACAATTGCGCGAAAAAAGTCTGAATTGTGAGATAAAAAGTTGCAATTCAGATTTTTTTTTTATTGCAAATGCAAGTTTTTCTTGTTTTTTTTTTCTCAGAATTGTGAGATATAAACTTGCAATTGTGAAGTCCAGTTATGAGGGTTCATTCATCAGTTAAGACTGATATGTTCTCAGAATTGTGAGTTTATATCTTATAATTCTGACTCTATAACACGCAGTTGTGTGTTAATAAGTCAGAATTGTGAGATATAAACTTGCAATTCTGAGAAAAAAACTCATAATTTTGAGTTTGTCTCGCGATTCTGACTTTATAACTCGCAATTGTGAGTTTATATCACTCAATTCTGACTTCATTTTTCAGTATTGTGATATCTCACAGTTCTGACTTTATAACTCGCAATTGCAAGTTTATATCACAATTGGCTTTCAAAACTTGTAAGATGTAAACTCACAATTGCAAGGAAAAAAGGCAGAACTGTGAGATAAAAAGTTGCAATACTGACTTTTTCTTGCAAATGCAAGTTTATATTTTGCAATTCCTTTTTTCTAATTTTTCTCCTAATTCTGACTTTTTTCTCAGAATTGTGAGATATAAACTTACAATTGCGAAGTCCAGTTATGAGGGTTCATTCATCAGTTAAGACTGATATGTTCTCAGAATTGTGAGTTTATATCTTATAATTCTGACTCTATAACACGTAGTTGTGTGTTAATAAGTCAGAATTGTGATATATAAACTTGCAATTCTGAGAAAAAAACTCATAATTTTGAGTTTGTCTCATGATTCTGAACTTATAACTCGCGATTGTGAGTTTATATCACTCAATTCAGACTTCTTTTCTCAGTATTGTGAGTTTATGTCACTCAAGTCTGACTTAATTTCTCAGTATTGTGATATCTCACAGTTCTGACTTTATAACTCGCAATTGCAAGTTTATATCACAATTGGCATTCAAAACTTGTGAGATGTAAACTCACAATTGTAAGTTATAAAGTCCGAATTGTAAGATAAAAAGTTTCAATTCTGACTTTTTTTCTTGCAAAAGCAAGTTTATATCTCGCAATTAATTTTTTTCTCTCCCAATTCTCTTTTTTTCTCAGAATTGTGAGATATAAACTCACAAATGTGAGTTATAAAGTCAAGTTAGGAGTGTTCATTCACCAGTTAAGACTTTGTTCTCTGAATTGTGAGTTTATATCTAATAATTTTTACTCTATAACACGCAATTGTGAGTTATTAAGTCAGAATCGCGAGATATAAACTTGCAATTCTGAGAAAAAACTCATAATTTTGAGTTTGTCTCACGATTCTGACTTTATAACTTACAATTGTGAGTTTATATCACTCAATTCTGACTTTATTTCTAAGTATTGCAGGTTTATATTTCACAATTGGCTTTCAAAACGTGTGAGATGCAAAACTCACAATTGCGAGAAAAAATCAGAATTGTGTCACAATTCTGACTTTTATTCTTGCAAATTCAAATTTATATCTCGCAATTCTTTATTTCTTGTTTTTTTTCTCTCCCAATTCTGAATTTTTTTCCTCAGAATTGTGAGATATAAACTCGCAACTGTGTTATAAAGTCTAGTTATGAGGGTTTATTCATCAGTTAATAAGTGAGTTAGTACAGAATTGTGAGATACAAACTCGCAATTGTGTTATAAAGTCTAGTTATGAGGGTTTATTCATCAGTTAATAAGTGAGTTAGTACAGAATTGTGAGATATAAACTGCAATTCTGAGAAAAAAAGTCAGAATGTTGAGTTTGTTTCACAATTCTGACTTTATAACGTGCAATTGTGAATTTATATCACATAATTGGCTTTCAAAATTTCTGAGATGTAAACTCACAATTGCAAGAAAAAAAATGCAATTACCTTTTTTTTTAATTCAGTGGCAAAAACAGGCTTCCATAATTATCTCCCTTGAGTTCACTGTGAGATACTAATTAAAATGTGTGTTTGTGATATACCTATAGAAACTTGTGTTTAAAACATATATTTCATTTCATTAAAATAATAATAACATTTTGGGCCATGCAGGATGAAATCTTTATTTCCCAGAATACTCTAATTAGTAATGTTAATACATTAAATTTATATTCATATTTAATTGAAAGTAATCAGAAAAAAATGGAGTGTAAATGGCTGTTTATTAGTTTGACTGTACTGAACTTATTTTAGAGACAAATTATAGTAATAAATAATTAGTTGAGGAAAGTAAAACAAATAAAAGATATGTGAAATATGCTTTCCATTTTTTTTTTTTTTAATAGCAATACGTAATGAAACTCTCTCTTAATAATCAGTATGATAAAATCCTCATAAAAATAGTACTGGTTGCTAGTTGATACTCCAAATTGAGATGATAATGCAGTTTAATATCTTTTTATGTCTTTAATGCAGACTGTATTCAAGTTCCCTTCCGGAGGGAACTCTACGCTGCGTCCTGGTGGACACTGTGGGAACTGCCTTCAGCGTGACCGGCTCTGAAGCTCTTATAGAACAACGACAATGAACTTTGACATTGGCCGGTGCCAGCCTATGACATCATCACAAGACGCCTACCAGTATAAAGGTGCGCTTGTGAATACATCAACCATCTTCAAACCTCTTCAAATCCACAATAGTGGTGAGTACTCAAGCAAAGTCTTTTGAGCACTCCTTCAAATCCACATGAGTGGTAAGTGCACACGCGAGTCTTTGAGCACTTCTTGAAATCCACGCAAGTGGTAAAGATCCCTCCTGAGTGTCGGGTTCTTTCTCGAAATCCTATACGGTATGGGTTACGCGGTCTCTTCGTTCCCATTTTTGGGTTGGTTCTGGAAACCCTTGGTTTTTCCCCAACCCTATGTTTGGTAGCACAGTGTATCAGGCCTCCTCTCGGTCGAGAGTCGTTCCATAGACCTTCACCTCAAAGAAGCTCACTTACTAGGCCCATTCTCACATACATCAGTCGGAGGCTCCTTTGAGCCTCGCTGACTGGGTGGTGTTAGGCTTTTTCTCTCTTTAGAGATTCAGTTTTGAAGCCTCCACTCTATAGAGCTCTGCTTTCAGCATGTGAGCTCTTCTGTGAGTCTTGTTACTTCCAAGCGTTGAGTGTAGCCAGGTCTCCCCTCACCTGAGGGTTATCACGTTGAGATCTCCACTTCTGAGAGCTCTCCAAAGCTCCGCTTCCAGGCTTACTACCGCCTGAGATAATAATATGGTGATCCCTCGCTATGCTCTGGGCACCTCTTCAAACCCACATTAGTGGTGAGTACTCATGCAAAGTCTTTGAGCACTCCTTTAAATCCACATGAGAGGTAAGTGCACACGCGAGTCTTTGGGCACTTCTTGAAATCCACGTTAGTGGTAAAGATCCCCCCAGAGTGTTGGGTTCTTTCTTAAAAACCTATACGGTGTGGGTTACGCGGTCTCTTCGTTCCCATTTTCGGGTTGGTTCTAAAAACCTCTGGTTTTTCCAACTCCAATCCAGGTAACACTGTTACTAGGGTTGAGTGTCGCTAGGCTCCCTCTTGTTTAGAGAGTCTTCTTGCGGAAGCCTCCACTTTCCAGAAACTCCACGCAGGTAGTTCTGTTGTTTAGGCTGTTGAGCCTCACTGATTACCTCCAGTGTTGAGTGTAGCTAGGTCATGAGACCTCCACTCTTAGAGTTATTTTCCTGAACAAGCACAGAGTGTTGCCAGGCTTCCTCTCGTTTAGAGAGTCTTTCTGGAGCCTCCGCTCTTCAGAACCCCCGCTTAGTATGAAGGCTTAGTGATAAGCTTCACTACTTTCTGTAGCGGTGAGTGTAGTTAGGCCTACTCTCGCTTAGAAGAATCAGGCCTCCACTCCTAGGAGTTCCGTGCTTGGGTAGCCGAGCTAGCCATGACATTGGCCCAAGCGATTTTCGCTGGTAGTGGGGAGTGAGGTTCCTTCTTAACTCCTCATTCAGTCAGTTGTTCACTTACTCCTCAGCATGGCAGCGTTGGTATTGACGTTCCCATAGTGTCCACCAGGACGCAGCGTAGAGTTCCCTCCGGAAGGGAACGTCTAGGTTACATATGTAACCCTGGTTCCCTGAGGACAGGGAACGAGACGCAGCGTCTCGTAGCCATGCTTCGGGCCCCACTTACGTCTCCATCAGACAAAAAGATGGTTGATGTATTCACAAGCGCCCCTTTATACTGGTAGGCGCCTTGTGATGATGTCATAGGCTGGCGCCGGCCAATGTCAAAGTTCATTGTCATTGTTCTATAAGAGCTTCAGAGCCGGTCACGCTGAAGGCAGTTCCCATAGTGTCCACCAGGACGCAGCGTCTCGTTCCCTGTCCTCAGGGAACCAGGGTTACATACGTAACCTAGACGTTTTCAAAGGTTTTGATTACTACACATTTCTAATGGGAAACTTTAAACCATTTTATTTGCTCATTGAATTTTATTTCTCATCAACTGAGAATCTTTCAAAAGAAAACCTCCCAACTCCCAGAACCAAGACTGTTTGAAACCGAAGAAAAGAAGAATAGGTTCTGAATATCTCAGACAACATTAGGATGAAAATAAAATGTGTTTGATGTTAATTTCCATTGTCGTTGAATACAGAAGACAGGATAGTGTGCTTTGAGTTTATGAACAAAAAGGATTGCCGGCATCAAAAGTTTTCTTGAAAGAGTGTTGAAATGTGTCTTCGTGGATAATGAGAACTTACGCCAGTGCGCAGTCAGATGCTATTTCTGTGAAATTGCTGCATATAATACGTAAGCGTTCCATCTCTGATGCAAGAAATGGTAAATAGCAAGGTACAAATGCATCTGGATGTTGTTGTTTTCTCAGAACTCCATTCAAACCTCCAGGCTCGCGGTGCGCTGTCTGTGTAGAAGGGTTTTCAGATTTCCCAAGGCAGGTATAAAAACCAATACGAGTCATGAGTGTTTGTGAATGATTCATGAACAGCAGTCATAAGATACATGTAAAGAGAAAACAGCTTTGTTCAGTGTGACTCTTTCTCTAGGTTCCTTCAAAGATCACTGTTTTTGATTCATTTATTTTCTTGCTCACAAAGCGTCACAGACATGTTTGCCTCACAGAAGATCATTTAATGTTCCTTGTGATTGGCAGATCAGGAAACACATGGTGGTAAAGCAGAGCTCAAGGGTCTAATACCAGCAATATCAAGACATGCTGTTGAATAATATAATCTCTCTATTACCATGGGTCTCTTGTAATATTACACTGATTTACAGGGTAAATGGAGAGAGAGTGTGTGTGTGTGTGTGTGTGTGTGTGTGTGTGTGTGTGTGCACGTGCGTGTGTGTGTTTTTATTTCTATTAATACAGATCGCACGTAGACTCTGCATGCGTTTCATCTGTTTAAAAATCAGCCCCATCAGCTTCACCTTTCACTGACTTCTTTACGCACTGGGTGTTCAGTCTTTCCTCAGTTTGACGCCGAACAAAATGTTTCCTATCAGACCCAAATAAATTAAACTTGTTCTCATCACTAAAGTGAACTTTGGAGCATGTTCCTCTGCAAAGATAAGCTTAACCTTTCAATTGTTTCTGCTGATGAGAGGTTTGGTAACTGCAGAGTGTGCTTTCAGTCCAAATTCTTTTAAAACATGATACTTTCAACAGATACTTACCCTGTTGATCACTGAACTGGCAAGCAATTCCAGCTGCAGTGTTGAACCGATTCCCCATTGAGAGACTCTGCATTATTCTGTCCTCTCGTGCATTTGTCTTGTGTGGACGACCAGCCTTTTTGAGGGACTTGAATCAATTAGTGTTATTGTAAACCTGCAATATTTTACACTCAGGGTTTCAGTCGACTTCAGTCTCAGTGAAAATTGAAAGAATGCTGCCAGTTAAATAGGGTTTGTCATACAATAATTAAGGAATTTAGTAAGAAAAAAAAAATCATGAAAAATCATGAAATTATGAGATACTAATGTCATAATTATGAGATAAAAAGTCAAAATTATGACTTTAAAAGTCATAATTACTAGATACATTGTGTCAATCACATTTATACACTGCCTCCAAAACTTTCGTTCGTCAAAAAAATTCGGATCAGGTTTGATTTTCTGCGTTTTTGCACCCGTAGCAAGCATTTTAATAGGAAAGGATGATGAATATGAAAAAATGAAAAAAAACGCATGTGAAAATTTGTGACTCAGCGTGAAATGACCTTAACACCAATAACTTGGAGGTATCTGTAAATGTTCTCTAATTTTGATCAGACTTCTTTTTCAAATATGTCATTTAAGTTTTTCTATACTGTGCTTCAGAATACAATTAATTTATGAAATATGCTTAAAAAAACCTGCCCTTACACTCCTGTTTGGATAACTTCAAATAGGCAACTAAGCAGTGGTCTTGAAATTTGTGAAAATGCTCTCTATTTTTGATCTCCACTGTACACTCTTAAACATAAAGGTGCTTCAAAAGGTTCTTCAATAGAAGAACCATTAAAGAATCTTTAAAGAACCATTTCTTACTTACCTTTTCATAATCTGAAGAACCTTATTTGCCACAAAGAACCTTTTGTGAAACAGAAAGGTTCTTCAGATGTTAAAGGTTCTTTATGGCATTGTGAAGCACCTTTATTTTTAAGAGTGTACAATGGTCAAAAGAAAGTGTTAAGAGAGTTAATCAACATTTTAAAATGTCTAAATATTATTACATTAGATAAAATATCAAACTTTTACATAAAAGATGCTTATATTAACATTTCTATTACATTACTTTTTTAATTTTATAATTATATGATTTATAACCTGATAGAATCCTTTATTGGCATTAAAAAAGTAATCATACTGTATGAACAAACAAGTATAAATACAGAAAATCTAAAAAAACACATGCTTAAAATATTGTAAATAAATTGTATAAATACACAATGAAATATGGAAGCCCCTGTAAGAAAAAAAAATATGCCTTTAAAAAAAGAAATTATGAGATCTTAAAGTCATAACTACGAGATAAAAAAGGTCGAAACTATGAGTTACTAAATATAAATTATGACTTTAAAAGTCATAATTACAAGAAATTATAACTTATAAAGTCAAAACAGATGAAGTCAAATGATGACTTCAAAAGTCAAAATTATGACTTACTTATTAGGAACTGCTTTAATAATAAGTTGTTTACTGACCTTGGTCCTCCAAACTGTTTTAAGCCAAGTTAATTTGTTTTAAAATGTCCCGATTATCATTAGACCGATACCCTGTGACCAGTGTGTTTATAAGGCCATTAACCCTGCTGGCCAGGCTGGGAAAGTGGCCAAAACCCCTCTAAAACCAACCTGCTGACAAGCTATGACCAGCTAAAACCAAGGCTTAGGCTGGTTTTAGAATATTTTTATCAACAGGGAGATAACTTTTTATCTCATAATTGTGACTTTTTTAGGTCATAATTTCTTTGTATCTTGTAATTATGAATTAATTAAGTCATAGTTTCACCATTTTATCTTATAATTTTGACTTTATAAATCATTATTTTGACTTTTAAGGCATTTTTTCCTATTTTGTCTACATGTTAAATAGTTTGAATTATTGTTTCATATATTAGGCTTTACAGGATTAATTAAAAGCATATTTCACATCTAGAAAGTACCTCGAAAACTCAAAATTCTATTATTTCATCATTTTAAACTCAATATATTTTATTTTGTAAAATTTTAGCTTTAAAGAAGCTTGTTTTATTTCTTTAAACTAAAGATCCAAGGTGTATTCATCATTATGTTTATGTTATAAGAAGACTATTAGATTCTAGTTAATTGTAACTGTTCTCCCTGTGCACCCCCTTTGTGGTTTAATAACAGCTATCTCTAATACAAGAATAATCTTGTCTTGTGGAGATTAAGCATAGACTTCGACGTTATCCAAATGAAACAGAACAATAGGGTATTTGATCAAAAGGATTTGTTTTGTTTCAGAGAGAAACTCTGCTGAGGTATTAAAGATGTTTTGCGTTTTGATGATTGATGTTGGTGTATCGAACTACAGTATAGCAGCTTGGAGCTGAAGTTGGTCCTGTTGTTGTCTGATATGGTTAAAGTCTCTTTAATCCTAAAGGCTTTCAATCAAGCTAGGAATACATTTTAAGTTAAATCCAGGCCAGCCAGTGCACCAGATATGCAGGGTTTCGTCAACAATGGCCACTTTTGGCCCTTGGAAACATATATTCATGCTCTCACTATTTGTCTATAACAATATCCATCAGTAAATATACATGCATTGTAATGTTTTTTTTTTTAAACAATAATAAAATGGTAACTTCTTTACACCCTTAAAAATAAAGGTGCTTTACAATGCCATAGAATAACCTTTTTGTCTAAATGGTTCTATAAAGAAACTTTAACATCTAAAGAACCTTTCTGTGGCAAAAGAGGGTTCTTCAGATCATAAAATGGTAAGAAAGCGATGGTTCTTTAAAGAACCTTTGACTGAATGGTTCTTTGTGGAACCAAAAATGGTTCTTCTATGGCATCCCTGTGAAGAACCTTTTAAAACACCTTTATTTTTAAGAGTGTAGGAAAGCATGTTTTTATATTGTTTGACAAAAACAAACATTTTACACTTTTTTAACAGAATTATAGCTTGTTTGGAAATAATGCACAAAATGTCCAAATCTGCTCAAAAGTGATATGAGGCAAACCTTTATTAAGGCAAAATTTTTTTGCTGAGTTGAATGATGGAGCAACATGAGGAAAATGTGCTTAAATATTGCTTACTTCACTCTCTGTGTAGATTAGATGTAATAACTCATATATTTATGGTGTTGGATGTGCATTTCTAAGTAATTAATTACTGTAATTTAATTAATTATCCCTTGAAAAATGCAATAACATTAAATACTGTATTAATTTTATATAAAACACTATTGGATTTAACATGTTTATTATGTAACATATATGTTTTTTATCTAAACTTCTACCTTAAAATTCTAAAGTCAGTTCAATAATAATTTATGCAATTTTATAGTATTTATTAATATAAAAAAGAAGAAGAAGAATTAAAAGAGATGTCTCATGTCTATCCTTGTATTGCTTTATTGTTGAGGCCGATATGGGATTCCGAACGTAATTAGTATTAAGTCGTGCAATACTTTTTTAATGAGAGTAATTAGTATAGTAATCTAAATACACTGTTGGAGATGTAATGAGTAGCTGGCTGCATTAATTACTTTTTTAGAGTTACTGAACTTACAGACTTTTGATAGTCTTTAAAGTTCTCAAACAAGGGTAAAACAATAAATGTATACATAAAAGCCTTCAAAAGTAACAAAAAAATAATGTTGAAGGTCTGTTATACAATGTCAGAGACTCACTTTAACAAAAAGAAACATTCGGAAACTTCTTTTAATAAAAATGAACCTAACTGTCCCTGTAGTTAAAGAAACACCCACATTCATAAAAATACAGTCTGTGAAGCATCATTTTAATTGTGTCATTAATCAAAATGATTACCAAATTAGCAAGACAACTCCTCACTGAATTCTATCACTTAAATGTGGTCAAAGAGATTAACAGCATTTCCATAAAGCTTTAATGTCACTGCAGTATGCACCATTATATAACACATTAAAAGTTACATTAAAAACCTGTGTGTGTTCTGGTGACGTGTGCTCTGCTGCCTATGGTTCAGATAAACACTCCCTTTTTACTGAGCGGCTTCTCATTTTCAATCTGACCGCTTACAGCAGACTCAAAAGGAGAAATTGATTGCCTTGCTTTCGCCGTTCAAGTCAGCTGTTCAATTTCAATGCTGTGGCATTTTGGGATAGAGGAGCGAGGCAGGATTTGGACGATAAAATGCAGATAGAAGCCAGTGACATAGATAAAGGGTTAGAAAGAAAAAGAGGAAAAAGTTGACTTTTGACATTCTAAAATCAACAAACTCAAGTCACAGCTAAATTGAATCATAAAATGTCTGAGCACATGCTGTTTTTTTAGAGATGTTATTCTTCAAAGGCTGAATAACATGGTGTCGTGAGCCGACATGACAGTATTGTGCAGAACAAAAGGAGAACTCCCGGAGAGCCTGAATTTAAGTAGGGAATACAAAACTCGGCAATTATTTGCAAAAAAGACTCAACTAAATTCAGGAAGTTGGGTTAATTTGGGGCATCAGAAATGCTTAATTGGTGAATAACAAATTCATCAAAGCTTGCCTTTATTGGAAAAGGTTTTAGTCAGTAATTCTCTATGGTTTTCATTGATCATTTTCCTCACAGCAGTAAACCGTTCTTCTGTAAGAGTTTCTAAAAAAAGTGAATTCATTGTGTGAATCAATAAACTTGCTGAATTCATAACTAATAACAGTACATTTACATGTTCCTATGCAATATGTATTACTGTAGGTTGAAGGGGAATGAAACAATAGCAGCATCGCTACTTATAATTTTTCTTGTTTACTTTTTTTTCTTGATTAGATAAATCTTTTCTTGACTGAAGATAAATCTAATCTCAACCTGTTTGTTTAATGGGTATGATCATATTAATCTTGAATTCCCTTCCGGAGGGAACTCTACGCTGCGTCCTGGTGGACACTATGGGAACTGCCTCCAGCGTGACCGGCTCTGAAGCTCTTATAGAACAACGACAATGAACTTTGACATTGGCCGGCGCCAGCCTATGACATCATCACAAGGCGCCTACCAGTATAAAGGTGCGCTTGTGAATACATCAACCATCTTTTTGTCCTTCAGACTGACCTTGTTCTAAGTGTGAGTAGAATGATGATTCCTAGAGTAAACAGTTCGGGAAATGTGCGAAATCCGTGTCAGAGAAATCTGACACCAGATGACGTGCACAACCTGTTTGTTATGTGTTTGGGTGAAGAGCACGCACTCTCAAGAACAGAGCGCGTTCATTGTGAGAGTTTCTCTCTAATGCCGAGTTCAGACTGCATGATTTTAGCCCCGATTTTGACTCGCCGACAGGTTTTGAGAAATCGCCGACAAATGCCCGAAATCACTGGCAAATCGGTGCTCGTTCACGCGAGTGACAATCACACAGTGTGAACTATCAAAGACGCGATCTGAGAGAATCGCCGACGTGTCGCCGACACCCGTGAGATATTTGGCATGCTAAATATCTGGACCTGTCGGCGATTCAAAATCATGCCGTGTGAAAGGTGATCTGACTGAAAATAACATCGGCGATTAGCTACAGCCAATGAGACAGCAACATCCAGGCCAGCGGGAAGTTGGGGGAGGAGTTACGAAGGTATAGACCACAATATCAACAAGAATAGCTTCGGCTTCTTTTCTTTTCGCTGCAGATGAGTGCACATGCAATTTGTATGACAAGCTTCTTGCGGGCTACAATTTTTTTTATAATAATCCCAGTCTCACGTGAGAATTTGCATGCCTAACCTCGCGTTGTTTCCATGTCACTTCTCGCGTGTGTTAAGTTGTCGGTGATTCTTCCTATTGTAAAGTCATGCAGTGTGAAACCCCCTGTCGCCGATCCATCGTGCAGTGTGAACACAGCAGCGACGGAATGCTACCCCAGATAGTCATGCAGTGTGAAAAGATCTGTGACGCGATTGCTTTGAAAATCGTGCAGTCTGAACTCGGCTTAAGGAAACTCCGCTCTCGTTGTCCCTGTTCCCGAGGGAATTGGGACATTTATCTGCCCTGCGCTGCTTGGGTCCCGTTACAGCCGAGGCTGCACGGAGAACGAGCCCGAGGCGGTTACAGATGAAGCGCGGTCACGAGTTGAGAGACGTGTAATCTCTCACGCTCGTCAGCCGAGGGCGAGCTGTGGGCGAAGGATGTATTGTTCTCTGACATCCTTTGATACAGCAGCAGGTGCTCTACTGGTTTTAAGCCAGGTGAGCAGGATGTGGCTGTTATGGGCAAAAAGTTATTTTCTGAGCTCTCACAGCCTGCCTGCCCCACGTATGATGAGCTGTTGTCTGTTATGAACCGCGCTGCGGTCTGCTTAGATCTGTGTTGAAAGTGCGTGCAGTGGGAGGTTCCTCATAGCAGTTTATATGAGTAATTTCTCCCTGGCCATGACAGACCAGTCCCCATGTGCATCCCATTCCTTCCTGATCTATATAATAAGATCGGGAGGGCATGGGATAAACCATATTCAGCCTGCACTCATCTATATCAGCATGTTAGTTATGCTGATGCAGAGTGAGTGCGTGAGTATGGCGGGGTGTCGATGCCATCGCCTGAGGATATGCTTGCTTTCTCTCGGCGGGAGTGGCGTCGACGCTGAGGGCATACGCGGTAGCGGGTCAGGCTGGTGCTGCCTGCACACAGTGGCAGTGTTGCGGGCGTACCAGGCTGATCTGCTGGAGGATAAAGACCCGTGGAGATGGCTAAACTGTTTTGTGGCTGAACAGTTTTGTGGGTGAATTCGGCAGACATCGGGGAGAAAGAGAAATGCTTTCTCCTCGATGCGCCAGTCTTGCCTTCCGAATTATTCTGTACATCCGTTGAGACGGTGGTCGACTAATTCAGGGAGGTGGAGGCGTGCTCAGCGGCTATGAGATCCTTTAGATCTTGTTGGATCTTTTGGATCTGTTATTTCTCACCGGTCTTCATCCCCACCCAAAACACAGGGGGGAGCCTTGCCCCTCCTGGCCTGCGGGCTGGAGGCAGGACCAGGCGGTTTGTGTGGCCACTCGAGACCCTCCTCCTGGGAGGAGTAGGTCTCAGAGGAGATGTGATGTGCGATTTAGGAGGGAAACGATCTTCTCCCTTCTCCCTCACTATCGTTCGGCCACCTGCCCTTTTCTCCCCCATAAGACTCTGGGGCTGGGCCGATGTTAGATTGATAAACTCAATCTGTTGGCCCGGTACATGAACTGACATATATGTGGGTGTGTATATATGTATAGGTATGTATTGTTTGTCTACCAGCTCCGCTTGGGTGAGACTTTAGTATTTGAGCTCCATACTGAGCTTCTACGGTCCCTAAGTGTCGAGTGTAGCCAGGTCTTCCCTCGTTGTGAGATAGTGTACCGAGACCTCCACTCGTAAATAACTCCGGTAGGGGTTAAACGTTGTCAGGCTTCCTCTCATTCTGGAGAGTTATCGAAGCCTCTGCTGTTTTGAGCTCGGCCTAGGCATTATTTATACCTGCATATGCATGTTTACACACCTACTGGGTGTGGCAGACTCCCCGTCCCGTGGTAAGAGTCTGGCAGAGACTCCGCTCTTTATTTTGAGTGTAAAGCCGGGAAATTTGGGTGAGATCTCCACCCACTTTTTACTATAAGCAACCTAGGGTTGAGTGTTGTAGGCTGCCTCTCTTTGTGAGTCAGTGCATTGAAGCCCACGCTCCCCAGGGCTCTGCTTCTAAAATATTAGGAAAAGGAAAGTTTAGTAAAAAAAAACCCTGTGAGTGTTTATTTGGGCCTCCTTTCTCTGAGAGTTGTGCTCGTAAGACTTCCCCTCTTTAGAGGTTCACGTTTAGGCTGATTTCTCACAGTTCTATCCTGGGCAGTTCTAGTAGCTTGTAGGCTCCTTTGAGCCTCGCTTTTACACTAAGCGTAATATGACAGGTCTTCCCTTGGCGAAAGCCCTGTGTTGGACCTCCAGAGGTCACTTTTGAACTCTGTTTAGGCGCTTAAAGCTCTGTCCAGATGGTAGCTTAGTATGTAGGCTTACTGAGCCTCATTACTATACTGGGGTTGAGTGTAGCAGGTCTCCTCTCACTGTTAGTGAGTTGTGTTGTCTAAATCCTCCACTCCTAGATTTTCCTGCCACGGAGAGCATTGTCAGAGTGTTGTAGGCTTCCTCTCGATGGGAGAGTCTTTCTGCAGAGGCCTCCACTCTTAAGTGCTGCTGATTAGGTCTCCTCTCGCCTAGTGGCGTTATGATGATGATCTTGCTCTCATAGTCTTCCCTATGGCCTAGAGTGAGAGCTGTTAGATGTGTTTTTCTCTACGAGAACCATCTAGCTGCAGCCGTCGCTGTCCTTAAAGTTCTGCTTCTAGTACATTCTCACAGTACATAGCTGGTAGGCCCCGTTAGGCCTCGCTAACTATTTTGGTATTGTGCTAAGAGCCCCTCTGCCAAGGCTGAGTGTTGTTAGGCTTTTCTCTCTTCAGAGACTCTTTCTTGGAGCCTCCACTCTACAGAGTCCTATATGTAGACTCTTATGTGAGTTTGGTACTTCCTAGCGTTGAGTGTAGTCAGGTCTCCCCTCCTTAGAGGGTTATCACACTGAGACCTCCACTCTGAAGAGCTTCCTTAGGATTGAGTGCCGTTAGGCTTCCTCTCGCTCTAGAGAGCCTTTCTGCTGAAGCCTCCCCTCTCCAAAAGCTCAGCTTCCGGGCTTTGCTATCGCCTAAAATAAGATATGGTGTTTCCCTCGCTATGCTCTGGGCACCTCCTCAAACCCACATTAGTGGTGAGTACTCACGTAAAGCTTTGAGCACTCCTTAAAACCCACAGGAGTGGTAAGTCCACAGCAGAGTCTTTAAGCACTTTCTGAAATCCACATTAGTGGTAAAGGTCCCCCCTGAGTGTTGGGTCCTTTTCTGAAATCCTATACGGTGTGGGTTATGCAGGGAAATCCTTCGTTCCCATCTTCGAGTTGGTTCCAAAACCTCTAGTTTTTTCAACTCCATTTGATAGCATAGGGTGTTAGATCTCCTCTCTATCAGAGTCATAGTATTGAGACCTTCACTCTCCAGTCTCACAGTTATGGCAGCTGGTAGGCCCCTGTGTGCCTCGCTGACTATTTTTGGGGGAGTGCTAACCTACCACTTACCAAAAACTTAGTGTTGTAGGCTTTTCTCTCTTTAGAGATGCAATCTCGAAGCCTCCACTATACAGAGCTCTGCTTTCAGCATTTGAGCTCTTCTGTGAGTTTTGTCATTACTTTAAGCGTTGAGTGTAGTCAGGTCTCCCCTTGCTTAGAGGGTTTCATATTGAGACCTCCACTCTGAAGAGTTTCCTTAGGATTGAGCGTCGTAGGCTTCCTCTCGCTCTAGAGAGTCTTTCTGCTGAAGCCTCCCCTCTCCAAAAAGCTCCGCTTCCAGGCCCTGCTACCGCCTAGAGATTGCAGTTTGGTGATTTCCCTTGCTTTGCTCTGGGCACCTCCTCAAACCTCCACCAGGACGCAGCGTAGAGTTCCCTCCGGAAGGGAACGTCTAGGTTACGTATGTAACCCTGGTTCCCTGAGGACAGGGAACAAGACGCTGCGTCTCGTAGCCATGCTTCGGGCCCCACTTACGTCTCCATCAGACAAAAAGATGGTTGATGTATTCACAAGCGCACCTTTATACTGGTAGGCGCCTTGTGATGATGTCATAGGCTGGCGCCGGCCAATGTCAAAGTTCATTGTCGTTGTTCTATAAGAGCTTCAGAGCCGGTCACGCTGGAGGCAGTTCCCATAGTGTCCACCAGGACGCAGCGTCTCGTTCCCTGTCCTCAGGGAACCAGGGTTACATACATAACCTAGACGTTTTTCATCTGAACATCAAAATTTATTACATCTGAACAGCTTTTTTTTCATTAGATCACTGTGATCTGTTTTATTACTGTTTATTAATGTGGACACAACTCATTTCGATTTGTAAGGTAAAATATATTGTTGATAAGGTTAAAGTGAGGGGAGTGAGATTTGTATGCTGAAAATTAGGGCAGAAGGAGTTAACCATGAATGAAATTTCTTATCTTCATTACTCATCATAGCAAACCGCTTGACTGACAGGTGATCTGACCAATCACAATGCCAAATCTGCCATTCTGTCCGACAAACAAATCAGACAGGAGAGTAGATTACCTTTGGTGGACTTAAAAAATAGTGTGTATTGACGTCCTTCCATGGTTGAAATAAAATATCTTCTGATGTTCATTCATGCTTTTTTTGTTTCGTACTTTAAGTAAAGGCAATACACTGATCTGTCACGACACATTAAAGAGGCACAAAACGGTATTTATTGTTTAAATTTCTTAAAAAATGTCAACATTTTAAAGCTAAGACCTTTAAAATGTTCATACCAGAAGTAACCTGCTCTGTCTTTTCTGTCGGTGTGTTGTCAGTTTTCTTTTTGCTCCGCGATGTATTTTCCACTGAACATGATGTGTAGTGTGAGAGCGGTATTGTTTGTCAGACATAGCAACAGTAATTAAGGAGATCACTAAATTTTAGAATTTAGTTTATTGCTATTTTTATCACTTTGGTTAAAAATACAGCATCTCACAAAAGTAAGTACACCCCTCACATTTCAGCAACCATTTGAGTATATCTTCTCAAGGGAAAATACTATAGAAATGAAACTTGGATATATTTTAGAGTAGTCAATGTGCAGCTTGTATAGCTGTATAGATTTACTGTCCTTTGAAAGTAACTCAACATACAGCCATTATTGTCAAAATAGCTGGCAACAAAAGTGGGTACACCCTAAGTCATGGGTGCCCAACCCTGTTCCTGGAGATCTACTATCCTACAAAGTTCAGCTCCAACCCTGAAGAATCACACCTGAACCAGCTAATTAATCTCTTAAGTAGCACTTGATAATTACAGACAGCTGTATTGGAGCAGGGCTGGAACAAAAATCTGCAGGTAGGTAGATCTCCAGGAGCAGGGTTGAGCAGCCCTGCCCTAAGTGATAACAGCAGTATGTTGTTTAACCATGCAAAGCCACATGTCCTATTCATCATGTTTATGTTTTTGTCTGCTTGACAGGACCAAACAAAGTTGTGTATCTTGTATCAGAGCAGTTCAAATTAGGTGCTTTAAGTACAATTCTCTCATACTGACCACTGGATGTTCAACATGGCATCTCATGGCAATAAACTCTCTGAGGATTTAAGAATTAAATTTGTTACCAAGTCCTGTGGTCTGATGAGACTATACAACGTGATCTCATGATAATTCGTATGTATTTTATGTAAAATGTGGTTCTACAAAACGTACATTTACTTACGTTTTTCCAGACACTAAAACGTACAAAACTGACGTATTTACAGCATCTAAACGTACAAATACATACGTATTTTTTTACATTTTAACATACAATATTGACGTATTGACAACACCTAAAAAACAAATCCTTATGAATACTGAAATCGCGGCATTAATTTCATTATTATTGTTTTTAGTTGTCATAACAATGGCCTTATGTTTTCAATTGCATTATTGAATAGTTTAATCATTTATTTAATATGAAATTATACCATTTCATTCTGTTCTGTGTGATTTCTGTCGCCAACTCGTTTCCAAGAATAGGTCTATATAATGTTAAACAAGACTAAACTTTAAACCCTTAAAATAAATATAATTTCTGCAATCGTTTAACCATTCGTGTAATATTAACTTTGTTTGCCGTGGTGGGAGTCGTGGTACACAAAAGACGTTTTCTCTGACATGCTGTGACTAACAATAGAACCATAAAATACACCGAACACGCATCATAATTATAAAATGAAACAATTTTATTTGTGCGCTGTAATCCGGATCTTCAGAATCCATACGATTGCGAGGAACAGACCCAAATTCAAGCCTTTATCCGACGATCTTCATCTCCATCCCGAGCAGCAAATCCAGCAGCAACAGCAACAAACCCGCGCTGAAGTGCTTTTTTCAAATTCAAATATTGCCGCAGTAAGAAACGACAGGTTTTACGGCAGAAAAATCGAACGCTCATTGGTTCTCGCCTGCATTCGTCACAGATTACGACATGCCGTGTTTCTGGTGAGATGTGTTCGAATGATGCGCGGGCGCATTCTCAAGTGGATCAGGATAACAATCTGGATAATATTTTCAGCGATTAACAATTTAAATTTTGCTTTGCACCTCAAACAAACCTACTGTATTCCGACAGGGAGGACTGCGGCTGCAAACGCATTGTCATTTGGATCACTTTTTGGTACGGCTGTTGACAGTTTTGCAATAAATAAATGATTGTGATTGCACTTTTACGTCTGTCATGTTTTTCTTTATTACTGTACAGAGATGTTTAACGTCAGGTTTAGAGGTAGGAGTGGGATTAGCGACTATAAAAATATATATTTTTATGCTATATTGTTGCTAAAATGGTAATTTCCCTGCATATTTTGGTCAGTTACGTTTTATATCCTTTTATATTCGCTATAAAATGGGTAGGTTTAGGTTTGGGGGTAGGTTAAGAGGGCTAAAAATTTAAATAGCTTATTAATAAAATGATAAGAATGCATATTTGCTATAAAATGGGTAGGTTTAGGTTTTCGGGTAGGTTAAGGGGGCTAAAAATCTAAATAGCTTATTAAAAAAAATGATAAAAATGCATATTCGCTATAAAATGGGTAGGTTTGGGTTTGGGGGTAGGTTAAGGGGGCTAAAAATCTAAATCGCTTCTTAATAAAATGAAAAAAAAACATTGATACGAATATCTTAATAAAATAAAAGATACGTAAATATTTTACATTTTTTTTGGCTAAAAATATGTAGCTATTTGTACGTTTTAAAAGTTGAAATACGTCTAAAGTGTACGTTTTAGCATCAATAAAAACTTACAAAAATGTACATTTTGTGCCTCTAAACGTTACGTATAAATACCTACGTATAAACAATGAGACCAGGCTGGACTATAACTTGTTTGGCTCAGATGGTGTCCAGCATGTATGGCGATGCCCTGGTGAGAAAATTCTTGCAAGCATGGTGGTGGTAGCATCAATGGTAGCATCAACCATTATGTACTATACATTCTGAAGCAGAACATGATTCCTTCCTTCCAGTAACTAGGTCAAACGGCAGATTCCCAACATGATTACGATCCCAAACACACCACCAATATGACAACTGCCTTGCTGAGGAAGCTGAAAGTGAAAGTGATGGGGTGGCCAAGTATGTCTCCAGACCTGAACCCTATTAAGCACCTGTGGGGCATCCTCAAGCGTAATGTGGAGAAGCACCATGTGTCTAACGTCCAGCAGCTCTGTGATGTCATTATAGAGTGGAAGAGGATCCCAGCAACAACCTGTGCAGCTCTGGTCAATTCCATGCCCAGGATGATTAAGGCAGTGCCAGATAACAATGGTGCTAACACAATATATTGACACTTCGCTTAGGTTGTACTCACTTTTCTTGCCAGCTATTTTGACAATAATTTCTGTATGTTGAGTAATTTTCTGTGGAAAATAAATGTATACTGCTATACAAGCTGCATATTCATTTCTATAGTATCGTCCCTTGAGAATATACACTAAAATGGTTGCTGAAATGTGAGGGATGTACTCACTTTTGTGGCATACTGTATATGCATGCACATCATTTAAAAAAATTAATTGTGTAATATTGATCTCATTATTGAATAAATGTATACATTTACATACAATTGTTGATTATAGTGATTACTATAATTATGACTACCTATGACTAGATTTGTACACTCTTAAAAATAAAGATTCTCTATTGGCATTGATGGTTCCATGAATAACCTTCCATAATAAACATCCATGAAGCCTTTCAAATGCAGAAAAGGTTATTTATAGTTGAAAAAGGTTTATTAGATTTTTTAAATGTTCCTCAAAATGGTTATTTTAAGAATCGTCCACTAAAAGGTTCTTTAAGGAACCAAAAATGGTTATTTTATGCATCACTGCAAAAACAATCGTTTGGAGACTTTATTTTTAAGAGTGTAAGAATACAAATCACAAGTGCAGAGTAGTAAATCCAAATTCAGGTTTAATTAATAGTGTAATTACACAAGAAACCAAAACCAAGGGTAAAAATGTGAGAATCTATGTGAGAACAATCATAGACAACTAAGACACCAGGCCTTAAATGGACAACAGCTAACTACCACAGATGAACACAATTAAGAAGTAACAATGTGAAAACAGGAAGCAGGAAACAAAGCAGAACTACAAACAGAACAAGAGGACAGACAATACACAATACAAGTATGAATTTCCATATGAGGCAAGGCTGGTTAGCGCCGGACTAGTGTTGGATGTACTAAGCTAGCCTATTCATCACAACCAGCTTGGTATAAGTAGTTGACTAAGGAAGTCTTGCTGATTACAGGTTAAAACATCTGGACAGGCAGTTGTCTGTGTTTAAACAGCCTTGTGAACTAAAAGCAATACCCCAACATCCAAAATACATCATATACAACTCTTCTAGCTTGGATTTTTGCTCACTTTACATGATATGATATGCCAATGAATTATGCATTATAGGAGAAGCCATTTTTCAACACTGGCAATTTTCAACAAGGAAAATGTGTGTTCCATCTTACATTCTCCATTTTCTTAAAGCCTTGAATGAATATTTCATGAAAACCAGTAAACATGACAAACATATGTACATCAGAAGTCACAAAACCCTTCACCGAAACCTAATAAACATTTTGTTTGTCTTGTGAAGAGCCATGGCTTATCTGGGAAACCTTAATAAGACGACAATAAAAAGAGTCATTTGCATTTATCAGTGATATATCACCAAACAATACAATTACAGAAGCAATAAACGCACTGAGAGTCCTAGACGTGTTAATGCGAACAAATATTTTTAGGTGTAACGAGAGCATTTAAACCTAATAATCACATCTTTCATAACTTCATCCTCATGAAAACAACTCTAAAACACAGTTTGGAGTTCAAGCTCTATGCAATGTTTGTTTTGTGCCTGACAGATTATGTTCTCGGAAATGAAAACGCTGCACCAATTTAAGGAAGTGAGATGTTTGAAAATAGGACTGAAATAACTGGAAGCAAAGGAAATAGCAGCTATCAAACTCGTGACCTTCAGACAGGCGTTAATATCCTCTTAAATTCAAAGAATAACAAGTTGTCCTTACGATGAGCTCGGTTATAACATACAATCTTCTTTCCAGTTTTATTCCGTCTCTAATTAGTATGTCTTGCAGTTTTAAGGTTGCTAATGATTGTCTCACAGATAAATGAAGCTCTCCTCTGGCTGGATATGAAAGGTATTGTTGAATGTTGCCATACGATGCAATCGAAGTGGGTTAATTAGGGTAAAACCGAGAAAGCGAGCACTGCGGGGAGAGTGCTCACGTTGATCTATTTCCGAGGTCGCGGTTTTTGAAGTTGCGTGGGTTTTGGGGGCTGGCCTGAAGAACAACTTCAAAGTTTTGAGACACAAATGAGATCCTGATGAGGCATAGAGACGCAGGCGCATCTCGTTAGCAAGCACACACCCCGCACTAAGGGCCTGTGATAACAATGAAGGAAATACCTGACCGCTTGCCCGCTGGGAGGGTAACATCAGCATCTGGAATTCTTTTCTGCAAGTTTCCAACTTGGCCTGCAGTATATTGTAGATCCAGCCTTGAAATCTTAAATTTGAGGTCTTTTACAGTTAGAGATCTGTGGTTTGCTCTAATAGGGTATTTAGACAGAGCTCTAGAAGCTTGTGCATGAATTAGTGTGGAATCAATTCAGATGAGAAATAAAGTAAACGGAAATAATCTTTGTTTTTCTTTATTCGCCTCTGTTGGGACTTAACGTCAGTGAAGGCAAACAAACAAAAACCTATAAACCTGAGGGGCAGATAAGTAATTACAAGACTGTTTCAACATATTTATTCAAAACCAAAGTCAGAACACCTAAACTCAAGATTATAAGACAGTTTGAGGACAACCAGATGGAAAGATTGAGTTGAACAGTGTCAAGGTCACAAGGCCCTTGATGACGTGAGGCTGAAGCAATCGCCTAGGTTTTTTCTTTATAGAAATGATTGCCAGTGGGACTGTATGCTGAGGTCCCAAAGGTGGAACGCTCTATCAGTGCATATTTCTACAGATGGGAATGCATATCTGTGGAGCCCACAGACAGCATTTAGATTCGGTTCAGAGAGCATTTATGCCTTTTTATTTTAGGGTTCCATGTAGGTTAAAATGTGACTGCCTTTTAAAATAACAATGATGATTCAGTGAACAAATGTACTGTGTATCAGCCTTGCAAAAGAATAACTTTCAAGGTTCATCATGGTTCATCAAAATCATTTCTTTCTAGTTAGAGTGGAAGGGCACAGGTTAAGTTTTACCATAGTTGTCCTTGAATTTCAAAAGCACAATAATGATTTAAAAAAAATTTTTTTTTATTTTTTTTTTTTAATTAAAACATAAGCAAGTGGTGTGTTTCCCAAACACTTTTTAATTCTAATTGAAGTCTAAAGTCTGTGTAAAAAAAAAAAAAAAAAAAAAAAAAAAAAGTCTAGTTTCAAAACAAATTATTACGGAGCCCCTTACGTCACCTGTAGAAGAAAAATAATTAATCCGTGGGGACGGTTTTGCAATTCGTTCCCTCAGTTTATAAACCGTACTCACGAATTCTTAAACTGTTCCCTCGGTTTAACAATTCATGCCCACGGATTAACAAACCGTGCCCACGAATTTCCAATCCGTGCGCTCAGATTTTGTAAACCGTACCCTCGGATTTTGAATCCGTTCCCACAAATTCATAATCCGTGCACACGCTTTCGCAATCCGTTCCCACAGTTTGTAAACTGCTCTCACGGATTTGTGATTATTATAAGCTTTTCACCCAGAGTTAGATGCATGCTGCACTATTAATGTTATTATTAAATAAGGCCTATTATTACATTGCATTTAGTTTGAGAGCAAAGGAATGGTAACATCACCTGTACATTATTTGTTTTGTATTGCTTTTTACCTTCTCCTCTCCAAAACTCGTTTTTTTTTTAATTCAGGTAATTTTATATTTTGAAAAATATTATTATATAAAACAAAGCCGTTTGAACAGCGCTCTTCACTTGTTCTTTTATTTTGGTACCATGACGGCACTTACAAAACAGGCTTCTTTTTATCGTTTATTTTACATTAATAACCAATAGGTTAAAACACATGATGTTTTGGCAGCTAATCTATTGGTGATTAATATAAAATAAAGCTAAAAACTCTGTTTTGTCAGTGTTGCATAGTCTCATATAGCCTACTGAGAAATAAAGTTTAATAAATGCAAAACAATGCATCCAGCACTTAAACAGGTGTCCTGTTTGAATTTGGGGGCGGGGCAGTTTACAAACTGTGGGAACGGATTGCAAAAGCGTGCGCACGGATTATGAATTTGTGGGAACGGATTCAAAATCCGAGGGTACGGTTTACAAAATCTGAGCGCACGGATTGGAAATTCGTGGGCACGGTTTGTTAATCCGTGGGCACGAATTGTTAAACCGAGGGAACAGTTTAAGAATTCGTGAGTACGGTTTATAAACTGAGGGAACGAATTGCAAAACCGTCCCCACGGATAAATTATTTTTCTTCAACAGGTGACGTAAGGGGCTCCGTAAATTATAAATGTTAGAAATGTATTGCTGAAAACATGTTACAAAGACTGTGAACTATGTACTACTGAATTGTGGAGTTAGCTCATTAAATAGATCCACTGAGCATGACCCCTCCCCTAACACTATAATAACTAGAGCGCATTAGCATCAGTGGTTTACCAGCTCAGTTGCAAGTTACTGTCATTACTGTTAGTTTCAAAAACCTACAGTTTTTTGGCTAGATATGTCTCGTCACGTACAGTGCCTTGCAAAAGTATTCATACCCCTTTATTTTTTCACATTTTGTTATGTTGCTGCCTTATGTTAAACTGTTTTAAATTACTCTTTTCCCACATCAATCTACACTCCATGCATCATAATGACAAAGCAAAAACAGAATTATCACAACTTTATAAATTTATTAAACCAAAGTCTGAGGTTTTGAATGCTCTGGACTAGGTTTTCATTAAGGCTATCTCTATATTTTGGTGCATTGAGCTTACTCTGATGAGTCCCTCAGTCCCTGCTGCTGAAAAACAGCCCCACAACATGAGGCTGCTACCAGCACACTTTACTTTTGGGACGGTGATGAGCAGTGCCTGGTTTCCTTCAAACATCATGCTTGGAATTAAGGTTCATCAGACCACAGAATATTGTTTTAAAAGGTCCTTTAGGAGTCCTCCACAGTCTGAAAGTCCTTTAGGTGCTTTTTTTTTTTTTTTTTTTTTTTTTTTTTTTTCAAAAAAAAATTTCAAATTTCAAGTGTGTTTTTAAGTGTCTTTACTGAGGAAAGGATTGAGTCTTGCCACCATAAAGCCCATATCGGTGGAGTGTTGCAGTAATGTTTGTCCTTCTGTATCTGTACAGTATCTGCATATATGATCATGGAGCTCAACTAGAGTGACCATCAGGTTCTTCGTCACCACTCTAGCCAAGGTCCTTCTCCATCAATTGCTCAGTTTGGCCAGGAGGCCAACTCTAGGAAGGGTGTTGTTTCAAACTTCTTCCATTAAGGGTAACAGAGACTACATGCTTCTGTGAACCTTCAATGCAGCAGAATTTTTTTCTGAACTTTTCCCCAGATGTGTGGCTTAATGCAATCATGTTCACTCTACAGGCAGTTTTTTTTTTTTTACCTCAGGGCTTGGTTTTTGCTCTGATATGCATTGTCAGCTGTTAGACTTTTTTTTATTAAGAAGTGTATGAGCCTTTCCAGATTATACCCATTCAATTGAATTTGCCACAGGTGAACTTTACACAAATTGTAGTAACATCTGCAAGCAATATGAATGCTCCTGAGCTAAATTTCAACTGTTCCAGATAAGGTTATGAGTAAAAAAATAATTTAAAGCAGTTTAACATTAGGCAGCAACATAACAAAATGTGAAAAAAAAGAAAGGGGTATGAATACTTTCACATAAATCCCATTAAGCTGGTAGAGGGCTCTTCCATTCAGGTTGTAGCGTTATTTGACAGTTAAGCTGGGTGTGGTTTCAGCATCAACAGCGGACACACCCCAAGCATTTGAGAGCAGAGAATACTAGATCACTTGAATACAGATCAAATTTGATAGTGGCTGAGTGGCTAATAACACATTTTTCTCTTTAAATATATACATTTAAATCTATATATTTTAGCATGTAAACAATAAAGAGGTACACTACAAAAGAAATCATACATAAAAAAAGCAAAACAAAGATAATAGTCAAAAATAGTCCAAAAAAAGTAGTCCTTTGATGTCATGTTCATTACAGAAGTATTTCTGATAAATTTTGTTGTGGAGAAACCTGCTAACTGATTGAACCACATATAGGCCTATAGTCTAGGGGAGTACACCAATTACATACTGCATGTAAACATACTTTTAAAAAATTATAAACAGCTTTGTGTTGTTTCATGTAGATGAACTATAATAAATACATTATTAGTCAGTTGTCATCTTGAATTGAGTAATCAGCAGAAGTTATTGCTCCGCCAACTGTGCGTGGCATCATTAACAAATGATGGAGATGCAACCGTGTTACCGTCTCAGGAAACAGAGGCAACTAGCTAGTTAATTTCTCCAACGATACATCATACTATGGTATATTGAGCAGTGAGAAATTCAATGTACAGGAAATGCATCCCAGTAGGAAACACTGAGTACATTTTTTCCTAATGTTTTCCTTAAATTTCAATAGCATCAGTGGCCCTGTACTTGTACTGAAACCTAATAGTGTGGAAGTGAGCAGCTACTGTTGCCACTTCACAGCAATGCTGTTTAACTATATTTGTTGTTCCTTTTCTTCTGTGTGTGTGTGTGTGTGTGTGTGTGTGTGTGTGTGTGTGTGTGTGTGTGTGTGTGTGTGTGTGTGTGTGTGTGTGTGTGTGTGTGTGTGTGTGTGTGTGTGTGTACCTGGTATTCATCACATTGTGGGGACCAAATGTCCCCACAAGGATAGGAATACCAGTAGATTTTGACCTTGTGGGGACATTTCTCAAGTCCCCATGAGGAAACAGGCTTATAAATCATGCACAATGAGTTTTTTTGATGAGGTAAAAGTATGCACAATCTCCTGTGAGGGCTAGGTTTAGGTGTAGGGTAGGTGTAGGGCGATAGAAAATACGGTTTGTACAGTATAAAAACCATTACGCCTATGGAATGTCCCCATAAAACATGTAAACCCAACGTGTGTGTGTGTGTGTGTGTGTGTGTGTGTGTGTGTGTGTGTGTGTGTGTGTGTGTGTGTGTGTGTGTGTGTGTGTGTGTACTTGGTATTCATCACGTTATGGGGACCAAATGTCCCCACAAGGATAGGAATACCAGTAGATTTTGACCTTGTGGGGACATTTCTTAGGTCCCCATGAGGAAACAGGCTTATAAATAATGCACAATGAGTTTTTTTGAGGAAGTAAAAGTGTGCACAATCTCCTGTGAGGGCTAGGTTTAGGTGTAGGGTAGGTGTAGGGTGATAGAAAGTACGGTTTGTACCGTATAAAAACCATTACGCCTATGGAATGTCCCCATAAAACATGTAAACCCAACATGTTTGTGTGTGTGTGTGTGTGTGTGTGTGTGTGTGTGTGTGTGTGTGTGTGTGTGTGTGTGTGTGTGTGTGTGTGTGTGTGTGTGTGTTGTTGTTGTTGTTGTTGTTGTTGTTGTTGTTGTTGTTTCTCTCTATCTTTCTTATGCTGCACACATTCATTTTGGATATTCTTGGGCTCCAATGGTCTTTGGTAAATATATTGTGTTTGTTGTTATATTGTTTGGTTTGTTAAGATGTTTATGGGGTTGGAATTGTTGCATATTTCCAGATACTGAAATTTATACTAATACTAAACGTAAAGAGACTTACAAATTTACAAACAAATCGAATGAAATCCACAAATAAAAAAGTATCCACACATGTTTTTTTTTTTTTTTTTTATGCCACATGCACAGCTTGCCTGGCATTAATTTGTGGAGTGCTTCCTGTACATTGATGGCTTCTTCTGCATTAGTTTTTTTTTACCTGTGGATATTCCACCTGGATTATGAAACATTTTCAAACATTTCAAGGCACACACAAATAAATAGCTAGACTCCACCCACCGTCCTAAATGTAAAGAACTAACATCCTTATGTCGGCCATATCTGGACCAAAAAGCTACACTTTTGTGTGGACACACCACACAGACTACAGCCGACTGCAAACTAGCATGTGCACTCTACACCTGCATGAGTGGAATTAAAGGGATAGTTCACATTCAGTTGCTGGTCCCTACTGACTTGCATTATTATTATTTTTTTTATACTGTGGAAGTCAATAGGGACCAGCAACTGAAGGTTAACTATCCTTTTAACGTTCTATATCAGCAGCTGTCAGTATTACATATTTGTCATTCAAAAGGAGGTACCAAAACAAGGATATCAGAATCAGAATCAGAATCAGAATGAGCTTTATTGCCAGGTATGTTTACACATACTAGGAATTTGTTTTTGTGACAGAGCTCCACAGTGCTACAGAATGACAGTGACCAGACGATACATATTATAAAAAGAACAATATACAAGTATACAAGACAGACAATGTGCAAAAATAGCAAAGACATTTGAATGGAAGTAAGTATGTGCTTTAAATAAATAACTGAAAAATTAATAAAGAGTGTATAGTGTTGTATGTTCCACAATCAAGTGTTCATGAGATGGATTGCCTGAGGAAAGAAACTGTTTCGGTGTCTGGTCGTTCTAGTGCTCAATGCTCTGTAGCGCCGACCGGATGGTAACAGTTCAAAAAGCGAGTGTGCTGGATGTGAGGGGTCCAGAGTAATTTTGGCAGCCCTTTTTCGTACTCTGGATAAGTAGAGATCTTGAAGGGTAGGGAGGGTTGTACCAATGATTTGTTCAGCAGTTCGGACTATTCGACATAGTCTTCTGAGATCAGAATTGGTAGCTGAGCTGAACCAGATGGAAATTGAAGTGCAGAGGACGGATTCAATAATGGCAGAGTAAAACTGTTTCAGCAGTTCCTGTGGCAGGTTGAGCTTCCTCAGCTGGCGGAGAAAGTACAGCCTCTGCTGGGCCTTTTTCACAATGGTGTCTATGTGCATGTCCCACTTCAGGTCCTGTGAGATGGTATTGCCAAGGAACCTGAATGACTCCACTGTGTTTACGGTGCTGTTCATGATGGTGAGTGGGGGGAGAGCAGGGTTTTTTTCCTGAAGTCTATGATCATCTCCACAGTTTTGAGCGTGTTGAGCTCCAGGTTGTTATGACTGCACCAGACAGCCAGCTCTTTTACCTCCTGTCTGTAAGCAGACTCGTCACCATCCTGAATGAGGCCGATAAGTGTGGTGTCGTCTGCAAACTTCAGGAGCTTGACAGAGGGGTCTTTGGAGGTACAGTCATTAGTATACAGGGAGAAGAGCAGTGGGGAGAGGACACAACCCTGAGGGGCGCCAGTGCTGATAGTACGGGTGCTGGATGAGAATTTTCCCAGCCTCACTAGCTGCTGCCTGTCTGTCAGGAAGCTGTTGATCCACTGACAGACTGACGTGGATCAGACCTTGCGCACCTCATCTTCACTGATTTGAATGGGAGTTGCAGGAGTGGGGGAGAGGGGTGATGTTGGAGGTGTAAATGGTGTTTTTTCAAACCTACAATAGAACTCGTTCAGATCGTCTGCCAGTTGCTGATTCTGCAAAGTGCTGGGGGATGATGTCTTGTAATTGGTGATGTGTTTTAGACCTTTCCACACTGATGAAGAGTCACTGGAATGAAATTGGTTCCTTATCTTTTCTGAATAATTTCTCTTTTCCACTTTGATCTCCTTTTCCAGTGTGTATTTGGCCTCTTTATACAAGACTTTGTCCCCTTTCCTATAAGCATCATCTTTGGCATGACGAAGCTGTCTGAGTTTTGCAGTGAACCATGGTTTGTCGTTGTTGTAAGTTAAGCGAGTCCTGGTAGGAATGCATAAATCCTCAAAGAAACTGATATATGAAGTAACAGTCTCTGTAAACTCGTCCAGATCAGTAGCAGCAGCTTCAAAAACACTCCAATCAGTACAATCAAAACATGCCTGTAAAACCTGCTCTGTTTCGCTGGTCCATCTCTTTACAGACTTTGCTACAGGTTTAGCAGATTTAAGTTTTTGCCTGTAGGTTGGTATAAGATGAACCAGGCAGTGATCAGAGAGTCCCAAAGCTGCCCGTGAGACAGAGTGATATGCATTCCTTATTGTGGTGTAACAGTGGTCCAATATATTACTGTCTCTGGTGTGACATGTGACGTGCTGTCTGTATTTTGGCAGTTCACGGGAGAGATTTGCTCTATTAAAATC